>NC_142087.1:85721367-86022410 GCF_054644295.1 Miniopterus natalensis
GGCGAGGGTTAGAGATCCGGTTAGGGTTCCGATTGGACCTAGGGTTAGGGTTATGTTGAGGGCTAGGGTTAGATATCCGGTTAGGGTTCCGATTGGACCTAGGGTTAGGGTTATGTTGAGGGCTACGTATACAGATCCGGTTAGGGTTCCGATTGGACCTAGGGTTAGGTTTAGGTTGAGGGCTAGGTATACAGACCCGGTTAGGGTTCCGATTGGACCTAGAGTTAGGGTTATGTTGAGGGCTAAGGTTAGAGATCTGGTTAGGGTTCCGATTGGACCTAGGCTTAGGGTTATGTTGAGGGCGAGTGTTAGAGATCCGGTTAGGGTTCCGATTGGACCTAGGGTTAGGGTTATGTTGAGGGCTAGGGTTAGAGATCCGGTTAGGGTTCCGATTGGACCTAGGGTTAGGGTTATGTTGAGGGCTAGGGTTAGAGATCCGGTTAGGGTTCCGATTGGACCTAGGGTTAGGGTTATGTTGAGGGCTAGTGTTTGAGATCCGGTTAGGGTTCCGATTGGACCTAGGGTTAGGGTTATGTTGAGGGCGATGGGTAGAGGTCCTGTTAGGGTTACGATTGGACCTAGGGTTAGGTTTATGTTGAGGGCTAGGATTAGAGTTCCGTTTAGGGTTCCGATTGGACCTAGGGTTAGGGTTATGTTGAGGGCTAGGGTTAGAGATCCGTTTAGGGTTCCGATTGGCCCTAGGGTTAGGGTTATGTTGAGGGCTAGGGTTAGAGATCCGGTTAGGGTTCCGATTGGACCTCGGGTTAGGTTTATGTTGAGGGCTAGGTATACAGACCCGGTTAGGGTTCCGATTGGACCTAGGGTTAGGGTTATGTTGAGGGCTAAGGTTAGAGATCTGGTTAGGGTTCCGATTGGACCTAGGCTTAGGGTTATGTTGAGGGCGAGTGTTAGAGATCCGGTTAGGGTTCCGATTGGACCTAGGGTTAGGGTTATGTTGAGGGCTAGGGTTAGAGATCCGGTTAGGGTTCCGATTGGACCTAGGGTTAGGGTTATGTTGAGGGCTAGGGTTTGAGATCCGGTTAGGGTTCCGATTGGACCTAGGGTTAGGGTTATGTTGAGGGCGAGGTTTAGAGATCCGGTTAGGGTTCCGATTGGACCTAGGGTTAGGGTTATGTTGAGGGCTAGGTATACAGATCCGGTTAGGGTTCCGATTGGACCTAAGGTTAGGATTATGTTGAGGGCTAGGGTTAGAGATCCGGTTAGGGTTCCGATTGGACCTAGGGTTAGGGTTATGTTGAGGGCAAGGGTTAGAGATCCGGTTAGGGTTCCGATTGGACCTAGGGTTAGGGTTATGTTGAGGGCGAGTGTTAGAGATCCTGTTAGGGTTCCGATTGGACCTAGGGTTAGGGTTATGTTGAGGAAGAGGGGAGAGATCCTGTTAGGGTACCGATTGGACCTAGGGTTAGGGTTATGTTGAGGGCTATGGTTAGATATCCGGTTAGGGTTCCGATTGGACCTAGGGTTAGGGTTACGTTGAGGGCTAGGTTTAGATATCCATGTAGGGTTCCGATTGGTCCTAGGGTTAGGGTTATGTTGAGGGCTACGTTTAGAGATCCGGTTAGGGTTCCGATTGGACCTCGGATTAGGGTTATGTTGAGGGCGAGGGGTAGAGATCCTGTTAGGGCTCGGATTGGTCCTAGGGTTAGGGTTATGTTGAGGGCTAGGGTTAGAGATCCGTTTAGGGTTCCGATTGGCCCTAGGGTTAGGGTTATGTTGAGGGCTAGGGTTAGAGATCCGGTTAGGGTTCCGATTGGACCTCGGGTTAGGGTTATGTTGAGGGCTAGGGTTAGAGATCCGGTTAGGGTTCCGATTGGAACTAGCGTTAGGGTTATGTTGAGGGCTAGGGTTTGAGATCCGGTTAGGGTTCCGATTGGACCTAGGGTTAGGGTTATGTTGAGGGCGAGGGTTAGAGATCCGGTTAGGGTTCCGATTGGACCTAGGGTTAGGGTTATGTTGAGGGCTAGGTATACAGATCCGGTTAGGGTTCCGATTGGACCTAAGGTTAGGGTTATGTTGAGGGCTAGGGTTAGAGATCCGGTTAGGGTTCCGATTGGACCTAGGGTTAGGGTTATGTTGAGGGCAAGGGTTAGAGATCCGGTTAGGGTTCCGATTGGACCTAGGGTTAGGGTTATGTTGAGGGCTGCGGTTAGAGATCCGGTTAGGGTTCCGATTGGACCTAGGGTTAGGGTTATGTTGAGGAAGAGGGGTAGAGATCCTGTTAGGGTACCGATTGGACCTACGGTTAGGGTTATGTTGAGGGCTATGGTTAGATATCCGGTTAGGGTTCCGATTGGACCTAGGGTTAGGGTCACGTTGAGGGCTAGGTTTAGATATTCATGTAGGGTTCCGATTGGTCCTAGGGTTAGGGTTATGTTGAGGGCTAGGTTTAGAGATCCGGTTAGGGTTCCGATTGGACCTCGGGTTAGGGTTATGTTGAGGGCAAGGGGTAGAGATCCGGTTAGGGCTCGGATTGGTCCTAGGGTTAGGGTTATGTTGAGGGCTAGGGTAAGGGATCCGGTTAGGGTTCCGATTGGACCTAGGGTGAGGGTTATGTTGACGGCTAGGTATACAGACCTGGTTAGGGTTCCGATTGGACCTAAGGTTAGGGTTATGTTGAGGGCTAGGGTTAGAGATCCGGTAAGGGTTACGATTGGACCCAGGGTTAGCGTTTTGTTGAGGGCTAGGGTTAGAGATCCGGTTAGGATTCCGATTGGACCTAGGGTTATGGTTATGTTGAGGGCTAGGGTTAGAGTTCCGTTTAGGGTTCTGATTGGACCTAGGGTTAGGGTTATGTTGAGGGCTAGGCTTAGGGATCCGGTTAGGGATCCGATTGGACCTAGGGTTAGGGTTATGTTGAGGGCTAGGTATACAGACCCGGTTAGGGTTCCGATTGGACCTAGGGTAGGGTTATGTTGAGGGCTAGGGTTAGAGATCTGGTTAGGGTTCCGATTGGACCTAGGGTTAGGGTTATGTTGAGGGCGAGGGTTAGAGATCCGGTTAGGGTTCCGATTGGACCTAGGGTTAGGGTTATGTTGAGGGCTAGGGTTAGATATCCGGTTAGGGTTCCGATTGGACCTAGGGTTAGGGTTATTTTGAGGGCTACGTATACAGATCCGGTTAGGGTTCCGATTGGACCTAGGGTTAGGGTTATGTGGAGGGCTAGCGTTAGAGATCCGGTTAGGGTTCCGATTGGACCTAGGGTTAGGGTTATGTTGAGGGCTATGGTTAGATATCCAGTTATGGTTCCGATTGGACCTAGGGTTAGGGTTATGTTGAGGGCTAGGGTTAGAGTTCCGGTTAGGGTTCGGATTGGACCTAGGGTTAGGGTTATTTTGAGGGCTAGGTTTAGAGTTCCGGTTAGGGTTCCGAATGGACCTAGGGTTAGGGTTATGTTGAGGGCTAGATTTAGAGATCCGGTTAGGGTTCCGATTGGACCTCGGGTTAGGGTTATGTTGAGGGCGAGGGGTAGAGATCCGGTTAGGGTTCGGATTGGTCCTAGGGTTAGGGTTATGTTGAGGGCTAGGGTTAGGGATCCGGTTAGGGTTCCGATTGGACCTAGGGTTAGGTATATGTTGAGGGCTAGGTATACAGACCCGGTTAGGGTTCCGATTGGACCTCGGGTTAGGGTTATGTTGAGGGCTAGGGTTAGAGATCCGGTTTGGGTTCCGATTGGACCTAGGGTTAGGGTTATGTTGAGGGCTAGGGTTTGAGATCCGGTTAGGGTTCCGATTGGACCTAGGGTTAGGGTTATGTTGAGGGCGAGGGTTAGAGATCCGGTTAGGGTTCCGATTGGACCGAGGGTTAGGGTTATGTTGAGGGCTAGGGTTTGAGATCCGGTTAGGGTTCCGATTGGACCTAGGGTTAGGGTTATGTTGAGGGCGAGGGTTAGAGATCCGGTTAGGGTTCCGATTGGACCTAGGGTTAGGGTTATGTTGAGGGCTAGGGTTTGAGATCCGGTTAGGGTTCCGATTGGACCTCGGGTTAGGGTTATGTTGAGGGCGAGGGGTAGAGATCCGGTTAGGGTTCGGATTGGTCCTAGGGTTAGGGTTATGTTGAGGGCTAGGGTTAGGGATCCGGTTAGGGTTCCGATTGGACCTAGGGTTAGGGTTATGTTGAGGGCTAGGTATACAGACCCGGTTAGGGTTCCGATTGGACCTCGGGTTAGGGTTATGTTGAGGGCTAGGGTTAGAGATCCGGTTTGGGTTCCAATTGGACCTAGGGTTAGGGTTATGTTGAGGGCTAGGGTTTGAGATCCGGTTAGGGTTCCGATTGGACCTAGGGTTAGGGTTATGTTGAGGGCGAGGGTTAGAGATCCGGTTAGGGTTCCGATTGGACCTAGGGTTAGGGTTATGTTGAGGGCTAGGTATACAGATCCGGTTAGGGTTCCGATTGGACCTAAGGTTAGGGTTATGTTGAGGGCTAGGATTAGAGATCCGGTTAGGGTTCAGATTGGACCTAGGGTTAGGGTTATGTTGAGGGCAAGGGTTAGAGATCCGGTTAGGGTTCCGATTGGACCTAGGGTTAGGGTTATGTTGAGGGCTGGGGTTAGAGTTCCGGTTAGGGTTCCGCTTGGACCTAGGGTTAGGGTTATGTTGAGGAAGAGGGGTAGAGATCCTGTTAGGGTACCGATTGGAACTAGGGTTAGGGTTATGTTGAGGGCTATGGTTAGATATCCGGTTAGGGTTCCGATTGGACCTAGGGTTAGGGTTACGTTGAGGGCTAGGTTTAGATATCCATGTAGGGTTCCGATTGGTCCTAGGGTTAGGGTTATGTTGAGGGCTAGGTTTAGAGATCCGGTTAGGATTCCGATTGGACCTCGGGTTAGGTTTATGTTGAGGGCGAGGGGTAGAGATCCGGTTAGGGCTCGGATTGGTCCTAGGGTTTGGGTTATGTTGAGGGCTAGGGTTAGGGATCCGGTTAGGGTTCCGATTGGACCTAGGGTGAGGGTTATGTTGACGGCTAGGTATACAGACCTGGTTAGGGTTCCGATTGGACCTAGGGTTAGGGTTATGTTGAGGGCTAGGGTTAGAGATCCGGTAAGGGTTTCGATTGGACCCAGGGTTAGCGTTGTGTAGAGGGCTAGGGTTAGAGATCCGGTTAGGATTCCGATTGGACCTAGGGTCATGGTTATGTTGAGGGCTAGGGTTAGAGTTCCGTTTAGGGTTCTGATTGGACCTAGGGTTAGGGTTATGTTGAGGGCTAGGCTTAGGGATCCGGTTAGGGATCCGATTGGACCTGGGGTTAGGGTTATGTTGAGGGCTAGGTATACAGACCCGGTTAGGGTTCCGATTGGACCTAGGGTAGGGTTATGTTGAGGGCTAGGGTTAGAGATCTGGTTGGGGTTCCGATTGGACCTAGGGTTAGGGTTATGTTGAGGGCGAGGGTTAGAGATCCGGTTAGGGTTCCGATTGGACCTAGGGTTAGGGTTATGTTGAGGGCTAGGGTTAGATATCCGGTTAGGGTTCCGATTGGACCTAGGGTTAGGGTTATGTTGAGGGCTACGTATACAGATCCGGTTAGGGTTCCGATTGGACCTAGGGTTAGGTTTATGTTGAGGGCTAGGTATACAGACCCGGTTAGGGTTCCGATTGGACCTAGAGTTAGGGTTATGTTGAGGGCTAAGGTTAGAGATCTGGTTAGGGTTCCGATTGGACCTAGGCTTAGGGTTATGTTGAGGGCGAGTGTTAGAGATC
Source organism: Miniopterus natalensis (assembly GCF_054644295.1). Classification (NCBI taxonomy): domain Eukaryota; kingdom Metazoa; phylum Chordata; class Mammalia; order Chiroptera; family Miniopteridae; genus Miniopterus; species Miniopterus natalensis. The sequence goes on from NC_142087.1 coordinate 85,727,082, forward strand.
CGGTTAGGGTTCCGATTGGACCTAGGGTTAGTGTTATGTTGAGGGCTAGGGTTAGAGATCCGGTTAGGGTTCCGATTGGACCTAGGGTTAGGGTTATGTTGAGGGCTAGGGTTAGAGATCCGGTTAGGGTTCCGATTGGACCTAGGGTTAGGGTTATGTTGAGGGCTAGTGTTTGAGATCCGGTTAGGGTTCCGATTGGACCTAGGGTTAGGGTTATGTTGAGGGCTAGGGTTAGAGATCCGGTTAGGGTTCCGATTGGACCTCGGGTTAGGTTTATGTTGAGGGCTAGGTATACAGACCCGGTTAGGGTTCCGATTGGACCGAGGGTTAGGGTTATGTTGAGGGCTAAGGTTAGAGATCTGGTTAGGGTTCCGATTGGACCTAGGCTTAGGGTTATGTTGAGGGCGAGTGTTAGAGATCCGGTTAGGGTTCCGATTGGACCTAGGGTTAGGGTTATGTTGAGGGCTAGGGTTAGAGATCCGGTTAGGGTTCCGATTGGACCTAGGGTTAGGGTTATGTTGAGGGCTAGGGTTTGAGATCCGGTTAGGGTTCCGATTGGACCTAGGGTTAGGGTTATGTTGAGGGCGAGGTTTAGAGATCCGGTTAGGGTTCCGATTGGACCTAGGGTTAGGGTGATGTTGAGGGCTAGGTATACAGATCCGGTTAGGGTTCCGATTGGACCTAAGGTTAGGATTATGTTGAGGGCTAGGGTTAGAGATCCGGTTAGGGTTCCGATTGGACCTAGGGTTAGGGTTATGTTGAGGGCAAGGGTTAGAGATCCGGTTAGGGTTCCGATTGGACCTAGGGTTAGGGTTATGTTGAGGAAGAGGGGAGAGATCCTGTTAGGGTACCGATTGGACCTAGGGTTAGGGTTATGTTGAGGGCTATGGTTAGATATCCGGTTAGGGTTCCGATTGGACCTAGGGTTAGGGTTACGTTGAGGGCTAGGTTTAGATATCCATGTAGGGTTCCGATTGGTCCTAGGGTTAGGGTTATGTTGAGGGCTACGTTTAGAGATCCGGTTAGGGTTCCGATTGGACCTCGGATTAGGGTTATGTTGAGGGCGAGGGGTAGAGATCCTGTTAGGGCTCGGATTGGTCCTAGGGTTAGGGTTATGTTGAGGGCTAGGGTTAGAGATCCGTTTAGGGTTCCGATTGGCCCTAGGGTTAGGGTTATGTTGAGGGCTAGGGTTAGAGATCCGGTTAGGGTTCCGATTGGACCTCGGGTTAGGGTTATGTTGAGGGCTAGGGTTAGAGATCCGGTTAGGGTTCCGATTGGAACTAGGGTTAGGGTTATGTTGAGGGCTAGGGTTTGAGATCCGGTTAGGGTTCCGATTGGACCTAGGGTTAGGGTTATGTTGAGGGCGAGGGTTAGAGATCCGGTTAGGGTTCCGATTGGACCTAGGGTTAGGGTTATGTTGAGGGCTAGGTATACAGATCCGGTTAGGGTTCCGATTGGACCTAAGGTTAGGGTTATGTTGAGGGCTAGGGTTAGAGATCCGGTTAGGGTTCCGATTGGACCTAGGGTTAGGGTTATGTTGAGGGCAAGGGTTAGAGATCCGGTTAGGGTTCCGATTGGACCTAGGGTTAGGGTTATGTTGAGGGCTGCGGTTAGAGATCCAGTTAGGGTTCCGATTGGACCTAGGGTTAGGGTTATGTTGAGGAAGAGGGGTAGAGATCCTGTTAGGGTACCGATTGGACCTACGGTTAGGGTTATGTTGAGGGCTATGGTTAGATATCCGGTTAGGGTTCCGATTGGACCTAGGGTTAGGGTTACGTTGAGGGCTAGGTTTAGATATCCATGTAGGGTTCCGATTGGTCCTAGGGTTAGGGTTATGTTGAGGGCTAGGTTTAGAGATCCAGTTAGGGTTCCGATTGGACCTCGGGTTAGGGTTATGTTGAGGGCAAGGGGTAGAGATCCGGTTAGGGCTCGGATTGGTCCTAGGGTTAGGGTTATGTTGAGGGCTAGGGTAAGGGATCCGGTTAGGGTTCCGATTGGACCTAGGTTGAGGGTTATGTTGACGGCTAGGTATACAGACCTGGTTAGGGTTCCGATTGGACCTAAGGTTAGGGTTATGTTGAGGGCTAGGGTTAGAGATCCGGTAAGGGTTACGATTGGACCCAGGGTAGCGTTGTGTTGAGGGCTAGGGTTAGAGATCCCGTTAGGATTCCGATTGGACCTAGGGTTATGGTTATGTTGAGGGCTAGGGTTAGAGTTCCGTTTAGGGTTCTGATTGGAACTAGGGTTAGGGTTATGTTGAAGGCTAGGCTTAGGGATCCGGTTAGGGATCCGATTGGACCTAGGGTTAGGGTTATGTTGAGGGCTAGGTATACAGACCCGGTTAGGGTTCCGATTGGACCTAGGGTAGGGTTATGTTGAGGGCTAGGGTTAGAGATCTGGTTAGGGTTCCAATTGGACCTAGGGTTAGGGTTATGTTGAGGGCGAGGGTTAGAGATCCGGTTAGGGTTCCGATTGGACCTAGGGTTAGGGTTATGTTGAGGGCTAGGGTTAGATATCCGGTTAGGGTTCCGATTGGACCTAGGGTTAGGGTTATGTTGAGGGCTACGTATACAGATCCGGTTAGGGTTCCGATTGGACCTAGGGTTAGGGTTATGTGGAGGGCTAGCCTTAGAGATCCGGTTAGGGTTCCGATTGGACCTAGGGTTAGGGTTATGTTGAGGGCTATGGTTAGATATCCAGTTATGGTTCCGATTGGACCTAGGGTTAGGGTTATGTTGAGAGCTAGGGTTTGAGATCCTGTTAGGGTACCGATTGGACCTAGGGTTAGGGTTATGTAGAGGGCTAGGGTTAGATATCCGGTTAGGGTTCTGATTGGACCTAGGGTTAGGGTTATGTTGAGGGCTAGGGTTAGAGTTCCGGTTAGGGTTCGGATTGGACCTAGGGTTACGGTTATTTTGAGGGCTAGGTTTAGAGTTCCGGTTAGGGTTCCGAATGGACCTAGGGTTAGGGTTATGTTGAGGGCTAGATTTAGAGATCCGGTTAGGGTTCCGATTGGACCTCGGGTTAGGGTTATGTTGAGGGCGAGGGGTAGATATCCGGGTAGGGTCCGGATTGGTCCTATCGTTAAGGTTATGTTGAGGGCTAGGTTTAGGGATCCGGTTAGGGTTCCGATTGGACCTAGGGTTAGGGTTATGTTGAGGGCTAGGTATACAGACACGGTTAGGGTTCCGATTGGACCTCGGGTTAGGGTTATGTTGAGGGCTAGGGTTAGAGATCCGGTTAGGGTTCCGATTGGACCTAGGGTTAGGGTTATGTTGCGGGCTAGGGTTTGAGATCCGGTTAGGGTTCCGATTGGACCTAGAGTTAGGGTTATGTTGAGGGCGAGGGTTAGAGATCCGGTTAGGGTTCCGATTGGACCTAGGGTTAGGGTTATGTTGAGGGCTAGGTATACAGATGCGGTTAGGGTTCCGATTGGACCTAAGGTTAGGGTTATGTTGAGGGCTAGGGTTAGAGATCCTGTTAGGGTTCCGATTGCACCTAGGGTTAGGGTTATGTTGAGGGCAAGGGTTAGAGATCCGGTTAGGGTTCCGATTGGACCTAGGGTTAGGGTTATGTTGAGGGCTGGGGTTAGAGATCCGGTTAGGGTTCCGATTGGACCTAGGGTTAGGGTTATGTTGAGGGCTAGGGTTAGAGATCCGGTTAGGGTTCCGATTGGACCTCGGGTTAGGGTTATGTTGAGGGCTAGGGTTAGAGATCCGGTTAGGGTTCCGATTGGACCTAGGGTTAGGGTTATGTTGAGGGCTAGGGTTTGAGATCCGGTTAGGGTTCCGATTGGACCTAGGGTTAGGGTTATGTTGAGGGCGAGGGTTAGAGATCCGGTTAGGGTTCCGATTGGACCTAGGGTTAGGGTTATGTTGAGGGCTAGGTATACAGATCCGGTTAGGGTTCCGATTGGACCTAAGGTTAGGGTTATGTTGAGGGCTAGGGTTAGAGATCCGGTTAGGGTTCCGATTGGACCTAGTGTTAGGGTTATGTTGAGGGCAAGGGTTAGAGATCCGGTTAGGTTTCCGATTGGACCTAGGGTTAGGGTTATGTTGAGGGCTGTGGTTAGAGATCCGGTTAGGGTTCCGATTGGACCTAGGGTTAGGGTTATGTTGAGGAAGAGGGGTAGAGATCCTGTTAGGGCTCGGATTGGTCCTAGGGTTAGGGTTATGTTGAGGGCTAGGGTTAGAGATCCGTTTAGGGTTCCGATTGGCCCTAGGGTTAGGGTTACGTTGAGGTCTAGGTTTAGATATCCATGTAGGGTTCCGATTGGTCCTAGGGTTAGGGTTATGTTGAGGGCTACGTTTAGAGATCCGGTTAGAGTTCCGATTGGACCTCGGGTTAGGGTTATGTTGAGGGCGAGGGGTAGAGATCCTGTTAGGGCTCGGATTGGTCCTAGGGTTAGGGTTATGTTGAGGGCTAGGGTTAGAGATCCGTTTAGGGTTCCGATTGGCCCTAGGGTTAGGGTTATGTTGAGGGCTAGGGTTAGAGATCCGGTTAGGGTTCCGATTGGACCTCGGGTTAGGGTTATGTTGAGGGCTAGGGTTAGAGATCCGGTTAGGGTTCCGATTGGACCTAGGGTTAGGGTTATGTTGAGGGCTAGGGTTTGAGATGCGGTTAGGGTTCCGATTCGACCTAGGGTTAGGGTTATGTTGAGGGCGAGGGTTAGAGATCCGGTTAGGGTTCCGATTGGACCTAGGGTTAGGGTTATGTTGAGGGCTAGGTATACAGATCCGGTTAGGGTTCCGATTGGACCTAAGGTTAGGGTTATGTTGAGGGCTAGGGTTAGAGATCCGGTTAGGGTTCCGATTGGACCTAGGGTTAGGGTTATGTTGAGGGCAAGGGTTAGAGATCCGGTTAGGGTTCCGATTGGACCTAGGGTTAGGGTTATGTTGAGGGCTGGTGTTAGAGATCCGGTTAGGGTTCCGATTGGACCTAGGTTTAATGTTATGTTGAGGAAGAGGGGTAGAGATCCTGTTAGGGTACCGATTGGACCTAGGGTTAGGGTTATGTTGAGGGCTATGGTTAGATATCTGGTTAGGGTTCCGATTGGACCTAGGGTTAGGGTTACATTGAGGGCTAAGTTTAGATATCCATGTAGGGTTCCGATTGGTCCTAGGGTTAGGGTTATGTTGAGGGCTAGGTTTAGAGATCCGGTTAGGATTCCGATTGGACCTCGGGTTAGGGTTATGTTGAGGGCAAGGGGTAGAGATCCGGTTAGGGCTCGGATTGGTCCTAGGGTTAGGGTTATGTTGAGGGCTAGGGTTAGGGATCCGGTTAGGGTTCCGATTGGACCTAGGGTGAGGGTTATGTTGACGGCTAGGTATACAGACCTGGTTAGGGTTCCGATTGGACCTAGGGTTAGGGTTATGTTGAGGGCTAGGGTTAGAGATCTGGTAAGGGTTACGATTGGACCCAGGGTTAGCGTTGTGTTGAGGGCTAGGGTTAGAGATCCGGTTAGGATTCCGATTGGACCTAGGGTTATGGTTATGTTGAGGGCTAGGGTTAGAGTTCCGTTTAGGGTTCTGATTGGAACTAGGGTTAGGGTTATGTTGAGGGCTAGGCTTAGGGATCCGGTTAGGGATCCGATTGGACCTAGGGTTAGGGTTATGTTGAGGGCTAGGTATACAGACCCGGTTAGGGTTCCGATTGGACCTAGGGTAGGGTTATGTTGAGGGCTAGGGTTAGAGATCTGGTTAGGGTTCCGATTGGACCTAGGGTTAGGGTTATGTTGAGGGCGAGGGTTAGAGATCCGGTTAGGGTTCCGATTGGACCTAGGGTTAGGGTTTGTTGAGGGCTAGGGTTAGATATCCGGTTAGGGTTCCGATTGGACCTAGGGTTAGGGTTATGTTGAGGGCTACGTATACAGATCCGGTTAGGGTTCCGATTGGACCTAGGGTTAGGGTTATGTGGAGGGCTAGCGTTAGAGATCCGGTTAGGGTTCCGATTGGACCTAGGGTTAGGGTTATGTTGAGGGCTATGGTTAGATATCCAGTTATGGTTCCGATTGGACCTAGGGTTAGGGTTATGTTGAGAGCTAGGGTTAGAGATCCTGTTAGGGTACCGATTGGACCTAGGGTTAGGGTTATTTTGAGGGCTAGGTTTAGAGTTCCGGTTAGGGTTCCGAATGGACCTAGGGTTAGGGTTATGTTGAGGGCTAGATTTAGAGATCCGGTTAGGGTTCCGATTGGACCTCGTGTTAGGGTTATGATGAGGGCGAGGGGTAGAGATCCGGTTAGGGTTCCGATTGGACCTAGGGTTAGGGTTACGTTGAGGGCTAGGTTTAGATATCCATGTAGGGTTCCGATTGGTCCTAGGGTTAGGGTTATGTTGAGGGCTAGGTTTAGAGATCCGGTTAGGGTTCCGATTGGACCTCGGGTTAGGTTTATGTTGAGGGCGAGGGGTAGAGATCCGGTTAGGGCTCGGATTGGTCCTAGGGTTAGGGTTATGTTGAGGGTGAGGGTTAGAGATCCGGTTAGTGTTCCGATTGGACCTAGCGTTAGGGTTATGTTGAGGGCTAGGGTTAGATATCCGGTTAGGGTTCCGATTGGACCTAGGGTTATGGTTATGTTGAGGGCTAGGGTTAGAGTTCCGTTTAGGATTCCGATTGGACCTAGGGTTAGGGTTATGTTGAGGGCTAGGCTTAGGGATCCGGTTAGGGATCCGATTGGACCTAGGGTTAGGGTTATGTTGAGGGCTAGGTATACAGACCCGGTTACGGTTCCGATTGGACCTAGGGTAGGGTTATGTTGAGGGCTAGGGTTAGAGATCTGGTTAGGGTTCCGATTGGACCTAGGGTTAGCGTTATGTTGAGGGTGAGGGTTAGAGATCCGGTTAGTGTTCCGATTGGACCTAGCGTTAGGGTTATGTTGAGGGCTAGTGTTAGATATCCGGTTAGGTTTCCGATGGGACCTAGGGTTAGGGTTATGTTGAGGGCTACGTATACAGATCCGGTTAGGGTTCCGATTGGACCTAGGGTTAGGGTTATGTTGAGGGCTAGGTATACAGACCCGGTTAGGGTTCCGATTGGACCTAGGGTTAGGGTTATGTTGAGGGCTAGGGTTAGAGATCTGGTTAGGGTTCCGATTGGACCTAGGCTTAGGGTTATGTTGAGGGCGAGTGTTAGAGATCCGGTTAGGGTTCCGATTGGACCTAGGGTTAGGGTTATGTTGAGGGCTAGTGTTTGAGATCCAGTTAGGGTTCCGATTGAACATAGGGTTAGGGTTATGTTGAGGGCGATGGGTAGAGGTCCTGTTAGGGTTACGATTGGACCTAGGGTTAGGTTTATGTTGAGGGCTAGGGTTAGAGTTCCGTTTAGGGTTCCGATTGGACCTAGGGTTAGGGTTATGTTGAGGGCTAGGGTTAGAGATCCGTTTAGGGTTCCGATTGTCCCTAGGGTTAGGGTTATGTTGAGGGCTAGGGTTAGAGATCCGGTTAGGGTTCCGATTGGACCTCGGGTTAGGGTTATGTTGAGGGCTAGGGTTAGAGATCCGGTTAGGGTTCCGATTGGACCTAGGGTTAGGGTTATGTTGAGGGCTAGGGTTTGAGATCCGGTTAGGGTTCCGATTGGACCTAGGGTTAGGGTTATGTTGAGGGCGAGGGTTAGAGATCCGGTTAGGGTTCCGATTGGACCTAAGGTTAGGGTTATGTTGAGGGCTAGGGTTAGAGATCCGGTTAGGGTTCCGATTGGACCTAGGGTTAGGGTTATGTTGAGGGCAAGGGTTAGAGATCCGGTTAGGGTTCCGATTGGACCTAGGGTTAGGGTTATGTTGAGGGCTGTGGTTAGAGATCCGGTTAGGGTTCCGATTGGACCTAGGGTTAGGGTTATGTTGAGGAAGAGGGGTAGAGATCCTCTTAGGGTACCGATTGGACCTAGGGTTAGGGTTATATTGAGGGCTATGGTTAGATATCCGGTTAGGGTTCCGATTGGACCTAGGGTTAGGGTTACGTTGAGGGCTACGTTTAGATATCCATGTAGGGTTCCGATTGGTCCTAGGGTTAGGGTTATGTTGAGGGCTAGGTTTAGAGATCCGGTTAGGGTTCCGATTGGACCTCGGGTTAGGGTTATGTTGAGGGCGAGGGGTAGAGATCCTGTTAGAACTCGGATTGGTCCTAGGGTTAGGGTTATGTTGAGGGCTAGGGTTAGGGATCCGGTTAGGGTTCCGATTGGACCTAGGGTGAGGGTTATGTTGACGGCTAGGTTTACAGACCTGGTTAGGGTTCCGATTGGACCTAGGGTTAGGGTTATGTTGAGGGCTAGGGTTAGAGATCCGGTAAGGGTTACGATTGGACCCAAGGTTAGCGTTGTGTTGAGGGCTAGGGTTAGAGATCCGGTTAGGATTCCGATTGGACCTAGGGTTATGGTTATGTTGAGGGCTAGGGTTAGAGTTCCGTTTAGGGTTGCGATTGGACCTAGGGTTAGGGTTATGTTGAGCGCTAGGGTTAGAGATCCGGTTACGTTTCCGATTGGACCTAGGGTTAGGGTTATTTTGAGGGCTAGGTATACAGATCCGGTTAGGGTTCCGATTGGACCTAGGGTTAGGGTAATGTTGAGGACTAGGGTTAGAGATCCGGTTAGGGTTCCGATTGGACCTAGGGTTAGGGTTATGTAGAGGGCTAGGGTTAGAGATCCGGATAGGGTTCCGATTGGACCTAGGGTTAGGGTTATGTTGAGGGCGAGGGGTAGAGATACTGTTAGGGTTCCGATTGGACCTAGGCTTAGGTTTATGTTGAGGGCTAGGGTTAGATATCCATTTAGGGTTCCAATTGGACCTAGGGTTAGGTTTATGTTGAGGGCTAGGGTTAGAGTTCCGTTTAGGGTTCCGATTGGACCTAGGGTTAGGGTTATGTTGAGGGCTAGGGTTAAAGATCCGTTTAGGGTTCCGATTGGACCTAGGGTTAGGGTTATGTTGAGGGCTAGGGTTAGAGATCCGGTTAGGGTTCCGATTGGACCTAGGGTTAGGGTTATGTTGAGGGCGAGGGTTAGAGATCTGGTTAGGGTTCCGATGGGACCTAGGGTTAGGGTTATGTTGAGGGCTAGGTATACAGATCCGGTTAGGGTTCCGATTGGACCTATGGTTAGGGGTATGTTGAGGGCTAGGGTTAGAGATCCGGTTAGGGTTCCGATTGGACCTAGGGTTAGGGTTACGTTGATGGCTGGGGTTAGAGATCCGGTTAGGGTTCCGATTGGACCTAGGGTTAGGGTTATGTTGAGGAAGAGGGGTAGAGATCCGGTTAGGGTTCCGATTGGACCTAGGGTTAGGGTTACGTTGATGGCTGGGGTTAGAGATCCGGTTAGGGTTCCGTATGGACCTCGGGTTAGGGTTATGTTGAGGGCTAGGCTTATGGATCCGGTTAGGGATCCGATTGGACCTAGGGTTAGGGTTATGTTGAGGGATACGTATACAGATCCGGTTAGGGTTCCGATTGGACCTAGGGTTAGGTTTATGTGGAGGGCTAGCGTTAGAGATCCGGTTAGGGTTCCGATTGGACCTAGGGTTAGGGTTATGTTGAGGGCTATGGTTAGATATCCGGTTATGGTTCTGATTGGACCTAGGGTTAGGGTTATGTTGAGGGCTAGGGTTAGAGATCCTGTTAGGGTACCGATTGGACCTAGGGTTAGGGTTATGTAGAGGGCTAGGGTTAGATATCCGGTTAGGGTTCTTATTGGACCTAGGGTTAGGGTTACGTTGAGGGCTAGGGTTAGAGTTCCGGTTAGGGTTCGGATTGGACCTAGGGTTAGGGTTATTTTGAGGGCTAGGGTTAGAGTTCCGGTTAGGGTTCCGAATGGACCTAGGGTTAGGGTTATGTTGAGGGCTAGATTTAGAGATCCGGTTAGGGTTCCGATTGGACCTCGGGTTAGGGTTATGTTGAGGGCGAGGGGTAGAGATCCGGTTAGGGTTCGGATTGGTCCTAGGGTTAGGGTTATGTTGAGGGCTAGGGTTAGGAATCCGGTTAGGGTTCCGATTGGACCTAGGGTTAGGGTTATGTTGAGGGCTAGGTATACAGACCCGGTTAGGGTTCCGATTGGACCTAGGGTTACGGTTATGTTGAGGGCGAGGGGCAGAGATCCGGTTAGGGTTCGGATTGGTCCTAGGGTTAGGGTTATGTTGAGGGCTAGGGTTAGAGTTCCGTTTAGGGTTCCAATTGGACCTAGGGTTAGGGTTATGTTGAGGGCTAGGGTTAGTGATCCGGTTAGGGTTCTGACTGGACCTGGGGTTAGGGTTATGTTGAGGGCAAGGATTAGAGATCCGGTTAGGGTTCCGATTGGACCTAGGGTTAGGGTTATGTTGAGAGCTGGGGTTAGAGATCCGGTTAGGGTTCCGATTGGACCTAGGGTTAGGGTTATGTTGAGGAAGAGGGGTAGAGATCCTGTTAGGGTACCGATTGGACCTAGGGTTATGGTTATGTTGAGGGCTATGGTTAGATATCCGGTTAGGGTTCTGATTGGATCTAGGGTTAGGGTTACGTTGAGGGCTAGGTTTAGATATCCATGTAGGGTTCCGATTGGTCCTAGGGTTAGGGTTATGTTGAGGGCTAGGTTTAGAGATCCGGTTAGGGTTCCGATTGGACCTCGGGTTAGGGTTATGTTGAGGGCGAGGGGTAGAGATCCGGTTAGGGTTCGGATTGGTCCTAGCGTTAGGGTTATGTTGAGGGCTAGGGTTCGGGATCCGGTTAGGGTTCCGATTGGACCTAGCGTTAGGGTTATGTTGAGGGCTAGGGTTAGAGATCCGGTAAGGTTACGATTGGACCCAGGGTTAGCGTTGTGTTGAGGGCTAGGGTTAGAGATCCGGTTCGGATTCCGATTGGACCTAGGGTTAGGGTTATGTTGAGGGCTAGGGTTAAAGATACGGTTAGGGTTCCGATTGGACCTAGGGTTAGGGTTATGTTGAGGGCTAGGGTTAGAGATCCGGTTAGGGTTCCGATTGGACCTAGGGTTAGGGTTATGTTGAGGGTTAGGGTTAGAGATCCGGTTAAGTTTCCGATTGGACCTAGGGTTAGGGTTATGTTGAGGGCTAGGTATACACATCCGGTTAGGGTTCCGATTGGACCTAGTGTCTGGGTTATGTTGAGGGCTAGGGTTAGAGATTCGGTTAGGGTTCCGATTGGACCTAGGGTTAGGGTTATGTTGAGGGCGAGGGGTAGAGATCCTGTTAGGATTCCGATTGGACCTAGGCTTAGGGTTATGTTGAGGGCTAGGGTTAGATATCCATTTAGGGTTCCGATTGGTCCTAGGGTTAGGGTTATGTTGAGGGCTATGGTTAGAGATCCGGTTAGGGTTCCGATTGGACCTAGGGTTAGGGTTATGTTGAGGGCTAGGTTTAGAGATCCGGTTAGGGTTCCGATTGGACCTCGGGTTAGGGTTATGTTGAGGGCGAGGGGTAGAGATCCGGTTAGGGTGCGGATTGGTCCTAGGGTTAGGGTTATGTTGAGGGCTAGGGTTAGCGATCCCGTTAGGGTTCCGATTGGACCTAGGGTTAGGGTTAATTTGAGGGCTAGGTATACAGACCCGGTTAGGGTTCCGATTGGACCTAGTGTTAGGGTTACGTTGAGGGCGAGGGGTGGAGATCCTGGTAGGGTTCCGATTGTACCTAGGGTTAGGGTTATGTTGAGGGCTAGGGTTAGATATCCATTTAGTGTTCCAATTGGACCTAGGGTTAGGGTTATGTTGAGGGCAAGGGTTAGAGATCCCGTTAGGGTTCCGATTGGACCTAGGGTTAGGGTTATGTTGAGGAAGATGGGTATAGATCCTGTTAGGATACCGATTGGACCTAGGGTTAGGGTTATGTTGAAGGCTATGTTTAGATATCCGGTTAGGGTTCTGATTGGACCTAGGGTTAGGGTTATGTTGAGGGCTAGGGTTTGAGTTCCGGTTAGGGTTCTGATTGGACCTAGGGTTAGGGTTATTTTGAGGGCTAGGGTTAGTGTTCCGGTTAGGGTTCCGAATGGACCTAGGGTTAGGGTTATGTTGAGGGCTAGATTTAGAGATCCGGTTAGGGTTCCGATTGGACCTAGGGTTAGGGTTATGTTGAGAGCTGGGGTTAGACATCCGGTTAGGGTTCCGATTGGACCTAGGGTTAGGGTTATGTTGAGGAAGAGGGGTAGAGATCCTGTTAGGGTACCGATTGGACCTAGGGTTAGGGTTATGTAGAGGGCTAGGGTTAGATATCCGGTTAGGGTTCTGATTGGACCTAGGGTTAGGGTTATGTTGAGGGCTAGGGTTTGAGTTCCGGTTAGGGTTCTGATTGGACCTAGGGTTAGGGTTATTTTGAGGGCTAGGGTTAGTGTTCCGGTTAGGGTTCCGAATGGACCTAGGGTTAGGGTTATGTTGAGGGCTAGATTTAGAGATCCGGTTAGGGTTCCGATTGGACCTCGGGTTAGGGTTATGTTGAGGGCTAGGCTTATGGATCCGGTTAGTTATCCGATTGGACCTAGGGTTAGGGTTATGTTGAGGGATACGTATACAGATCCGGTTAGGGTTCCGATTGGACCTAGGGTTAGGTTTATGTGGAGGGCTAGCGTTAGAGATCCGGTTAGGGTTCCGATTGGACCTAGGGTTAGGGTTATGTTGAGGGCTATGGTTAGATATCCGGTTATGGTTCTGATTGGACCTAGGGTTAGGGTTATGTTGAGGGCTAGGGTTAGAGATCCTGTTAGGGTACCGATTGGACCTAGGGTTAGGGTTATGTAGAGGGCTAGGGTTAGATATCCGGTTAGGGTTCTTATTGGACCTAGGGTTAGGGTTACGTTGAGGGCTAGGGTTAGAGTTCCGGTTAGGGTTCGGATTGGACCTAGGGTTAGGGTTATTTTGAGGGCTAGGGTTAGAGTTCCGGTTAGGGTTCCGAATGGACCTAGGGTTAGGGTTATGTTGAGGGCTAGATTTAGAGATCCGGTTAGGGTTCCGATTGGACCTCGGGTTAGGGTTATGTTGAGGGCGAGGGGTAGAGATCCGGTTAGGGTTCGGATTGGTCCTAGGGTTAGGGTTATGTTGAGGGCTAGGGTTAGAGTTCCGTTTAGGGTTCCAATTGGACCTAGGGTTAGGGTTATGTTGAGGGCTAGGGTTAGAGATCCGGTTAGGGTTCTGACTGGACCTGGGGTTAGGGTTATGTTGAGGGCAAGGATTAGAGATCCGGTTAGGGTTCCGGTTGGACCTAGGGTTAGGGTTATGTTGAGAGCTGGGGTTAGAGATCCGGTTAGGGTTCCGATTGGACCTAGGGTTAGGGTTATGTTGAGGAAGAGGGGTAGAGATCCTGTTAGGGTACCGATTGGACCTAGGGTTATGGTTATGTTGAGGGCTATGGTTAGATATCCGGTTAGGGTTCTGATTGGATCTAGGGTTAGGGTTACGTTGAGGGCTAGGTTTAGATATCCATGTAGGGTTCCGATTGGTCCTAGGGTTAGGGTTATGTTGAGGGCTAGGTTTAGAGATCCGGTTAGGGTTCCGATTGGACCTCGGGTTAGGGTTATGTTGAGGGCGAGGGGTAGAGATCCGGTTAGGGTTCGGATTGGTCCTAGAGTTAGGGTTATGTTGAGGGCTAGGGTTAGAGATCCGGTAAGGTTACGATTGGACCCAGGGTTAGCGTTGTGTTGAGGGCTAGGGTTAGAGATCCGGTTCGGATTCCGATTGGACCTAGGGTTAGGGTTATGTTGAGGGCTAGGGTTAAAGATACGGTTAGGGTTCCGATTGGACCTAGGGTTAGGGTTATGTTGAGGGCTAGGGTTAGAGATCCGGTTAGGGTTCCGATTGGACCTAGGGTTAGGGTTATGTTGAGGGTTAGGGTTAGAGATCCGGTTAAGTTTCCGATTGGACCTAGGGTTAGGGTTATGTTGAGGGCTAGGTATACACATCCGGTTAGGGTTCCGATTGGACCTAGTGTCAGGGTTATGTTGAGGGCTAGGGTTAGAGATTCGGTTAGGGTTCCGATTGGACCTAGGGTTAGGGTTATGTTGAGGGCGAGGGGTAGAGATCCTGTTAGGATTCCGATTGGACCTAGGCTTAGGGTTATGTTGAGGGCTAGGGTTAGATATCCATTTAGGGTTCCGATTGGTCCTAGGGTTAGGGTTATGTTGAGGGCTATGGTTAGAGATCCGGTTAGGGTTCCGATTGGACCTAGGGTTAGGGTTATGTTGAGGGCTAGGTTTAGAGATCCGGTTAGGGTTCCGATTGGACCTCGGGTTAGGGTTATGTTGAGGGCGAGGGGTAGAGATCCGGTTAGGGTGCGGATTGGTCCTAGGGTTAGGGTTATGTTGAGGGCTAGGGTTAGCGATCCCGTTAGGGTTCCGATTGGACCTAGGGTTAGGGTTAATTTGAGGGCTAGGTATACAGACCCGGTTAGGGTTCCGATTGGACCTAGTGTTAGGGTTACGTTGAGGGCGAGGGGTGGAGATCCTGGTAGGGTTCCGATTGTACCTAGGGTTAGGGTTATGTTGAGGGCTAGGGTTAGATATCCATTTAGTGTTCCAATTGGACCTAGGGTTAGGGTTATGTTGAGGGCAAGGGTTAGAGATCCGGTTAGGGTTCCGATTGGACCTAGGGTTAGGGTTATGTTGAGGAAGATGGGTATAGATCCTGTTAGGATACCGATTGGACCTAGGGTTAGGGTTATGTTGAAGGCTATGTTTAGATATCCGGTTAGGGTTCTGATCGAACCTAGGTTTAGGGTTACGTTCAGGGGTAGGTTTAGATATCCATGTAGGGTTCCGATTGGACCTAGGGTTAGGGTTATGTTGAGGGCTAGGGTTAGAGATCCGGGTACTGTTCCGATTGGACCTAGTGTTAGTGTTATGTTGAGGGCGAGGGATAGAGATCCTGTTAGGGTTCCGATTGGACCTGGCGTTAGGGTTATGCTGAGGGGTAGCGTTAGATATCCGGTTAGGGTTCAGATTGGACCTAGGGTTAGGGTTATGTTGAGGGCTAGGTTTAGAAATCCGGTTAGGGATCCGATTGGACCTAGGGTTGGGGTTATGTTTAGGGCTAGGGTTAGATATCCATTTAGGGTTCCGATTGGACCTAGGGTTAGGGTTATGTTGAGGGCTCGGGTTAGAGATCCGGTTAGGTTTCCGATTGAACCTAGGTTTAGGGTTATGTTGAGGGTTAGGGTTAGAGATCCGGTTAGGTTTCCGATTCGACCTAGGGTTAGGGTTATGTTGAGGGCTAGGGTTAGAGATCCGGTTAGGGTTCCGATTGGACCTAGGGTTAGGGTTATGTTGAGGGCTAGGGTTAGATATCCGGTTAGGGTTCCGATTGGACCTAGGGTTAGGGTTATGTTTAGGGCTAGGGTTAGATATCCCTTTAGGGTTCCGATTGGACCTAGGGTTAGGGTGATGTTGAGGGCTAGGGTTAGTGATCCGGTTAGATTTCCGATTGAACCTAGGTTTAGGGTTATGTTGAGGGTTAGGGTTAGAGATCCGGTTAGGGTTCCGATTGGACCTAGGGTTAGGGTTATGTTGAGGGCTAGGGTTAGGAATCCGGTTAGGGTTCCGATTGGACCTAGGGTTAGGGTTATGTTGAGGGCTAGGTATACAGACCCGGTTAGGGTTCCATTTGGACCTAGGGTTACGGTTATGTTGAGGGCGAGGGGCAGAGATCCGGTTAGGGTTCGGATTGGTCCTAGGGTTAGGGTTATGTTGAGGGCTAGGGTTAGAGTTCCGTTTAGGGTTCCAATTGGACCTAGGGTTAGGGTTACGTTGAGGGCTAGGGTTAGAGTTCCGGTTAGGGTTCGGATTGGACCTAGGGTTAGGGTTATTTTGAGGGCTAGGGTTAGAGTTCCGGTTAGGGTTCCGAATGGACCTAGGGTTAGGGTTATGTTGAGGGCTAGATTTAGAGATCCGGTTAGGGTTCCGATTGGACCTCGAGTTAGGGTTATGTTGAGGGCGAGGGGTAGAGATCCGGTTAGGGTTCGGATTGGTCCTAGGGTTAGGGTTATGTTGAGGGCTAGGGTTAGGAATCCGGTTAGGGTTCCGATTGGACCTAGGGTTAGGGTTATGTTGAGGGCTAGGTATACAGACCCGGTTAGGGTTCCGATTGGACCTAGGCTTACGGTTATGTTGAGGGCGAGGGGCAGAGATCCGGTTAGGGTTCAGATTGGTCCTAGGGTTAGGGTTATGTTGAGGGCTAGGGTTAGAGTTCCGTTTAGGGTTCCAATTGGACCTAGGTTTAGGGTTATGTTGAGGGCTAGGGTTAGAGATCCGGTTAGGGTTCTGACTGGACCTGGGGTTAGGGTTATGTTGAGGGCAAGGATTAGAGATCCGGTTAGGGTTCCGATTGGACCTAGGGTTAGGGTTATGTTGAGAGCTGGGGTTAGAGATCCGGTTAGGGTTCCGATTGGACCTAGGGTTAGGGTTATGTTGAGGAAGAGGGGTAGAGATCCTGTTAGGGTACCGATTGGACCTAGGGTTATGGTTATGTTGAGGGCTATGGTTAGATATCCGGTTAGGGTTCTGATTGGATCTAGGGTTAGGGTTACGTTGAGGGCTAGGTTTAGATATCCATGTAGGGTTCCGATTGGTCCTAGGGTTAGGGTTATGTTGAGGGCTAGGTTTAGAGATCCGGTTAGGGTTCCGATTGGACCTCGGGTTAGGGTTATGTTGAGGGCGAGGGGTAGAGATCCGGTTAGGGTTCGGATTGGTCCTAGGGTTAGGGTTATGTTGAGGGCTAGGGTTAGAGATCCGGTAAGGTTACGATTGGACCCAGGGTTAGCGTTGTGTTGAGGGCTAGGTATACAGACCCGGTTAGGGTTCCGATTGGACCTAGGGTTACGGTTATGTTGAGGGCGAGGGGCAGAGATCCGGTTAGGGTTCGGATTGGTCCTAGGGTTAGGGTTATGTTGAGGGCTAGGGTTAGAGTTCCGTTTAGGGTTCCAATTGGACCTAGGGTTAGGGTTATGTTGAGGGCTAGGGTTAGAGATCCGGTTAGGGTTCTGACTGGACCTGGGGTTAGGGTTATGTTGAGGGCAAGGATTAGAGATCCGGTTAGGGTTCCGATTGGACCTAGGGTTAGGGTTATGTTGAGAGCTGGGGTTAGAGATCCGGTTAGGGTTCCGATTGGACCTAGGGTTAGGGTTATGTTGAGGAAGAGGGGTAGAGATCCTGTTAGGGTACCGATTGGACCTAGGGTTATGGTTATGTTGAGGGCTAAGGTTAGATATCCGGTTAGGGTTCTGATTGGATCTAGGGTTAGGGTTACGTTGAGGGCTAGGTTTAGATATCCATGTAGGGTTCCGATTGGTCCTAGGGTTAGGGTTATGTTGAGGGCTAGGTTTAGAGATCCGGTTAGGGTTCCGATTGGACCTCGGGTTAGGGTTATGTTGAGGGCGAGGGGTAGAGATCCGGTTAGGGTTCGGATTGGTCCTAGGGTTAGGGTTATGTTGAGGGCTAGGGTTAGAGATCCGGTAAGGTTACGATTGGACCCAGGGTTAGCGTTGTGTTGAGGGCTAGGGTTAGAGATCCGGTTCGGATTCCGATTGGACCTAGGGTTAGGGTTATGTTGAGGGCTAGGGTTAAAGTTACGGTTAGGGTTCCGATTGGACCTAGGGTTAGGGTTATGTTGAGGGCTAGGGTTAGAGATCCGGTTAGGGTTCCGATTGGACCTAGGGTTAGGGTTATGTTGAGGGTTAGGGTTAGAGATCCGGTTAAGTTTCCGATTGGACCTAGGGTTAGGGTTATGTTGAGGGCTAGGTATACACATCCGGTTAGGGTTCCGATTGGACCTAGTGTCAGGGTTATGTTGAGGGCTAGGGTTAGAGATTCGGTTAGGGTTCCGATTGGACCTAGGGTTAGGGTTATGTTGAGGGCGAGGGGTAGAGATCCTGTTAGGATTCCGATTGGACCTAGGCTTAGGGTTATGTTGAGGGCTAGGGTTAGATATCCATTTAGGGTTCCGATTGGTCCTAGGGTTAGGGTTATGTTGAGGGCTATGGTTAGAGATCCGGTTAGGGTTCCGATTGGACCTAGGGTTAGGGTTATGTTGAGGGCTAGGTTTAGAGATCCGGTTAGGGTTCCGATTGGACCTCGGGTTAGGGTTATGTTGAGGGCGAGGGGTAGAGATCCGGTTAGGGTGCGGATTGGTCCTAGGGTTAGGGTTATGTTGAGGGCTAGGGTTAGCGATCCCGTTAGGGTTCCGATTGGACCTAGGGTTAGGGTTAATTTGAGGGCTAGGTATACAGACCCGGTTAGGGTTCCGATTGGACCTAGTGTTAGGGTTACGTTGAGGGCGAGGGGTGGAGATCCTGGTAGGGTTCCGATTGTACCTAGGGTTGGGGTTATGTTGAGGGCTAGGGTTAGATATCCATTTAGTGTTCCAATTGGACCTAGGGTTAGGGTTATGTTGAGGGCAAGGGTTAGAGATCCGGTTAGGGTTCCGATTGGACCTAGGGTTAGGGTTATGTTGAGGAAGATGGGTATAGATCCTGTTAGGATACCGATTGGACCTAGGGTTAGGGTTATGTTGAAGGCTATGTTTAGATATCCGGTTAGGGTTCTGATCGAACCTAGGTTTAGGGTTACGTTCAGGGGTAGGTTTAGATATCCATGTAGGGTTCCGATTGGACCTAGGGTTAGGGTTATGTTGAGGGCTAGGGTTAGAGATCCGGGTACTGTTCCGATTGGACCTAGTGTTAGTGTTATGTTGAAAGCGAGGGATAGAGATCCTGTTAGGGTTCCGATTGGACCTGGCGTTAGGGTTATGCTGAGGGGTAGCGTTAGATATCCGGTTAGGGTTCAGATTGGACCTAGGGTTAGGGTTATGTTGAGGGCTAGGTTTAGAAATCCGGTTAGGGATCCGATTGGACCTAGGGTTGGGGTTATGTTTAGGGCTAGGGTTAGATATCCATTTAGGGTTCCGATTGGACCTAGGGTTAGGGTTATGTTGAGGGCTCGGGTTAGAGATCCGGTTAGGTTTCCGATTGAACCTAGGTTTAGGGTTATGTTGAGGGTTAGGGTTAGAGATCCGGTTAGGTTTCCGATTCGACCTAGGGTTAGGGTTATGTTGAGGGCTAGGGTTAGAGATCCGGTTAGGCTTCCGATTGGACCTAGGGTTAGGGTTATGTTGAGGGCTAGGGTTAGATATCCGGTTAGGGTTCCGATTGGACCTAGGGTTAGGGTTATGTTTAGGGCTAGGGTTAGATATCCCTTTAGGGTTCCGATTGGACCTAGGGTTAGGGTGATGTTGAGGGCTAGGGTTAGTGATCCGGTTAGATTTCCGATTGAACCTAGGTTTAGGGTTATGTTGAGGGTTAGGGTTAGAGATCCGGTTAGGGTTCCGATTGGACCTAGGGTTAGGGTTATGCTGAGGGCTAGGGTTAGAGATCCGGTTAGGGTTCCGATTGAACCTAGCGTTAGGGTTATGTTGAGGGCTAGGGTTAGAGATCCGGTTAGGGTTCCGATTGGACCTAGGTTTAGGGTTATGTTGAGGGCTAGGGTTAGAGTTCCGGTTAGGGTTCCGATTGGACCTAGGGTTAGGGTTATGTTGAGGGCTAGGGTTAGTGATCCGGTTAGATTTCCGATTGAACCTAAGTTTAGGGTTATGTTGAGGGTTAGGGTTAGAGATCCGGTTAGGGTTCCGATTGGACCTAGGGTTAGGGTTATGCTGAGGGCTAGGGTTAGAGATCCGGTTAGGGTTCCGATTGAACCTAGCGTTAGGGTTATGTTGAGGGCTAGGGTTAGAGATCCGGTTAGGGTTCCGATTGGACCTAGGGTTAGGGTTATCTTGAGGGCTAGGGTTAGAGGTCCCGTTAGGGTTCCGATTGGACCTAGGGTTAGGGTTATGTGGAGGGCGAGGGTTAGAGATCCTTTTAGGGTTCCGATTGGACCTAGGGTTAGGGTTATGTTGAGGGCTAGGGTTAGAGATCCGGTTACTATTCCGATTGGACCTAGTGTTAGTGTTATGTTGAGGGCGAGGGATAGAGATCCTGTTAGGGTTCCGATTGGACCTGGCGTTAGGGTTATGCTGAGGGGTAGGGTAAGAGATACGGTTAGGGATCCGATTGTACTCTGGGTTAGGGTTATGTTGAGGGCTAGGGTTAGAGATCCGGTTAGGGTTCCGATTGGACCTAGGGTTAGGGTTATTTTGAGGGCTAGGGTTAGAGGTCCGATTAGGGTTCCGATTGGACCTCGGGTTAGGGTTATGGTGAGGGCTAGCGTTAGGGATCCAGTTAGGGTTCCGATTGGACCTAGGGTTAGGGTTATGTTGAGGGCTAGGGTTAGAGATCCGGTAAGGGTTACGGTTGGACCCAGGGTTAGCGTTGTGTTGAGGGCTAGGGTTAGAAATCCGGTTAGGGTTCCGATTGGACCTAGGGTTAGGGTTATGTTGAGGGCTAGGAATAGAGTTCCGTTTAGGGTTCCGATTGGACCTAGGGTTAGGGTTATCTTGAGGGCTAGGGTTAGAAATCAGGTTAGGGTTCCAATTGGACCTAGGGTTAGGGTTATGTTGAGGGCTAGTGTTAGAGATCGCGTTAGGTTTCCGATTGGACCTAGGGTTAGTGTTATGTTGAGGGCTAGGTATACAGATCCGGTTAGAGTTCCGATTGGACCTAGGGTTAGGGTTATGTTGAGGGCTAGGGTTAGAGTTCCGGTTAGGTTTCCGATTGGACGTAGGGTTAGGGTTATGTTGAGGGCTAGGTATACAGATCCGGTTAGGGTTCCGATGGACCTAGGGTTAGAGTTAGGTTGAGGACTAGTGTTAGAGATCCGGTTAGGGTTCCGATTGGACCTAGGGTTAGGGTTATGTTGAGGGCTAGGGTTAGAGATCCGGTTAGGGTTCCGATTGGACCTAGGGTTAGGGTTATGTTGAGGGCTAGGGTTAGAGATCCGGTTAGGGTTCCGATTGGACCTAGGGTTAGGGTTATGTTGAGGACGAGGGGTAGAGATCCTGTAAGGGTTCCGATTGGACCTAGGGTTAGGGTTATGTTGAGGGCTAGGCTAGATATCCGGTTAGGGTTCTGATTGGACCTAGGGTTAGGGTTATGTTGAGGGCTAGGGTTAGAGTTTCGGTTAGGGTTCTGATTGGACCTAGGGTTAGGGTCATGTTGAGGGCGAGGGTTAGAGATCTGGTTAGGGTTCCGATGGGACCTAGGGTTAGGGTTATGTTGAGGGCTAGGTATACAGATCCGGTTATGGTTCCGATTGGACCTATGGGTAGGGGTATGTTGAGGGCTAGGGTTAGAGATCCGGTTAGGGTTCCGATTGGACCTAGGGTTAGGGTTAGGTTGATGGCTGGGGTTAGAGATCCGGTTAGGGTTCCGATTGGACCTAGGGTTAGGGTTATGTTGAGGAAGAGGGGTAGAGATCCTGTTAGGGTACCGATTGGACCTAGGGTTAGGGTTATGTAGAGGGCTAGGGTTAGATATCCGGTTAGGGTTCTGATTGGACCTAGGGTTAGGGTTATGTTGAGGCCTAGGGTTAGAGTTCCGGTTAGGGTTCGGATTGGACCTAGGGTTAGGGTTATTTTGAGGGCTAGGGTTAGTGTTCCGGTTAGGGTTCCGAATGGACCTAGGGTTAGGGTTATGTTGAGGGCTAGATTTAGAGATCCGGTTAGGGTTCCGATTGGACCTCGGGTTAGGGTTATGTTGAGGGCGAGGGTTAGAGATCTGGTTAGGGTTCCGATGGGACCTAGGGTTAGGGTTATGTTGAGGGCTAGGTATACAGATCCGGTTAGGGTTCCGATTGGACCTATGGTTAGGGGTATGTTGAGGGCTAGGGTTAGAGATCCGGTTAGGGTTCCGATTGGACCTAGGGTTAGGGTTACGTTGATGGCTGGGTTAGAGATCCGGTTAGGGTTCCGATTGGACCTAGGGTTAGGGTTATGTTGAGAAAGAGGGGTAGAGATCCTGTTAGGGTACCGATTGGACCTAGGGTTAGGGTTATGTAGAGGGCTAGGGTTAGATATCCGGTTAGGGTTCTGATTGGACCTAGGGTTAGGGTTATGTTGAGGGCTAGGGTTAGAGTTCCGGTTAGGGTTCGGATTGGACCTAGGGTTAGGGTTATTTTGAGGGCTAGGGTTAGTGTTCCGGTTAGGGTTCCGAATGGACCTAGGGTTAGGGTTATGTTGAGGGCTAGATTTAGAGATCCGGTTATGGTTCCGATTGGACCTCGGGTTAGGGTTATGTTGAGGACGAGGGGTAGAGATCCGGTTAGGGTTCGGATTGGTCCTAGGGTTAGGGTTATGTTGAGGGCTAGGCTTATGGATCCGGTTAGGGTTCCGATTGGACCTAGGGTTAGGGTTAATTTGAGGGCTAGGTATACAGACCCGGTTAGGGTTCCGATTGGACCTAGTGTTAGGGTTACGTTGAGGGCGAGGGGTGGAGATCCTGGTCGGGTTCCGATTGTACCTAGGGTTAGGGTTATGTTGAGGGCTAGGGTTAGATATCCATTTAGTGTTCCAATTGGACCTAGGGTTAGGGTTATGTTGAGGGCAAGGGTTAGAGATCCGGTTAGGGTTCCGATTGGACCTAGGGTTAGGGTTATGTTGAGGAAGATGGGTATAGATCCTGTTAGGATACCGATTGGACCTAGGGTTAGGGTTATGTTGAAGGCTATGTTTAGATATCCGGTTAGGGTTCCGATCGAACCTAGGTTTGGGGTTACGTTCAGGGGTAGGTTTAGATATCCATGTAGGGTTCCGATTGGTCCTAGGGTTAGGATTATGTTGAGGGCTATGTTTAGAGATCCGGTTAGGGTTCCGATTGGACCTCGGATTAGGGTTATGGTGAGGGCTAGCGTTAAGGATCCAGTTAGGGTTCCGATTGGACCTAGGGTTAGGGTTATGTTGAGGGCTAGGGTTAGAGATCCGGTAAGGGTTACGGTTGGATCCAGGGTTAGCGTTGTGTTGAGGGCTAGGGTTAGAAATCCGGTTAGGGTTCCGATTGGACCTAGGGTTAGGGTTATGTTGAGGGCTATGGTTAGAGTTCCGTTTAGGGTTCCGATTGGACCTAGGGTTAGGGTTATCTTGAGGGCTAGGGTTAGAAATCAGGTTAGGGTTCCAATTGGACCTAGGGTTAGGGTTATGTTGAGGGCTAGTGTTAGAGATCGGGTTAGGTTTCCGATTGAACCTAGGGTTAGGGTTATGTTGAGGGCTAGGTATACAGATCCGGTTAGAGTTCCGATTGGACCTAGGGTTAGGGTTATGTTGAGGGCTAGGGTTAGAGTTCCGGTTAGGTTTCCGATTGGACCTAGGGTTAGGGTTATGTTGAGGGCTAGGTATACAGATCCGGTTAGGGTTCCGATTGGACCTAGGGTTAGAGTTAGGTTGAGGACTAGTGTTAGAGATCCGTTTAGGGTTCCGATTGGACCTAGGGTTAGGGTTATGTTGAGGGCTAGGGTTAGAGATCCGGTTAGGGTTCCGATTGGACCTAGGGTTAGGGTTATGTTGAGGGCTAGGTATACAGATCCGGTTAGAGTTCCGATTGGACCTAGGGTTAGGGTTATGTTGAGGACTAGGGTTAGAGATCCAGTTAGGGTTCCGATTGGACCTAGGGTTAGGGTTATGTTGAGGGCTAGGGTTAGAGATCCGGTTAGGGTTCCGATTGGACCTAGGGTTAAGGTTATGTTGAGGGCTAGGGTTTGAGATCCGGTTAGGGTTCCGATTGGACCTAGGGTTAGGGTTATGTTGAGGGCGATGGGTAGAGGTCCTGTTAGGGTTACGATTGGACCTAGGGTTAGGTTTATGTTGAGGGCTAGGGTTAGAGTTCCGTTTAGGGTTCCGATTGGACCTAGGGTTAGGGTTATGTTGAGGGCTAGGGTTAGAGATCCGTTTAGGGTTCCAATTGGCCCTAGGGTTAGGGTTATGTTGAGGGCTAGGGTTAGAGATCCGGTTAGTGTTCCGATTGGACCTAGGGTTTGGGTTATGTTGTGGGCGAGGGTTAGAGATCCGGTTAGGGTTCCGATTGGACCTAGGGTTAGGGTTATGTTGAGGGCAAGGGTTAGACATCCTGTTAGGGTTCCGATTGGACCTAGGGTTAGGGTTATGTTGAGGGCTGGGGTTAGAGATCCGGTTAGGGTTCCGATTGGACCTAGGGTTAGGGTTATGTTGAGGAAGAGGTGTAGAGATCCTGTTAGGGTACCGATTGGACCTAGGGTTAGGGTTATGTTGAGGGCTATGGTTAGAGATCCGGTTAGGGTTCCGATTGGACCTAGGGTTAGGGTTACGTTGAGGGCTAGGTTTAGATACCCATGTAGGGTTCCGATTGGTCCTAGGGTTAGGGTTATGTTGAGGGCGAGGGGTAGAGATCCGGTTAGGGCTCGGATTGGACCTAGGGTTAGGGTTATGTTGAGGGCTAGAGTTAGGGATCCGGTTAGGGTTCCGATTGGACCTAGGGTTAGGGTTATGTTGAGGGCTAGGTATACAGACCCGGTTAGGGTTCCGATTGGACCTAATGTTAGGGTTATGTTGAGGGCTAGGGTTAGAGATCCGGTAAGGGTTACGATTGGACCCAGGGTTAGCGTTGTGTTGAGGGCTAGGGTTAGAGATCCGGTTAGGATTCCGATTGGACCTAGGGTTATGGTTATGTTGAGGGCTAGGGTTAGAGTTCCGTTTAGGGTTCCGATTGGACCTAGGGTTAGGGTTATGTTGAGGGTTAGGGTTAGAGATCCGGTTACGTTTCCGATTGGACCTAGGGTTAGGGTTTTGTTGAGGGCTAGGTATACAGATCCGGTTAGGTTTCCGATTGGACCTAAGGTTAGGGTTAGGTTGAGGGCTAGGGTTAGAGATCCGGTTAGGGTTCCGATTGGACCTAGGGTTAGGGTTATGTTGAGGGTTAGGGTTAGAGATCCGGTTAGGTTTCCGATTGGACCTAGGGTTGGGGTTATGTTGAGGAAGATGGGTATAGATCCTGTTAGGATACCGATTGGACCTAGGGTTAGGGTTATGTTGAAGGCTATGTTTAGATATCCGGTTAGGGTTCCGATCGAACCTAGGGTTAGGGTTACGTTCAGGGCTAGGTTTAGATATCCATGTAGGGTTCCGATTGGTCCTAGGGTTAGGGTTATGTTGAGGGCTATGTTTAGAGATCCGGTTAGGGTTCCGATTGGACCTCGGGTTAGGGTTATGGTGAGGGCTAGGGTTAGGGATCCAGTTAGGGTTCCGATTGGACCTAGGGTTAGGGTTATGTTGACGGCTAGGTATACAGACCCGGTTAGGGTTCCGATTGGACCTAGGGTTAGGGTTATGTTGAGGGCTAGGGTTTGAGATCCGGTAAGGGTTACGGTTGGACCCAGGGTTAGCGTTGTGTTGAGGGCTAGGGTTAGAAATCCGGTTAGGGTTCCGATTGGACCTAGGGTTAGGGTTATGTTGAGGGCTAGGGTTAGAGTTCCGTTTAGGGTTCCGATTGGACCTAGGGTTAGCGTTATCTTGAGGGCTAGGGTTAGAAATCAGGTTAGGGTTCCGATTGGACCTAGGGTTAGGGTTATGTTGAGGGCTAGGGTTAGAGATCCGGTTAGGGTTCCGATTGGACCTAGGGTTAGGGTTATGTTGAGGACGAGGGGTAGAGATCCTGTAAGGGTTCCGATTGGACCTAGGGTTAGGGTTATGTTGAGGGCTAGGGTTAGATATCCGGTTAGGGTTCAGATTGGACCTAGGGTTAATGGCTACGATGAGGGCTAGTGTTAGATATCCATTTAGGGTTCCGATTGGACCTAGGGTTAGGGTTATTTTGATGGCTAGGGTTAGAGATCCTGTTAGGGTTCCGATTGGACTTAGGGTTAGGGTTATGTTGAGGGCTAGGGTTAGAGATTCTGTTAGGGTACCGATTGGACCTAGGGTTAGGGTTATGTAGAGGGCTAGGGTTAGATATCCGGTTAGGGTTCTGATTGGACCTAGGGTTAGGGTTATGTTGAGGGCTAGGGTTAGAGTTCCGGTTAGGGTTCGGATTGGACCTAGTGTTAGGGTTATTTTGAGGGCTACGGTTAGAGTTCCGGTTAGGGTTCCTAATGGACCTAGGGTTAGGGTTATGTTGAGGGCTAGGGTTAGAGTTCCGGTTAGGGTTCCGATTGGACCTAGGGTTAGGGTTATGTTGAGGGCTAGGGTTAGAGATCCGGTTAGGGTTCCGATTGGACCTAGGGTTAGGGATATGTTGAGGGCGAGGGGTAGAGATACTGTTAGGGTTCCGATTGGACCTAGGGTTAGGGTTATGTTGAGGGCTAGGTATACAGATCCGGTTAGGGTTCCGATTGGACTTAGGGTTAGGGTTATGTTGAGGACTAGGGTTAGAGATCCGGTTAGGGTTCCTATTGGACCTAGGGTTAGGGTTATGTTGAGGGCTAGGGTTAGAGATCCGGTTAGGGTTCCGATTGGACCTAGGGTTAGGGATATGTTGAGGGCGAGGGGTAGAGATACTGTTAGGGTTCCGATTGAACCTAGTCTTAGGTTTATGTTGACGGCTAGGGTTAGATATCCAGTTAGGGATCCAATTGGACCTAGGGTTAGGTTTATGTTGAGGGCTAGGGTTAGAGTTCCGTTTAGGGTTCCGATTGGACCTAGGGTTAGGGTTATGTTGAGGGCTAGGGTTAAAGATCCGTTTAGGGTTCCGATTGGACCTAGGGTTAGGGTTATGTTGAGGGCTAGGTTTAGAGATCCGGTTAGGGTTCCGATTGGACCTAGGGTTAGGGTTATGTTGAGGGCGAGGGTTAGAGATCTGGTTAGGGTTACGATGGGACCTAGGGTTAGGGTTATGTTGAGGGCTAGGTATACAGATCCGGTTAGGGTTCCGATTGGACCTAGGGTTAGGGGTATGTTGAGGGCTAGGGTTAGAGATCCGGTTAGGGTTCCGATTGGACCTAGGGTTAGGGTTATGTTGATGGCTGGGGTTAGAGATCCGGTTAGGGTTCCGATTGGACCTAGGGTTAGGGTTATGTTGAGGAAGAGGTGTAGAGATCCTGTTAGGGTACCGATTAGACCTAGGGTTAGGGTTATGTAGAGGGCTAGGGTTAGATATCCGGTTAGGGTTCTGATTGGACCTAGGGTTAGGGTTATGTTGAGGGCTAGGGTTAGAGTTCCGGTTAGGGTTCGGATTGGACCTAGGGTTAGGGTTATTTTGAGGGCTAGGGTTAGTGTTCCGGTTAGGGTTCCGAATGGACCTAGGGTTAGGGTTATGTTGTGGGCTAGATTTAGAGATCCGGTTAGGGTTCCGATTGGACCTCGGGTTATGGTTATGTTGAGGGCTAGGCTTAGGGATCCGGTTAGGGATCCGATTGGACCTAGGGTTAGGGTTATGTTGAGGGCTACGTATACAGATCCGGGTAGTGTTCCGATTGGACCTGGGGTTAGGGTTATGTGGAGGGTAAGCGTTAGAGATCCGGTTAGGGTTCCGATTGGACCTAGGGTTAGGGTTATGTTGAGGGCTATGGTTAGATATCCGGTTATGGTTCTGATTGGACCTAGGGTTAGGGTTATGTTGAGGGTAGGGTTAGAGATCCTGTTAGGGTACCGATTGGACCTAGGGTTAGGGTTATGTAGAGGGCTAGGGTTAGATATCCGGTTAGGGTTCTGATTGGACCTAGGGTTAGGGTTACGTTGAGGGCTAGGGTTAGAGTTCCGGTTAGGGTTCCGAATGGACCTAGGGTTAGGGTTATGTTGAGGGCTAGATTTAGAGATCCGGTTAGGGTTCCGATTGGACCTCGGGTTAGGGTTATGTTGAGGGCGAGGGGTAGAGATCCGGTTAGGGTTCGGATTGGTCCTAGGGTTAGGGTTATGTTGAGGGCTAGGGTTAGGAATCCGGTTAGAGTTCCGATTGGACCTAGGGTTAGGGTTATGTTGAGGCCTAGGTATAGAGACCCGGTTAGGGTTCCGATTGGACCTAGGGTTAGGGTTATGTTGAGGGCTAGGGTTAGAGATCTGGTTAGGGTTCCGATTGGACCTAGGGTTACGGTTATGTTGAGGGCTAGGGTTAGAGATCCGGTTAGGGTTCCGATTGGACCTAGGGTTAGGGTTATGTTGAGGGCTAGTGTTTGAGATCCGGTTGGGGTTCCGATTGGACCTAGGGTTAGGGTTATGGTGAGGGCGATGGGTAGAGGTCCTGTTAGGGTTACGATTGGACCGAGGGTTAGGTTTATGTTGAGGGCTAGGGTTAGAGTTCCGTTTAGGGTTCCGATTGGTCCTAGGGTTAGGGTAATGTTGAGGGCTAGGGTTAGAGATCCGGTTAGGGTTCCGATTGGCCCTAGGGTTAGGGTTATGTTGAGGGCTAGGGTTAGAGATCCGGTTATGGTTCCGATTGGACCTAGGATTAGGGTTATGTTGAGAGCTAGGGTTAGAGATCCTGTTAGGGTACCGATTGGACCTAGGGGTAGGGTTATGTAGAGGGCTAGGGTTAGATATCCGGGTAGGGTTCTGATTGGACCTAGGGTTAGGGTTATGTTGAGGGCTAGGGTTAGAGTTCCGGTTAGGGTTCGGATTGGACCTAGGGTTAGGGTTATTTTGAGGGCTAGGGTTAGAGTTCCGGTTAGGGTTCCGAATGGACCTAGGGTTAGGGTTATGTTGAGGGCTAGATTTAGAGATCCGGTTAGGGTTCCGATTGGACCTCGGGTTAGGGTTATGTTGAGGGCGAGGGGTAGAGATCCGGTTAGGGTTCGGATTGGTCCTAGGGTTAGGGTTATGTTGTGGGCTAGGGTTAGGGATCCGGTTAGGGTTCCGATTGGACCTAGGGTTAGGGTTATGTGGAGGGCTAGCATTAGAGATCCGGTTAGGGTTCCGATTGGACCTACGGTTAGGGTTATGTTGAGGGCTATGGTTAGATATCCGGTTATGGTTCCGATTGGACCTAGGGATAGGGTTATGTTGACGTCTAGGGTTAGATATCCGTTTAGGGTTCCGATTGGACCTAGGGTTAGGTTTATGTTGAGGGCTAGGGTTAGAGATCCGTTTAGGGCTCCGATTGGACCTAGGGTTAGGGTTATGTTGAGGGCTATGGTTTGAGATCCGGTTAGGGTTCCGATTGGACCTAGGGTTAGGGTTATGTTGAGGGCGATGGGTAGAGGTCCTGTTAGGATTACGATTGGACCTAGGGTTAGGTTTATGTTGAGGGCTAGGGTTAGAGTTCCGTTTAGGGTTCCGATTGGACCTAGGGTTAGGGTTATGTTGAGGGCTAGGGTTAGAGATCCGTTTAGGGTTCCGATTGGCCCTAGGGTTAGGGTTATGTTGAGGGCTAGGGTTAGAGATCCGGTTAGGGTTCCGATTGGACCTAGGGTTTGGGTTATGTTGAGGGCGAGGGTTAGAGATCCGGTTAGGGTTCCGATTGGACCTAGGGTTAGGGTTATGTTGAGGGCTAGGTATACATATCAGGTTAGGGTTCCGATTGGACCTAGGGTTAGGGTTATGTTGAGGGCTAGGGTTAGAGATCCGGTTAGGGTTCCGATTGGACCTAGGGTTAGGGTTATGTTGAGGGCAAGGGTTAGAGATCCGGTTAGGGTTCCGATTGGACCTAGGGTTAGGGTTATGTTGACGGCTGGGGTTAGAGATCCGGTTAGGGTTCCGATTGGACCTAGGGTTAGGGTTATGTTGAGGAAGAGGGGTAGAGATCCTGTTAGGGTACCGATTGGACCTAGGGTTAGGGTTATGTTGAGGGCTATTGTTAGATATCCGGTTAGGGTTCCGATTGGACCTAGAGTTAGGGTTACGTTGAGGGCTAGGTTTAGATATCCAAGTAGGGT
The DNA here is from genome assembly GCF_054644295.1 of Miniopterus natalensis. Classification (NCBI taxonomy): domain Eukaryota; kingdom Metazoa; phylum Chordata; class Mammalia; order Chiroptera; family Miniopteridae; genus Miniopterus; species Miniopterus natalensis. Next base: position 85,756,719 of record NC_142087.1, read on the forward strand.
TCCGATTGGTCCTAGGGTTAGGGTTATGTTGAGGGCTAGGTTTAGAGATTCGGTTAGGGTTCCGATTGGACCTCGGGTTAGGGTTATGTTGAGGGCGAGGGGTAGAGATCCGGTTAGGGTTCGGATTGGTCCTAGGGTTAGGGTTATGTTGAGGGCTACGGTTAGGGATCCGGTAAGGGTTACTATTGGACCCAGCGTTAGCGTTGTGTTGAGGCCTAGGGTTAGAGATCCGGTTAGGATTCCGATTGGACCTAGGGTCATGATTATGTTGAGGGCTAGGGTTAGAGATCCGGTTAGGGTTCCGATTGGACCTCGGGTTAGGGTTATGTTGAGGGTAGGCTTAGAGATCCTGTTAGGGTACCGATTGGACCTAGGGTTAGGGTTATGTAGAGGGCTAGGGTTAGAGTTCCGGTTAGGGTTCTGATTGGACCTAGGGTTAGGGTTACGTTGAGGGCTAGGGTTAGAGTTCCGGTTAGGGTTCCGAATGGACCTAGGGTTAGGGTTATGTTGAGGGCTAGATTTAGAGATCCGGTTAGGGTTCCGATTGGACCTCGGGTTAGGGTTATGTTGAGTGCGAGGGGTAGAGATCCGGTTAGGGTTCGGATTGGTCCTAGGGTTAGGGTTATGTTGAGGGCTAGGGTTAGAGATCCGGTTAGGGTACCGATTGGACCTAGGGTTAGGGATATGTTGAGGGCGAGGGGTAGAGATACTGTTAAGGTTCCGATTGGACCTAGGCTTAGGTTTATGTTGAGGGCTAGGGTTAGATATCCAGTTAGGGATCCAATTGGACCTAGGGTTAGGTTTATGTTGAGGGCTAGGGTTAGAGTTCCATTTAGGGTTCCGATTGGACCTAGGGTTAGGGTTATGTTGAGGGCTAGGGTTAAAGATCCGTTTAGGGTTCCGATTGGACCTAGGGTTAGGGTTATGTTGAGGGCTAGGGTTAGAGATCCGGTTAGGGTTCCGATTGGACCTAGGGTTAGGGTTATGTTGAGGGCGAGGGTTAGAGATCTGGTTAGGGTTCCGATGGGACCTAGGGTTAGGGTTATGTTGAGGGCTAGGTATACAGATCCGGTTAGGGTTCCGATTGGTCCTAGGGTTAGGGGTGTGTTGAGGGCTAGGGTTAGAGATCTGGTTAGGGTTCCGATTGGACCTAGGGTTAGGGTTATGTTGAGGGCGAGGGTTAGAGATCTGGTTAGGGTTCCGATGGGACCTAGGGTTAGGGTTATGTTGAGGGCTAGGTATACAGATCCGGTTAGGGTTCCGATTGGACCTAGGGTTAGGGTTATGTTGAGGAAGAGGGGTAGAGATCCTGTTAGGGTACCGATTGGACCTAGGGTTAGGGTTATGTAGAGGGCTAGGGTTAGATATCCGGTTAGGGTTCTGATTGGACCTAGGGTTAGGGTTATGTTGAGGGCTAGGGTTAGAGTTCCGGTTAGGGTTCGGATTGGACCTAGGGTTAGGGTTATTTTGAGGGCTAGCGTTAGTGTTCCGGTTAGGGTTCCGAATGGACCTAGGGTTAGGGTTATGTTGTGGGCTAGATTTAGAGATCCGGTTAGGGTTCCGATTGGACCTCGGGTTATGGTTATGTTGAGGGCTAGGCTTAGGGATCCGGTTAGGGATCCGATTGGACCTAGGGTTAGGGTTATGTTGAGGGCTACGTATACAGATCCGGTTAGGGTTCCGATTGGACCTAGGGTTAGGGTTATGTGGAGGGCTAGCGTTAGAGATCCGGTTAGGGTTCCGATTGGACCTAGGGTTAGGGTTATGTTGAGGGCTATGGTTAGATATCCGGTTATGGTTCTGATTGGACCTAGGGTTAGGGTTATTTGAGGGTAGGGTTAGAGATCCTGTTAGGGTACCGATTGGACCTAGGGTTAGGGTTATGTAGAGGGCTAGGGTTAGATATCCGGTTAGGGTTCTGATTGGACCTAGGGTTAGAGTTACGTTGAGGGCTAGGGTTAGAGTTCCGGTTAGGGTTCCGAATGGACCTAGGGTTAGGGTTATGTTGAGGGCTAGATTTAGAGATCCGTTTAGGGTTCCGATTGGACCTCGGGTTAGGGTTATGTTGAGGGCGAGGGGTAGAGATCCGGTTAGGGTTCGGATTGGTCCTAGGGTTAGGGTTATGTTGAGGGCTAGGGTTAGGAATCCGGTTAGGGTTCCGATTGGACCTAGGGTTAGGGTTATGTTGAGGGCTAGGGTTAGAGATCTGGTTAGGGTTCCGATTGGACCTAGGCTTAGGGTTATTTTGAGGGAGAGGGTTAGAGATCCGGTTAGGGTTCCGATTGGACCTAGGGTTAGGGTTATGTTGAGGGCTAGGGTTAGATATCCGGTTAGGGTTCCGATTGGACCTAGGGTTAGGGTTATGTTGAGGGCTGGGGTTAGAGATCCGGTTAGGGTTCCGATTGGACCTAGGGTTAGGTTTATGTTGAGGGCTAGGGTTAGAGATCCGGTTAGGGTTCCGATTGGACCTAGGGTTAGGGTTATGTTGAGGGCTAGGGTTAGATATCCGGTTAGGGTTCCGATTGGACCTAGGGTTAGGGTTATGTTGAGGGCTACGTATACAGATCCGGTTAGGGTTCCGATTGGACCTAGGTTTAGGGTTATGTGGAGGGCTATCGTTAGAGATCCGGTTAGGGTTCCGATTGGACCTAGGGTTAGGGTTATGTTGAGGGCTATGGTTAGATATCCGGTTTTGGTTCCGATTGGACCTAGGGATAGGGTTATGTTGACGTCTAGGGTTAGATATCCGTTTAGGGTTCCGATTGGACCTAGGGTTAGGGTTATGTTGAGGGCTAGGTTTAGAGATCCGTTTAGGGTTCCGATTGGACCTAGGGTTAGGGTTATGTTGAGGGCTATGGTTTGAGATCCGGTTAGGGTTCCGATTGGACCTAGGGTTAGGGTTATGTTGAGGGCGATGGGTAGAGGTCCTGTTAGGATTACGATTGGACCTAGGGTTAGGTTTATGTTGAGGGCTAGGGTTAGAGTTCCGTTTAGGGTTCCGATTGGACCTAGGGTTAGGGTTATGTTGAGGGCTAGGGTTAGAGATCCGTTTAGGGTTCCGATTGGCCCTAGGGTTAGGGTTATGTTGAGGGCTAGGGTTAGAGATCCGGTTAGGGTTCCGATTGGACCTAGGGTTTGGGTTATGTTGAGGGCGAGGGTTAGAGATCCGGTTAGGGTTCCGATTGGACCTAGGGTTAGGGTTATGTTGAGGGCTAGGTATACAGATCCGGTTAGGGTTCCGATTGGCCCTAGGGTTAGGGGTATGTTGAGGGCTAGGGTTAGACATCCGGTTAGGGTTCCGATTGGACCTAGTGTTAGGGTTACGTTGAGGGCGAGGGGTGGAGATCCTGGTAGGGTTCCGATTGTACCTAGGGTTAGGGTTATGTTGAGGGCTAGGGTTAGATATCCATTTAGTGTTCCAATTGGACCTAGGGTTAGGGTTATGTTGAGGGCAAGGGTTAGAGATCCGGTTAGGGTTCCGATTGGACCTAGGGTAATGGTTATGTTGAGGAAGATGGGTATAGATCCTGTTAGGATACCGATTGGACCTAGGGTTAGGGTTATGTTGAAGGCTATGTTTAGATATCCGGTTAGGGTTCCGATCGAACCTAGGGTTAGGGTTACGTTGAGGGCTAGGTTTAGATATCCATGTAGGGTTCCGATTGGTCCTAGGGTTAGGGTTATGTTGAGGGCTATGTTTAGAGATCCGGTTAGGTTTCCGATTGGACCTAGGGTTAGTGTTATGTTGAGGGCTAGGTATACAGATCCGGTTAGTGTTCCGATTGGACCTAGTGTTAGGGTTATGTTGAGGACTAGGGTTAGAGATCCGGTTAGGGTTCCGATTGGACCTAGGATTAGGGTTATGTTGAGGGCTAGGGTAAGAGATCCGGTTAGGGTTCCGATTGGACCTAGGGTTAGGGTTATGTTGAGGGCTTGGGTTTGAGATCCGGTTAGGGTTCCGATTGGACCTAGGGTTAGGGTTATGTTGAGGGCGATGGGTAGAGGTCCTGTTAGGGTTACGATTGAACCTAGGGTTAGGTTTATGTTGAGGGATAGGGTTAGAGTTCCGTTTAGGGTTCCGATTGGACCTAGGGTTAGGGTTATGTTGAGGGCTAGGGTTAGAGATCCGTTTAGGGTTCCGATTGGCCCTAGGGTTAGGGTTATGTTGAGGGCTAGGGTTAGACATCGGGTTAGGGTTCCGATTGGACCTAGTGTTAGGGTTACGTTGAGGGCGAGGGGTGGAGATCCTGGTAGGGTTCCGATTGTACCTAGGGTTAGGGTTATGTTGAGGGCTAGGGTTAGAGATCCGTTTAGGGTTCCGATTGGACCTAGGGTTAGGGTTATGTTGAGGGCTAGGTTTACAGATCCGGTTAGGGTTCCGATTGGACCTAGGGTTAGGGTTAGGTTGAGGACTAGTGTTAGAGATCCGGTTAGGGTTCCAATTGGACCTAGGGTTAGGGTTATGTTGAGGGCTAGGTTTAGAGATCCGGTTAGGGTTCCGATTGGACCTAGGGTTAGGGTTATGTTCAGGACGAGGGGTAGAGATCCTGTAAGGGTTCCGATTTGACCTAGGGTTAGGGTTATGTTGAGGGCTAGGGTTAGATATCCGGTTAGGGTTCAGATTGGACCTAGGGTTAATGGTTACGATGAGGGCTAGTGTTAGATATCCATTTAGGGTTCCGATTGGACCTAGGGTTAGGGTTATGTTGAGGGCTAGGGTTAGAGATCCTGTTAGGGTTCCGATTGGACTTAGGGTTAGGGTTATGTTGAGGGCTAGGGTTAGAGATCCTGTTAGGGTACCGATTGGACCTAGGGTTAGGGTTATGTAGAGGGCTAGGGTTAGATATCCGGTTAGGGTTCTGATTGGACCTAGGGTTAGGGTTATGTTGAGGGCTAGGGTTAGAGTTCCGGTTAGGGTTCGGATTGGACCTAGGGTTAGGGTTATTTTGAGGGCTAGGGTTAGAGTTCCGGTTAGGGTTCCGAATGGACTTAGGGTTAGGGTTATGTTGAGGAAGAGGGGTAGAGATCCTGTTAGGGTACCGATTGGACCTAGGGTTAGGGTTATGTTGAGGGCTATGGTTAGATATCCGGTTAGGGTTCCGATTGGACCTAGAGTTAGGGTTACGTTGAGGGCTAGGTTTAGATATCCAAGTAGGGTTCCGATTGGTCCTAGGGTTAGGGGTATGTTGAGGGCTAGGTTTAGAGATCCGGTTAGGGTTCCGATTGGACCTCGGGTTAGGGTTATGTTGAGGGCGAGGGGTAGAGATCCGGTTAGGGTTCGGATTGGTCCTAGGGTTAGGGTTATGTTGAGGGCTAGGGTTAGGGATCCGGTAAGGGTTACTATTGGACCCAGCGTTAGCGTTGTGTTGAGGCCTAGGGTTAGAGATCCGGTTAGGATTCCGATTGGACCTAGGGTCATGATTATGTTGAGGGCTAGGGTTAGAGATCCGGTTAGGGTTCCGATTGGACCTCGGGTTAGGGTTATGTTGAGGGTAGGCTTAGAGATCCTGTTAGGGTACCGATTGGACCTAGGGTTAGGGTTATGTTGAGGGCGAGGGGTAGAGATCCGGTTAGGGTTCGGATTGGTCCTAGGGTTAGGGTTATGTTGAGGGCTAGGTTTAGGGATCCGGTTAGGGTTCCGATTGGACCTAGGGTTTGGGTTATGTTGACGGCTAGGTATACAGACCTGGTTCGCGTTCCGATTGGACCTAGGGTTAGGGTTATGTTGAGGGCTAGGGTTAGAGATCCGGTAAGGGTTACGATTGGACCCAGCGTTAGCGTTGTGTTGAGGCCTAGGGTTAGAGATCCGGTTAGGATTCCGATTGGACCTAGGGTTATGGTTATGTTGAGGGCTAGGGTTAGAGTTCAGTTTAGGGTTCCGATTGGACCTAGGGTTAGGGTTATGTTGAGGGCTAGGTATACAGATCCGGTTAGGTTTCCGATTGGACCTAAGGTTAGGGTTAGATTGAGGGCTAGGGTTAGAGATCCGGTTAGGGTTCCGATTGGACCTAGGGTTAGGGTTATGTTGAGGGCTAGGGTTAGAGTTCCGTTTAGGGTTCCGATTGGACCTAGGGTTAGGGTTATGTTGAGGGCTAGGGTTAGAGATCCGTTTAGGGTTCCGATTGGCCCTAGGGTTAGGGGTATGTTGAGGGCTAGGGTTAGACATCCGGTTAGGGTTCCGATTGGACCTAGTGTTAGGGTTACGTTGAGGGCGAGGGGTGGAGATCCTGGTAGGGTTCCGATTGTACCTAGGGTTAGGGTTATGTTGAGGGCTAGGGTTAGATATCCATTTAGTGTTCCAATTGGACCTAGGGTTAGGGTTATGTTGAGGGCAAGGGTTAGAGATCCGGTTAGGGTTCCGATTGGACCTAGGGTAATGGTTATGTTGAGGAAGATGGGTATAGATCCTGTTAGGATACCGATTGGACCTAGGGTTAGGGTTATGTTGAAGGCTATGTTTAGATATCTGGTTAGGGTTCCGATCGAACCTAGGGTTAGGGTTACGTTGAGGGCTAGGTTTAGATATCCATGTAGGGTTCCGATTGGTCCTAGGGTTAGGGTTATGTTGAGGGCTATGTTTAGAGATCCGGTTAGGTTTCCGATTGGACCTAGGGTTAGTGTTATGTTGAGGGCTAGGTATACAGATCCGGTTAGTGTTCCGATTGGACCTAGTGTTAGGGTTATGTTGAGGACTAGGGTTAGAGATCCGGTTAGGGTTCCGATTGGACCTAGGATTAGGGTTATGTTGAGGGCTAGGGTAAGAGATCCGGTTAGGGTTCCGATTGGACCTAGGGTTAGGGTTATGTTGAGGGCTTGGGTTTGAGATCCGGTTAGGGTTCCGATTGGACCTAGGGTTAGGGTTATGTTGAGGGCGATGGGTAGAGGTCCTGTTAGGGTTACGATTGAACCTAGGGTTAGGTTTATGTTGAGGGATAGGGTTAGAGTTCCGTTTAGGGTTCCGATTGGACCTAGGGTTAGGGTTATGTTGAGGGCTAGGGTTAGAGATCCGTTTAGGGTTCCGATTGGCCCTAGGGTTAGGGTTATGTTGAGGGCTAGGGTTAGACATCGGGTTAGGGTTCCGATTGGACCTAGTGTTAGGGTTACGTTGAGGGCGAGGGGTGGAGATCCTGGTAGGGTTCCGATTGTACCTAGGGTTAGGGTTATGTTGAGGGCTAGGGTTAGAGATCCGTTTAGGGTTCCGATTGGACCTAGGTTTAGGGTTATGTTGAGGGCTAGGTGTACAGATCCGGTTAGGGTTCCGATTGGACCTAGGGTTAGGGTTATGTTGAGGGCTAGGGTTAGAGATCCGTTTAGGGTTCCGATTGGCCCTAGGGTTAGGGTTATGTTGAGGGCTAGGGTTAGACATCCGGTTAGGGTTCCGATTGGACCTAGTGTTAGGGTTACGTTGACGGCGAGGGGTGGAGATCCTGGTAGGGTTCCGATTGTACCTAGGGTTAGGGTTATGTTGAGGGCTAGGGTTAGATATCCATTTAGTGTTCCAATTGGACCTAGGTTTAGAGTTATGTTGAGGGCAAGGGTTAGAGATCCGGTTAGGGTTCCGATTGGACCTAGGGTTAGGGTTATGTTGAGGAAGATGGGTATAGATCCTGTTAGGATACCGATTGGACCTAGGGTTAGGGTTATGTTGAAGGCTATGTTTAGATATCCGGTTAGGGTTCCGATCGAACCTAGGGTTAGGGTTACGTTGAGGGCTAGGTTTAGATATCCATGTAGGGTTCCGATTGGTCCTAGGGTTAGGGTTATGTTGAGGGCTATGTTTAGAGATCCGGTTAGGGTTCCGATTGGACCTCGGGTTAGGGTTATGGTGAGGGCTAGGGTTAGGGATCCAGTTAGGGTTCCGATTGGACCTAGGGTTAGGGTTATGTTGACGGCTTTGTATACAGACCCGGTTAGGGTTCCGATTGGACCTAGGGTTAGGGTTATGTTGAGGGCTAGGGTTAGAGTTCCGTTTAGGGTTCCGATTGGACCTAGGGTTAGGGTTATCTTGAGGGCTAGGGTTAGAAATCAGGTTAGGGTTCCAATTGGACCTAGGGTTAGGGTTATGTTGAGGGCTAGTGTTAGAGATCAGGTTAGGTTTCCGATTGGACCTAGGGTTAGGGTTATGTTGAGGGCTAGGTTTACAGATCCGGTTAGGGTTCCGATTGGACCTAGGGTTAGGGTTAGGTTGAGGACTAGTGTTAGAGATCCGGTTAGGGTTCCAATTGGACCTAGGGTTAGGGTTATGTTGAGGGCTAGGTTTAGAGATCCGGTTAGGGTTCCGATTGGACCTAGGGTTAGGGTTATGTTGAGGACGAGGGGTAGAGATCCTGTAAGGGTTCCGATTTGACCTAGGGTTAGGGTTATGTTGAGGGCTAGGGTTAGATATCCGGTTAGGGTTCAGATTGGACCTAGGGTTAATGGTTACGATGAGGGCTAGTGTTAGATATCCATTTAGGGTTCCGATTGGACCTAGGGTTAGGGTTATGTTGAGGGCTAGGGTTAGAGATCCTGTTAGGGTTCCGATTGGACTTAGGGTTAGGGTTATGTTGAGGGCTAGGGTTAGAGATCCTGTTAGGGTACCGATTGGACCTAGGGTTAGGGTTATGTAGAGGGCTAGGGTTAGATATCCGGTTAGGGTTCTGATTGGACCTAGGGTTAGGGTTATGTTGAGGGCTAGGGTTAGAGTTCCGGTTAGGGTTCGGATTGGACCTAGGGTTAGGGTTATTTTGAGGGCTAGGGTTAGAGTTCCGGTTAGGGTTCCGAATGGACCTAGGGATAGGGTTATGTTGAGGGCTAGATTTACAGATCCGGTTAGGGTTCCGATTGGACCTCGGGTTAGGGTTATGTTGAGGGCGAGGGGTAGAGATCCGGTTAGGGTTCGGATTGGTCCTAGGGTTAGGGTTATGTTGAGGGCTAGGGTTAGGAATCCGGTTAGGGTTCCGATTGGACCCAGGGTTAGGGTTATGTTGAGGGCTAGGTATACAGACCCGGTTAGGGTTCCGATTGGACCTAGGGTTAGGGTTATGTTGAGGGCGAGGGTTAGAGATCCGGTTAGGGTTCCGATTGGACCTAGGGTTAGGGTTATGTTGAGGGCTAGGGTTAGAGATCCGGTTAGGGTTCCGATTGGACCTAGGATTAGGGTTATGTTGAGTCCTAGGGTTAGATATCCGGTTAGGGTTCCGATTGGACCTAGGGTTAGGGTTATGTTGAGGGCTACGTATACAGATCCGGTTAGGGTTACGATTGGACCTAGGGTTAGGGTTATGTTGAGGGCTAGGGTTAAAGATCCGGTTAGGGTTCCGATTGGACCTAGGGTTAGGGTTATGTTGAGGGCAAGGGTTAGAGGTCCGGTTAGGGTTCCAATTGGACCTAGGGTTAGGGTTATATTGAGGGCTGGGGTTAGAGATCCGGTTAGGGTTCCGATTGGACCTAGGGTTAGGGTTATGTTGAGGAAGAGGAGTAGAGATCCGGTTAGGGTACCGATTGGACCTAGGGTTAGGGTTATGTTGAGGGCTATGGTTAGATATCCGGTTAGGGTTCCGATTGGACCTAGGGTTAGGGTTACGTTGAGGGCTAGGTTTAGATATCCAAGTAGGGTTCCGATTGGTCCTAGGGTTAGGGTTATGTTGAGGGCTAGGTTTAGAGATCCGGTTAGGGTTCCGATTTGACCTCGGGTTAGGGTTATGTTGAGGGCGAGGGGTAGAGATCCGGTTAGGGTTCGGATTGGTCCTAGGGTTAGGGTTATGTTGAGGGCTAGGGATAGGGATCCGGTTAGGGTTCCGATTGGACCTAGGGTTAGGGTTATGTTGACGGCAAGGTATACAGACCTGGTTAGGGTTCCGATTGGACCTAGGGTTAGGGTTATGTTGAGGCCTAGGGTTAGAGATCCGGTAAGGGTTACGATTGGACCCAGCGTTAGCGTTGTGTTGAGGCCTAGGGTTAGAGATCCGGTTAGGATTCCGATTGGACCTAGGGTTATGGTTATGTTGAGGACTAGGGTTAGAATTCCGTTTAGGGTTCCGATTGGACCTAGGGTTAGGGTTATGTTGAGGGCTAGGGTTAGAGATCCGGTTATGTTTCCGATTGGACCTAGGGTTAGGGTTATGTTGAGGGCTAGGTATACAAATCCGGTTAGGTTTCCGATTGGACCTAAGGTTAGGGTTAGATTGAGGGCTAGGGTTAGAGATCCGGTTAGGGTTCTTTTTGGACCTAGGGTTAGGGTTATGTTGAGGGTTAGGGTTAGAGATCCGGTTAGGTTTCCGATTGGACCTAGGGTTAGGGTTATGTTGAGGGCTAGGTATAGAGATCCGGTTAGGGTTCCGATTGGACCTAGGCTTAGGGTTATGTTGAGGGCTAGGGTTAGAGATCCGGTTAGGGTTCCGATTGGACCTAGGGTTAGGGTTATGTTGACGGCTAGGGTTTGAGATCCGGTTAGGGTTCCGATTGGACCTAGGGTTAGGGTTATGTTGAGGGCGATGGGTAGAGGTCCTGTTAGGGTTCCGATTGGACCTAGGGTTAGGGTTATGTTGAGGGCTAGGGTTAGAGATCCGTTTAGGGTTCCGATTGGCCCTAGGGTTAGGGTTATGTTGAGGGCTAGGGTTAGAGATCCGGTTAGGGTTCCGATTGGACCTAGGGTTTGGGTTATGTTGTGGGCGAGGGTTAGAGATCCGGTTAGGGTTCCGATTGGACCTAGGGTTAGGGTTATGTTGAGGGCTAGGTATACAGATCCGGTTAGGGTTCCGATTGGACCTAGGGTTAGGGTTATGTTGAGGGCTAGGGTTAGAGATCCGGTTAGGGTTCCGATTGGACCTAGGGTTAGGGTTATGTTGAGGGCAAGGGTTAGAGATCCGGTTAGGGTTCCGATTGGACCTAGGGTTAGGGTTATGTTGAGGGCTGGGGTTAGAGATCCGGTTAGGGTTCCGATTGGACCTAGGGTTAGGGTTATGTTGAGGAAGAGGTGTAGAGATCCTGTTAGGGTACCGATTGGACCTAGGGTTAGGGTTATGTTGAGGGCTATGTTTAGATATCCGGTTAGGGTTCCGATTGGACCTAGGGTTAGGGTTACGTTGAGGGCTAGGTTTAGTTATCCATGTAGGGTTCCGATTGGTCCTAGGGTTAGGGTTATGTTGAGGGCTAGGTATACAGACACGGTTAGGGTTCCGATTGGACCTAGGGTTAGGGTTATGTTGATGGCTAGGGTTAGATATCCATTTAGTGTTCCAATTGGACCTAGGGTTAGGTTTATGTTGAGGGCTAGGGTTAGAGTTCCGTTTAGGGTTCCGAATGGACCTAGGGTTAAGGTTATGTTGAGGTCTAGGGTTAGAGATCCGGTTAGGGTTCCGATTTGACCTAGGGTTAGGGTTATGTTGATGGCTGGGGTTAGAGATCCGGTTAGGGTTCCGATTGGACCTAGGGTTAGGGTTATGTTGAGGAAGAGGGGTAGAGATCCTGTTAGGGTACCATTGGACCTAGGGTTAGGGTTATTTTGAGGGCTAGGGTTAGTGTTCCGGTTAGGGTTCCGAATGGACCTAGGGTTAAGGTTATGTTGAGGGCTAGATTTAGAGATCCGGTTAGGGTTCCGATTGGACCTCGGGTTAGGGTTATGTTGAGGACGAGGGGTAGAGATCCCGTTAGGGTCCGGATTGGTCCTAGGGTTAGGGTTATGTTGAGGGCTAGGCTTAGGGATCCGGTTAGGGATCCGATTGGACCTAGGGTTAGGGTTATGTTGAGGGCTAGGTATACAGACCCGGTTAGGGTTCCGATTGGACCTAGGGTAGGGTTATGTTGAGGGCTAGGGTTAGAGATCTGGTTAGGGTTCCGATTGGACCTAGGGTTAGGGTTATGTTGAGGGCGAGGGTTAGAGATCCGGTTAGGGTTCCGATTGGACCTAGGGTTAGGGTTATGTTGAGGGCTAGGGTTAGAGATCCGGTTAGGGTTCCGATTGGACCTAGTGTTAGGGTTATGTTGAGGGCTAGTGTTAGATATCCGGTTAGGGTTCCGATTGGACCTAGGGTTAGGGTTATGTTGAGGGCTACGTATACAGATCCGGTTAGGGTTCCGATTGGACCTAGGGTTAGGGTTATGTGGAGGGCTAGCGTTAGAGATCCGGTTAGGGTTCCGATTGGACCTGGGGTTAGGGTTATGTTGAGGGCTATGGTTAGATATCCGGTTATGGTTCCGATTGGACCTAGGGTTAGGGTTATGTTGAGAGCTAGTGTTAGAGATCCTGTTAGGGTACCGATTGGACCTAGGGTTAGGGTTATGTAGAGGGCTAGGGTTAGATATCCGGTTAGGGTTCTGATTGGACCTAGGGTTAGGGTTATGTTGAGGGCTAGGGTTAGAGTTCCGGTTAATGTTCGGATTGGACCTAGGGTTAGGGTTGTTTTGAGGGCTAGGGTTAGAGTTCCGGTTAGGGTTCCGAATGGACCTAGGGTTAGGGTTATGTTGAGGGCTAGATTTAGAGATCCGGTTAGGGTTCCGATTGGACCTCGGGTTAGGGTTATGTTGAGGGCGAGGGGTAGAGATCCGGTTAGGGTTCGGATTGGTCCTAGGGTTAGGGTTATGTTGAGGGCTAGGGTTAGGGATCCGGTTAGGGTTCCGATTGGACCCAGGGTTAGGGTTATGTTGAGGGCTAGGTATACAGACCCGGTTAGGGTTCCGATTGGACCTAGGGTTAGGGTTATGTTGAGGGCGAGGGTTAGAGATCCGGATAGGGTTCCGATTGGACCTAGGGTTAGGGTTATGTTGAGGGCTAGGGTTAGAGATCCGGTTAGGGTTCCGATTGGACCTAGGATTAGGGTTATGTTGAGTCCGAGGGTTAGATATCCGGTTAGGGTTCCGATTGGACCTAGGGTTAGGGTTATGTTGAGGGCTACGTATACAGATCCGGTTAGGGTTCCGATTGGACCTAGGGTTAGGGTTATGTTGAGGGCTAGGGTTAAAGATCCGGTTAGGGTTCCGATTGGACCTAGGGTTAGGGTTATGTTGAGGGCAAGGGTTAGAGATCCGGTTAGGGTTCCGATTGGACCTAGGGTTAGGGTTATGTTGAGGGCTGGGGTTAGAGATCCGGTTAGGGTTCCGATTGGACCTAGGGTTAGGGTTATGTTGAGGAAGTGGAGTAGAGATCCTGTTAGGGTACCGATTGGACCTAGGGTTAGGGTTATGTTGAGGGCTATGGTTAGATATCCGGTTAGGGTTCCGATTGGACCTAGGGTTAGGGTTACGTTGAGGGCTAGGTTTAGATATCCAAGTAGGGTTCCGATTGGTCCTAGGGTTAGGGTTATGTTGAGGGCTAGGTTTAGAGATCCGGTTAGGGTTCCGATTTGACCTCGGGTTAGGGTTATGTTGAGGGCGAGGGGTAGAGATCCGGTTAGGGTTCGGATTGGTCCTAGGGTTAGGGTTATGTTGAGGGCTAGGGATAGGGATCCGGTTAGGTTTCCGATTGGACCTAGGGTTAGGGTTATGTTGACGGCAAGGTATACAGACCTGGTTACGGTTCCGATTGGACCTAGGGTTAGGGTTATGTTGAGGCCTAGGGTTAGAGATCCGGTAAGGGTTACGATTGGACCCAGCGTTAGCGTTGTGTTGAGGCCTAGGGTTAGAGATCCGGTTAGGATTCCGATTGGACCTAGGGTTATGGTTATGTTGAGGGCTAGGGTTAGAGTTCCGTTTAGGGTTCCGATTGGACCTAGGGTTAGGGTTATGTTAAGGGCTAGGGTTAGAGATCCGGTTAGGTTTCCGATTGGACCTAGGGTTAGGGTTATGTTGAGGGCTAGGGTTAGAGTTCCGTTTAGGGTTCCGATTGGACCTAGGGTTAGGGTTATGTTGAGGGCTAGGTATACAGATCCGGTTAGGTTTCCGATTGGACCTAAGGTTAGGGTTAGATTGAGGGCTAGGGTTAGAGATCCGGTTAGGGTTCTTTTTGGACCTAGGGTTAGGGTTATGTTGAGGGTTAGGGTTAGAGATCCGGTTAGGTTTCCGATTGGACCTAGGGTTAGGGTTATGTTGAGGGCTAGGTATACAGATCCGGTTAGGGTTCCGATTGGACCTAGGGTTAGGGTTATGTTGACGGCTAGGGTTTGAGATCCGGTTAGGGTTCCGATTGGACCTAGGGTTAGGGTTATGTTGAGGGCGATGGGTAGAGGTCCTGTTAGGGTTCCGATTGGACCTAGGGTTAGGGTTACATTGAGGGCTAGGGTTAGAGATCCGTTTAGGGTTCCGATTGGTCCTAGGGTTAGGGTTATGTTGAGGGCTAGGTATACAGACACGGTTAGGGTTCCGATTGGACCTAGTGTTAGGGTTATGTTGAGGGCTAGTGTTAGATATCCGGTTAGGGTTCCGATTGGACCTAGGGTTAGGGTTATGTTGAGGGCTACGTATACAGATCCGGTTAGGGTTCCGATTGGACCTAGGGTTAGGGTTATGTGGAGGGCTAGCGTTAGAGATCCGGTTAGGGTTCCGATTGGACCTAGGGTTAGGGTTATGTTGAGGGCTACGTATACAGATCCGGTTAGGGTTCCGATTGGACCTAGGGTTAGGGTTATGTGGAGGGCTAGCGTTAGAGATCCGGTTAGGGTTCCGATTGAACCTGGGGTTAGGGTTATGTTGAGGGCTATGGTTAGATATCCGATTATGGTTCCGATTGGACCTAGGGTTAGGGTTATGTTGAGGGTAGGCTTAGAGATCCTGTTAGGGTACCGATTGGACCTAGGGTTAGGGTTATGTTGAGGGCGAGGGGTAGAGATCCGGTTAGGGTTCCGATTGGACCTAGGGTTTGGGTTATGTTGACGGCTAGGTATACAGACCTGGTTCGCGTTCCGATTGGACCTAGGGTTAGGGTTATGTTGAGGGCTAGGGTTAGAGATCCGGTAAGGGTTACGATTGGACCCAGCGTTAGCGTTGTGTTGAGGCCTAGGGTTAGAGATCCGGTTAGGATTCCGATTGGACCTAGGGTTATGGTTATGTTGAGGGCTAGGGTTAGAGTTCAGTTTAGGGTTCCGATTGGACCTAGGGTTAGGGTTATGTTGAGGGCTAGGTATACAGATCCGGTTAGGTTTCCGATTGGACCTAAGGTTAGGGTTAGATTGAGGGCTAGGGTTAGAGATCCGGTTAGGGTTCCGATTGGACCTAGGGTTAGGGTTATGTTGAGGGCTAGGGTTAGAGTTCCGTTTAGGGTTCCGATTGGACCTAGGGTTAGGGTTATGTTGAGGGCTAGGGTTAGAGATCCGTTTAGGGTTCCGATTGGCCCTAGGGTTAGGGGTATGTTGAGGGCTAGGGTTAGACATCGGGTTAGGGTTCCGATTGGACCTAGTGTTAGGGTTACGTTGAGGGCGAGGGGTGGAGATCCTGGTAGGGTTCCGATTGTACCTAGGGTTAGGGTTATGTTGAGGGCTAGGGTTAGATATCCATTTAGTGTTCCAATTGGACCTAGGGTTAGGGTTATGTTGAGGGCAAGGGTTAGAGATCCGGTTAGGGTTCCGATTGGACCTAGGGTAATGGTTATGTTGAGGAAGATGGGTATAGATCCTGTTAGGATACCGATTGGACCTAGGGTTAGGGTTATGTTGAAGGCTATGTTTAGATATCCGGTTAGGGTTCCGATCGAACCTAGGGTTAGGGTTACGTTGAGGGCTAGGTTTAGATATCCATGTAGGGTTCCGATTGGTCCTAGGGTTAGGGTTATGTTGAGGGCTATGTTTAGAGATCCGGTTAGGTTTCCGATTGGACCTAGGGTTAGTGTTATGTTGAGGGCTAGGTATACAGATCCGGTTAGTGTTCCGATTGGACCTAGTGTTAGGGTTATGTTGAGGACTAGGGTTAGAGATCCGGTTAGGGTTCCGATTGGACCTAGGATTAGGGTTATGTTGAGGGCTAGGGTAAGAGATCCGGTTAGGGTTCCGATTGGACCTAGGGTTAGGGTTATGTTGAGGGCTTGGGTTTGAGATCCGGTTAGGGTTCCGATTGGACCTAGGGTTAGGGTTATGTTGAGGGCGATGGGTAGAGGTCCTGTTAGGTTTACGATTGAACCTAGGGTTAGGTTTATGTTGAGGGATAGGGTTAGAGTTCCGTTTAGGGTTCCGATTGGACCTAGGGTTAGGGTTATGTTGAGGGCTAGGGTTAGAGATCCGTTTAGGGTTCCGATTGGCCCTAGGGTTAGGGTTATGTTGAGGGCTAGGGTTAGACATCGGGTTAGGGTTCCGATTGGACCTAGTGTTAGGGTTACGTTGAGGGCGAGGGGTGGAGATCCTGGTAGGGTTCCGATTGTACCTAGGGTTAGGGTTATGTTGAGGGCTAGGGTTAGAGATCCGTTTAGGGTTCCGATTGGACCTAGGGTTAGGGTTATGTTGAGGGCTAGGTGTACAGATCCGGTTAGGGTTCCGATTGGACCTAGGGTTAGGGTTATGTTTAGGGCTTGGGTTTGAGATCCGGTTAGGGTTCCGATTGGACCTAGGGTTAGGGTTATGTTGAGGGCGATGGGTAGAGGTCCTGTTAGGTTTACGATTGAACCTAGGGTTAGGTTTATGTTGAGGGATAGGGTTAGAGTTCCGTTTAGGGTTCCGATTGGACCTAGGGTTAGGGTTATGTTGAGGGCTAGGGTTAGAGATCCGTTTAGGGTTCCGATTGGCCCTAGGGTTAGGGTTATGTTGAGGGCTAGGGTTAGACATCGGGTTAGGGTTCCGATTGGACCTCGGGTTAGGGTTATGTTGAGGGCGAGGGGTAGAGATCCGGTTAGGGTTCGGATTGGTCCTAGGGTTAGGGTTATGTTGAGGGCTAGGGTTAGGGATCCGGTTAGGGTTCCGATTGGACCCAGGGTTAGGGTTATGTTGAGGGCTAGGTATACAGACCCGGTTAGGGTTCCGATTGGACCTAGGGTTAGGGTTATGTTGAGGGCGAGGGTTAGAGATCCGGTTAGGGTTCCGATTGGACCTAGGGTTAGGGTTATGTTGAGGGCTAGGGTTAGAGATCCGGTTAGGGTTCCGATTGGACCTAGGATTAGGGTTATGTTGAGTCCTAGGGTTAGATATCCGGTTAGGGTTCCGATTGGACCTAGGGTTAGGGTTATGTTGAGGGCTACGTATACAGATCCGGTTAGGGTTACGATTGGACCTAGGGTTAGGGTTATGTTGAGGGCTAGGGTTAAAGATCCGGTTAGGGTTCCGATTGGACCTAGGGTTAGGGTTATGTTGAGGGCAAGGGTTAGAGGTCCGGTTAGGGTTCCGATTGGACCTAGGGTTAGGGTTATATTGAGGGCTGGGGTTAGAGATCCGTTTAGGGTTCCGATTGGACCTAGGGTTAGGGTTATGTTGAGGAAGAGGAGTAGAGATCCGGTTAGGGTACCGATTGGACCTAGGGTTAGGGTTATGTTGAGGGCTATGGTTAGATATCCGGTTAGGGTTCCGATTGGACCTAGGGTTAGGGTTACGTTGAGGGCTAGGTTTAGATATCCAAGTAGGGTTCCGATTGGTCCTAGGGTTAGGGTTATGTTGAGGGCTAGGTTTAGAGATCCGGTTAGGGTTCCGATTTGACCTCGGGTTAGGGTTATGTTGAGGGCGAGGGGTAGAGATCCGGTTAGGGTTCGGATTGGTCCTAGGGTTAGGGTTATGTTGAGGGCTAGGGATAGGGATCCGGTTAGGGTTCCGATTGGACCTAGGGTTAGGGTTATGTTGACGGCAAGGTATACAGACCTGGTTAGGGTTCCGATTGGACCTAGGGTTAGGGTTATGTTGAGGCCTAGGGTTAGAGATCCGGTAAGGGTTACGATTGGACCCAGCGTTAGCGTTGTGTTGAGGCCTAGGGTTAGAGATCCGGTTAGGATTCCGATTGGACCTAGGGTTATGGTTATGTTGAGGACTAGGGTTAGAATTCCGTTTAGGGTTCCGATTGGACCTAGGGTTAGGGTTATGTTGAGGGCTAGGGTTAGAGATCCGGTTATGTTTCCGATTGGACCTAGGGTTAGGGTTATGTTGAGGGCTAGGTATACAAATCCGGTTAGGTTTCCGATTGGACCTAAGGTTAGGGTTAGATTGAGGGCTAGGGTTAGAGATCCGGTTAGGGTTCTTTTTGGACCTAGGGTTATGGTTATGTTGAGGGTTAGGGTTAGAGATCCGGTTAGGTTTCCGATTGGACCTAGGGTTAGGGTTATGTTGAGGGCTAGGTATAGAGATCCGGTTAGGGTTCCGATTGGACCTAGGCTTAGGGTTATGTTGAGGGCTAGGGTTAGAGATCCGGTTAGGGTTCCGATTGGACCTAGGGTTAGGGTTATGTTGACGGCTAGGGTTTGAGATCCGGTTAGGGTTCCGATTGGACCTAGGGTTAGGGTTATGTTGAGGGCGATGGGTAGAGGTCCTGTTAGGGTTCCGATTGGACCTAGGGTTAGGGTTATGTTGAGGGCTAGGGTTAGAGATCCGTTTAGGGTTCCGATTGGCCCTAGGGTTAGGGTTATGTTGAGGGCTAGGGTTAGAGATCCGGTTAGGGTTCCGATTGGACCTAGGGTTAGGGTTATGTTGAGGAAGAGGTGTAGAGATCCTGTTAGGGTACCGATTGGACCTAGGGTTAGGGTTATGTTGAGGGCTATGTTTAGATATCCGGTTAGGGTTCCGATTGGACCTAAGGTTAGGGTTACGTTGAGGGCTAGGTTTAGTTATCCATGTAGGGTTCCGATTGGTCCTAGGGTTAGGGTTATGTTGAGGGCTAGGTATACAGACACGGTTAGGGTTCCGATTGGACCTAGGGTTAGGGTTATGTTGATGGCTAGGGTTAGATATCCATTTAGTGTTCCAATTGGACCTAGGGTTAGGTTTATGTTGAGGGCTAGGGTTAGAGTTCCGTTTAGGGTTCCGAATGGACCTAGGGTTAGGGTTATGTTGAGGGCTAGGGTTAGAGATCCGGTTAGGGTTCCGATTTGATCTAGGGTTAGGGTTATGTTGATGGCTGGGGTTAGAGATCCGGTTAGGGTTCCGATTGGACCTAGGGTTAGGGTTATGTTGAGGAAGAGGGGTAGAGATCCTGTTAGGGTACCATTGGACCTAGGGTTAGGGTTATTTTGAGGGCTAGGGTTAGTGTTCCGGTTAGGGTTCCGAATGGACCTAGGGTTAAGGTTATGTTGAGGGCTAGATTTAGAGATCCGGTTAGGGTTCCGATTGGACCTCGGGTAAGGGTTATGTTGAGGACGAGGGGTAGAGATCCGGTTAGGGTCCGGATTGGTCCTAGGGTTAGGGTTATGTTGAGGGCTAGGCTTAGGGATCCGGTTAGGGATCCGATTGGACCTAGGGTTAGGGTTATGTTGAGGGCTAGGTATACAGACCCGGTTAGGGTTCCGATTGGACCTAGGGTAGGGTTATGTTGAGGGCTAGGGTTAGAGATCTGGTTAGGGTTCCGATTGGACCTAGGGTTAGGGTTATGTTGAGGGCGAGGGTTAGAGATCCGGTTAGGGTTCCGATTGGACCTAGGGTTAGGGTTATGTTGAGGGCTAGGGTTAGAGATCCGGTTAGGGTTCCGATTGGACCTAGTGTTAGGGTTATGTTGAGGGCTAGTGTTAGATATCCGGTTAGGGTTCCGATTGGACCTAGGGTTAGGGTTATGTTGAGGGCTACGTATACAGATCCGGTTAGGGTTCCGATTGGACCTAGGGTTAGGGTTATGTGGAGGGCTAGCGTTAGAGATCCGGTTAGGGTTCCGATTGGACCTGGGGTTAGGGTTATGTTGAGGGCTATGGTTAGATATCCGGTTATGGTTCCGATTGGACCTAGGGTTAGGGTTATGTTGAGAGCTAGTGTTAGAGATCCTGTTAGGGTACCGATTGGACCTAGGGTTAGGGTTATGTAGAGGGCTAGGGTTAGATATCCGGTTAGGGTTCTGATTGGACCTAGGGTTAGGGTTATGTTGAGGGCTAGGGTTAGAGTTCCGGTTAGGGTTCGGATTGGACCTAGGGTTAGGGTTGTTTTGAGGGCTAGGGTTAGAGTTCCGGTTAGGGTTCCGAATGGACCTAGGGTTAGGGTTATGTTGAGGGCTAGATTTAGAGATCCGGTTAGGGTTCCGATGGGACCTCGGGTTAGGGTTATGTTGAGGGCGAGGGGTAGAGATCCGGTTAGGGTTCGGATTGGTCCTAGGGTTAGGGTTATGTTGAGGGCTAGGGTTAGGGATCCGGTTAGGGTTCCGATTGGACCCAGGGTTAGGGTTATGTTGAGGGCTAGGTATACAGACCCGGTTAGGGTTCCGATTGGACCTAGGGTTAGGGTTATGTTGAGGGCGAGGGTTAGAGATCCGGTTAGGGTTCCGATTGGACCTAGGGTTAGGGTTATGTTGAGGGCTAGGGTTAGAGATCCGGTTAGGGTTCCGATTGGACCTAGGATTAGGGTTATGTTGAGTCCGAGGGTTAGATATCCGGTTAGGGTTCCGATTGGACCTAGGGTTAGGGTTATGTTGAGGGCTACGTATACAGATCCGGTTAGGGTTCCGATTGGACCTAGGGTTAGGGTTATGTTGAGGGCTAGGGTTAAAGATCCGGTTAGGGTTCCGATTGGACCTAGGGTTAGGGTTATGTTGAGGGCAAGGGTTAGAGATCCGGTTAGGGTTCCGATTGGACCTAGGGTTAGGGTTATGTTGAGGGCTGGGGTTAGAGATCCGGTTAGGGTTCCGATTGGACCTAGGGTTAGGGTTATGTTGAGGAAGAGGAGTAGAGATCCTGTTAGGGTACCGATTGGACCTAGGGTTAGGGTTATGTTGAGGGCTATGGTTAGATATCCGGTTAGGGTTCCGATTGGACCTAGGGTTAGGGTTACGTTGAGGGCTAGGTTTAGATATCCAAGTAGGGTTCCGATTGGTCCTAGGGTTAGGGTTATGTTGAGGGCTAGGTTTAGAGATCCGGTTAGGGTTCCGATTTGACCTCGGGTTAGGGTTATGTTGAGGGCGAGGGGTAGAGATCCGGTTAGGGTTCGGATTGGTCCTAGGGTTAGGGTTATGTTGAGGGCTAGGGATAGGGATCCGGTTAGGTTTCCGATTGGACCTAGGGTGAGGGTTATGTTGACGGCAAGGTATACAGACCTGGTTACGGTTCCGATTGGACCTAGGGTTAGGGTTATGTTGAGGCCTAGGGTTAGAGATCCGGTAAGGGTTACGATTGGACCCAGCGTTAGCGTTGTGTTGAGGCCTAGGGTTAGAGATCCGGTTAGGATTCCGATTGGACCTAGGGTTATGGTTATGTTGAGGGCTAGGGTTAGAGTTCCGTTTAGGGTTCCGATTGGACCTAGGGTTAGGGTTATGTTGAGGGCTAGGGTTAGAGATCCGGTTACGTTTCCGATTGGACCTAGGGTTAGGGTTATGTTGAGGGCTAGGTATACAGATCCGGTTAGGTTTCCGATTGGACCTAAGGTTAGGGTTAGATTGAGGGCTAGGGTTAGAGATCCGGTTAGGGTTCTTTTTGGACCTAGGGTTAGGGTTATGTTGAGGGTTAGGGTTAGAGATCCGGTTAGGTTTCCGATTGGACCTAGGGTTAGGGTTATGTTGAGGGCTAGGTATACAGATCCGGTTAGGGTTCCGATTGGACCTAGGGTTAGGGTTATGTTGACGGCTAGGGTTTGAGATCCGGTTAGGGTTCCGATTGGACCTAGGGTTAGGGTTATGTTGAGGGCGATGGGTAGAGGTCCTGTTAGGGTTCCGATTGGACCTAGGGTTAGGGTTATGTTGAGGGCTAGGGTTAGAGATCCGTTTAGGGTTCCGATTGGCCCTAGGGTTAGGGTTATGTTGAGGGCTAGGGTTAGAGATCCGGTTAGGGTTCCGATTGGACCTAGGGTTTGGGTTATGTTGTGGGCGAGGGTTAGAGATCCGGTTAGGGTTCCGATTGGACCTAGGGTTAGGGTTATGTTGAGGGCTAGGTATACAGATCCGGTTAGGGTTCCGATTGGACCTACGGTTAGGGTTATGTTGAGGGCTAGGGTTAGAGATCCGGTTAGGGTTCCGATTGGACCTAGGGTTAGGGTTATGTTGAGGAAGAGGTGTAGAGATCCTGTTAGGGTACCGATTGGACCTAGGGTTAGGGTTATGTTGAGGGCTAGGGTTAGAGATCCGGTTAGGGTTCCGATTGGACCTAGGGTTAGGGTTATGTTGAGGGCAAGGGTTAGAGATCCGGTTAGGGTTCCGATTGGACCTAGGGTTAGGGTTATGTTGAGGGCTGGGGTTAGAGATCCGGTTAGGGTTCCGATTAGACCTAGGGTTAGGGTTATGTTGAGGAAGAGGTGTAGAGATCCTGTTAGGGTACCGATTGGACCTAGGGTTAGGGTTATGTTGAGGGCTATGGTTAGATATCCGGTTAGGGTTCCGATTGGACCTAGGGTTAGGGTTACATTGAGGGCTAGGTTTAGATATCCATGTAGGGTTCCGATTGGTCCTAGGGTTAGGGTTATGTTGAGGGCTAGGTATACAGACACGGTTAGGGTTCCGATTGGACCTAGGGTTAGGGTTATGTTGATGGCTAGGGTTAGATATCCATTTAGTGTTCCAATTGGACCTAGGGTTAGGTTTATGTTGAGGGCTAGGGTTAGAGTTCCGTTTAGGGTTCCGAATGGACCTAGGGTTAGGGTTATGTTGAGGGCTAGGGTTAGAGATCCGGTTAGGGTTCCGATTTGACCTAGGGTTAGGGTTATGTTGATGGCTGGGGTTAGAGATCCGGTTAGGGTTCCGATTGGACCTAGGGTTAGGGTTATGTTTAGGAAGAGGGGTAGAGATCCTGTTAGAGTACCATTGGACCTAGGGTTAGGGTTATGTAGAGGGCTAGGGTTAGATATCCGGTTAGGGTTCTGATTGGACCTAGGGTTAGGGTTATGTTGAGGGCTAGGGTTAGAGTTCCGGTTAGGGTTCGGATTGGACCTAGGGTTAGGGTTATTTTGAGGGCTAGGGTTAGTGTTCCGGTTAGGGTTCCGAATGGACCTAGGGTTAGGGTTATGTTGAGGGCTAGATTTAGAGATCCGGTTAGGGTTCCGATTGGACGTCGGGTTAGGGTTATGTTGAGGACGAGGGGTAGAGATCCGGTTAGGGTTCGGATTGGTCCTAGGGTTAGGGTTATGTTGAGGGCTAGGCTTAGGGATCCGGTTAGGGATCCGATTGGACCAAGGGTTAGGGTTATGTTGAGGGCTAGGTATACAGACCCGGTTAGGGTTCCGATTGGACATAGGGTAGGGTTATGTTGAGGGCTAGGGTTAGAGATCTGGTTAGGGTTCCGATTGGACCTAGGGTTAGGGTTATGTTGAGGGCGAGGGTTAGAGATCCGGTTAGGGTTCCGATTGGACCTAGGGTTAGGGTTATGTTGAGGGCTAGGGTTAGAGATCCGGTTAGGGTTCCGATTGGACCTAGTGTTAGGGTTATGTTGAGGGCTAGTGTTAGATATCCGGTTAGGGTTCCGATTGGACCTAGGGTTAGGGTTATGTTGAGGGCTACGTATACAGATCCGGTTAGGGTTCCGATTGGACCTAGGGTTAGGGTTATGTGGAGGGCTAGCGTTAGAGATCCGGTTAGGGTTCCGATTGGACCTGGGGTTAGGGTTATGTTGAGGGCTATGGTTAGATATCCGGTTATGGTTCCGATTGGACCTAGGGTTAGGGTTATGTTGAGAGCTAGGGTTAGAGATCCTGTTAGGGTACCGATTGGACCTAGGGTTAGGGTTATGTTGAGGGCTAGGGTTAGGGATCCGGTTAGGGTTCGATTGGACCTCGGGTTAGGGTTATGTTGAGGGCGAGGGGTAGAGATCCGGTTAGGGTTCGGATTGGTCCTAGGGTTAGGGTTATGTTGAGGGCTAGGGTTAGGGATCCGGTTAGGGTTCCGATTGGACCCAGGGTTAGGGTTATGTTGAGGGCTAGGTATACAGACCCGGTTAGGGTTCCGATTGGACCTAGGGTTAGGGTTATGTTGAGGGCGAGGGTTAGAGATCCGGTTAGGGTTCCGATTGGACCTAGGGTTAGGGTTATGTTGAGGGCTAGGGTTAGAGATCCGGTTAGGGTTCCGATTGGACCTAGGATTAGGGTTATGTTGAGTCCTAGGGTTAGATATCCGGTTAGGGTTCCGATTGGACCTAGGGTTAGGGTTATGTTGAGGGCTACGTACACAGATCCGGTTAGGGTTACGATTGGACCTAGGGTTAGGGTTATGTTGAGGGCTAGGGTTAAAGATCCGGTTAGGGTTCCGATTGGACCTAGGGTTAGGGTTATGTTGAGGGCAAGGGTTAGAGGTCCGGTTAGGGTTCCGATTGGACCTAGGGTTAGGGTTATATTGAGGGCTGGGGTTAGAGATCCGTTTAGGGTTCCGATTGGACCTAGGGTTAGGGTTATGTTGAGGAAGAGGAGTAGAGATCCGGTTAGGGTACCGATTGGACCTAGGGTTAGGGTTATGTTGAGGGCTATGGTTAGATATCCGGTTAGGGTTCCGATTGGACCTAGGGTTAGGGTTACGTTGAGGGCTAGGTTTAGATATCCAAGTAGGGTTCCGATTGGTCCTAGGGTTAGGGTTATGTTGAGGGCTAGGTTTAGAGATCCGGTTAGGGTTCCGATTTGACCTCGGGTTAGGGTTATGTTGAGGGCGAGGGGTAGAGATCCGGTTAGGGTTCGGATTGGTCCTAGGGTTAGGGTTATGTTGAGGGCTAGGGATAGGGATCCGGTTAGGGTTCCGATTGGACCTAGGGTTAGGGTTATGTTGACGGCAAGGTATACAGACCTGGTTAGGGTTCCGATTGGACCTAGGGTTAGGGTTATGTTGAGGCCTAGGGTTAGAGATCCGGTAAGGGTTACGATTGGACCCAGCGTTAGCGTTGTGTTGAGGCCTAGGGTTAGAGATCCGGTTAGGATTCCGATTGGACCTAGGGTTATGGTTATGTTGAGGACTAGGGTTAGAATTCCGTTTAGGGTTCCGATTGGACCTAGGGTTAGGGTTATGTTGAGGGCTAGGGTTAGAGATCCGGTTATGTTTCCGATTGGACCTAGGGTTAGGGTTATGTTGAGGGCTAGGTATACAAATCCGGTTAGGTTTCCGATTGGACCTAAGGTTAGGGTTAGATTGAGGGCTAGGGTTAGAGATCCGGTTAGGGTTCTTTTTGGACCTAGGGTTAGGGTTATGTTGAGGGTTAGGGTTAGAGATCCGGTTAGGTTTCCGATTGGACCTAGGGTTAGGGTTATGTTGAGGGCTAGGTATAGAGATCCGGTTAGGGTTCCGATTGGACCTAGGCTTAGGGTTATGTTGAGGGCTAGGGTTAGAGATCCGGTTAGGGTTCCGATTGGACCTAGGGTTAGGGTTATGTTGACGGCTAGGGTTTGAGATCCGGTTAGGGTTCCGATTGGACCTAGGGTTAGGGTTATGTTGAGGGCGATGGGTAGAGGTCCTGTTAGGGTTCCGATTGGACCTAGGGTTAGGGTTATGTTGAGGGCTAGGGTTAGAGATCCGTTTAGGGTTCCGATTGGCCCTAGGGTTAGGGTTATGTTGAGGGCTAGGGTTAGAGATCCGGTTAGGGTTCCGATTGGACCTAGGGTTAGGGTTATGTTGAGGAAGAGGTGTAGAGATCCTGTTAGGGTACCGATTGGACCTAGGGTTAGGGTTATGTTGAGGGCTATGTTTAGATATCCGGTTAGGGTTCCGATTGGACCTAAGGTTAGGGTTACGTTGAGGGCTAGGTTTAGTTATCCATGTAGGGTTCCGATTGGTCCTAGGGTTAGGGTTATGTTGAGGGCTAGGTATACAGACACGGTTAGGGTTCCGATTGGACCTAGGGTTAGGGTTATGTTGATGGCTAGGGTTAGATATCCATTTAGTGTTCCAATTGGACCTAGGGTTAGGTTTATGTTGAGGGCTAGGGTTAGAGTTCCGTTTAGGGTTCCGAATGGACCTAGGGTTAGGGTTATGTTGAGGGCTAGGGTTAGAGATCCGGTTAGGGTTCCGATTTGATCTAGGGTTAGGGTTATGTTGATGGCTGGGGTTAGAGATCCGGTTAGGGTTCCGATTGGACCTAGGGTTAGGGTTATGTTGAGGAAGAGGGGTAGAGATCCTGTTAGGGTACCATTGGACCTAGGGTTAGGGTTATTTTGAGGGCTAGGGTTAGTGTTCCGGTTAGGGTTCCGAATGGACCTAGGGTTAAGGTTATGTTGAGGGCTAGATTTAGAGATCCGGTTAGGGTTCCGATTGGACCTCGGGTTAGGGTTATGTTGAGGACGAGGGGTAGAGATCCGGTTAGGGTCCGGATTGGTCCTAGGGTTAGGGTTATGTTGAGGGCTAGGCTTAGGGATCCGGTTAGGGATCCGATTGGACCTAGGGTTAGGGTTATGTTGAGGGCTAGGTATACAGACCCGGTTAGGGTTCCGATTGGACCTAGGGTAGGGTTATGTTGAGGGCTAGGGTTAGAGATCTGGTTAGGGTTCCGATTGGACCTAGGGTTAGGGTTATGTTGAGGGCGAGGGTTAGAGATCCGGTTAGGGTTCCGATTGGACCTAGGGTTAGGGTTATGTTGAGGGCTAGGGTTAGAGATCCGGTTAGGGTTCCGATTGGACCTAGTGTTAGGGTTATGTTGAGGGCTAGTGTTAGATATCCGGTTAGGGTTCCGATTGGACCTAGGGTTAGGGTTATGTTGAGGGCTACGTATACAGATCCGGTTAGGGTTCCGATTGGACCTAGGGTTAGGGTTATGTGGAGGGCTAGCGTTAGAGATCCGGTTAGGGTTCCGATTGGACCTGGGGTTAGGGTTATGTTGAGGGCTATGGTTAGATATCCGGTTATGGTTCCGATTGGACCTAGGGTTAGGGTTATGTTGAGAGCTAGTGTTAGAGATCCTGTTAGGGTACCGATTGGACCTAGGGTTAGGGTTATGTAGAGGGCTAGGGTTAGATATCCGGTTAGGGTTCTGATTGGACCTAGGGTTAGGGTTATGTTGAGGGCTAGGGTTAGAGTTCCGGTTAGGGTTCGGATTGGACCTAGGGTTAGGGTTGTTTTGAGGGCTAGGGTTAGAGTTCCGGTTAGGGTTCCGAATGGACCTAGGGTTAGGGTTATGTTGAGGGCTAGATTTAGAGATCCGGTTAGGGTTCCGATGGGACCTCGGGTTAGGGTTATGTTGAGGGCGAGGGGTAGAGATCCGGTTAGGGTTCGGATTGGTCCTAGGGTTAGGGTTATGTTGAGGGCTAGGGTTAGGGATCCGGTTAGGGTTCCGATTGGACCCAGGGTTAGGGTTATGTTGAGGGCTAGGTATACAGACCCGGTTAGGGTTCCGATTGGACCTAGGGTTAGGGTTATGTTGAGGGCGAGGGTTAGAGATCCGGTTAGGGTTCCGATTGGACCTAGGGTTAGGGTTATGTTGAGGGCTAGGGTTAGAGATCCGGTTAGGGTTCCGATTGGACCTAGGATTAGGGTTATGTTGAGTCCGAGGGTTAGATATCCGGTTAGGGTTCCGATTGGACCTAGGGTTAGGGTTATGTTGAGGGCTACGTATACAGATCCGGTTAGGGTTCCGATTGGACCTAGGGTTAGGGTTATGTTGAGGGCTAGGGTTAAAGATCCGGTTAGGGTTCCGATTGGACCTAGGGTTAGGGTTATGTTGAGGGCAAGGGTTAGAGATCCGGTTAGGGTTCCGATTGGACCTAGGGTTAGGGTTATGTTGAGGGCTGGGGTTAGAGATCCGGTTAGGGTTCCGATTGGACCTAGGGTTAGGGTTATGTTGAGGAAGAGGAGTAGAGATCCTGTTAGGGTACCGATTGGACCTAGGGTTAGGGTTATGTTGAGGGCTATGGTTAGATATCCGGTTAGGGTTCCGATTGGACCTAGGGTTAGGGTTACGTTGAGGGCTAGGTTTAGATATCCAAGTAGGGTTCCGATTGGTCCTAGGGTTAGGGTTATGTTGAGGGCTAGGTTTAGAGATCCGGTTAGGGTTCCGATTTGACCTCGGGTTAGGGTTATGTTGAGGGCGAGGGGTAGAGATCCGGTTAGGGTTCGGATTGGTCCTAGGGTTAGGGTTATGTTGAGGGCTAGGGATAGGGATCCGGTTAGGTTTCCGATTGGACCTAGGGTGAGGGTTATGTTGACGGCAAGGTATACAGACCTGGTTACGGTTCCGATTGGACCTAGGGTTAGGGTTATGTTGAGGCCTAGGGTTAGAGATCCGGTAAGGGTTACGATTGGACCCAGCGTTAGCGTTGTGTTGAGGCCTAGGGTTAGAGATCCGGTTAGGATTCCGATTGGACCTAGGGTTATGGTTATGTTGAGGGCTAGGGTTAGAGTTCCGTTTAGGGTTCCGATTGGACCTAGGGTTAGGGTTATGTTGAGGGCTAGGGTTAGAGATCCGGTTACGTTTCCGATTGGACCTAGGGTTAGGGTTATGTTGAGGGCTAGGTATACAGATCCGGTTAGGTTTCCGATTGGACCTAAGGTTAGGGTTAGATTGAGGGCTAGGGTTAGAGATCCGGTTAGGGTTCTTTTTGGACCTAGGGTTAGGGTTATGTTGAGGGTTAGGGTTAGAGATCCGGTTAGGTTTCCGATTGGACCTAGGGTTAGGGTTATGTTGAGGGCTAGGTATACAGATCCGGTTAGGGTTCCGATTGGACCTAGGGTTAGGGTTATGTTGACGGCTAGGGTTTGAGATCCGGTTAGGGTTCCGATTGGACCTAGGGTTAGGGTTATGTTGAGGGCGATGGGTAGAGGTCCTGTTAGGGTTCCGATTGGACCTAGGGTTAGGGTTATGTTGAGGGCTAGGGTTAGAGATCCGTTTAGGGTTCCGATTGGCCCTAGGGTTAGGGTTATGTTGAGGGCTAGGGTTAGAGATCCGGTTAGGGTTCCGATTGGACCTAGGGTTTGGGTTATGTTGTGGGCGAGGGTTAGAGATCCGGTTAGGGTTCCGATTGGACCTAGGGTTAGGGTTATGTTGAGGGCTAGGTATACAGATCCGGTTAGGGTTCCGATTGGACCTACGGTTAGGGTTATGTTGAGGGCTAGGGTTAGAGATCCGGTTAGGGTTCCGATTGGACCTAGGGTTAGGGTTATGTTGAGGAAGAGGTGTAGAGATCCTGTTAGGGTACCGATTGGACCTAGGGTTAGGGTTATGTTGAGGGCTAGGGTTAGAGATCCGGTTAGGGTTCCGATTGGACCTAGGGTTAGGGTTATGTTGAGGGCAAGGGTTAGAGATCCGGTTAGGGTTCCGATTGGACCTAGGGTTAGGGTTATGTTGAGGGCTGGGGTTAGAGATCCGGTTAGGGTTCCGATTAGACCTAGGGTTAGGGTTATGTTGAGGAAGAGGTGTAGAGATCCTGTTAGGGTACCGATTGGACCTAGGGTTAGGGTTATGTTGAGGGCTATGGTTAGATATCCGGTTAGGGTTCCGATTGGACCTAGGGTTAGGGTTACATTGAGGGCTAGGTTTAGATATCCATGTAGGGTTCCGATTGGTCCTAGGGTTAGGGTTATGTTGAGGGCTAGGTATACAGACACGGTTAGGGTTCCGATTGGACCTAGGGTTAGGGTTATGTTGATGGCTAGGGTTAGATATCCATTTAGTGTTCCAATTGGACCTAGGGTTAGGTTTATGTTGAGGGCTAGGGTTAGAGTTCCGTTTAGGGTTCCGAATGGACCTAGGGTTAGGGTTATGTTGAGGGCTAGGGTTAGAGATCCGGTTAGGGTTCCGATTTGACCTAGGGTTAGGGTTATGTTGATGGCTGGGGTTAGAGATCCGGTTAGGGTTCCGATTGGACCTAGGGTTAGGGTTATGTTTAGGAAGAGGGGTAGAGATCCTGTTAGGGTACCATTGGACCTAGGGTTAGGGTTATGTAGAGGGCTAGGGTTAGATATCCGGTTAGGGTTCTGATTGGACCTAGGGTTAGGGTTATGTTGAGGGCTAGGGTTAGAGTTCCGGTTAGGGTTCGGATTGGACCTAGGGTTAGGGTTATTTTGAGGGCTAGGGTTAGTGTTCCGGTTAGGGTTCCGAATGGACCTAGGGTTAGGGTTATGTTGAGGGCTAGATTTAGAGATCCGGTTAGGGTTCCGATTGGACGTCGGGTTAGGGTTATGTTGAGGACGAGGGGTAGAGATCCGGTTAGGGTTCGGATTGGTCCTAGGGTTAGGGTTATGTTGAGGGCTAGGCTTAGGGATCCGGTTAGGGATCCGATTGGACCTAGGGTTAGGGTTATGTTGAGGGCTAGGTATACAGACCCGGTTAGGGTTCCGATTGGACATAGGGTAGGGTTATGTTGAGGGCTAGGGTTAGAGATCTGGTTAGGGTTCCGATTGGACCTAGGGTTAGGGTTATGTTGAGGGCGAGGGTTAGAGATCCGGTTAGGGTTCCGATTGGACCTAGGGTTAGGGTTATGTTGAGGGCTAGGGTTAGAGATCCGGTTAGGGTTCCGATTGGACCTAGTGTTAGGGTTATGTTGAGGGCTAGTGTTAGATATCCGGTTAGGGTTCCGATTGGACCTAGGGTTAGGGTTATGTTGAGGGCTACGTATACAGATCCGGTTAGGGTTCCGATTGGACCTAGGGTTAGGGTTATGTGGAGGGCTAGCGTTAGAGATCCGGTTAGGGTTCCGATTGGACCTGGGGTTAGGGTTATGTTGAGGGCTATGGTTAGATATCCGGTTATGGTTCCGATTGGACCTAGGGTTAGGGTTATGTTGAGAGCTAGGGTTAGAGATCCTGTTAGGGTACCGATTGGACCTAGGGTTAGGGTTATGTAGAGGGCTAGGGTTAGATATCCGGTTAGGGTTCTGATTGGACCTAGGGTTAGGGTTATGTTGAGGGCTAGGGTTAGAGTTCCGGTTAGGGTTCGGATTGGACGTAGGGTTAGGGTTATTTTGAGGGCTAGGGTTAGAGTTCCGGTTAGGGTTCCGAATGGACCTAGGGTTAGGGTTATGTTGAGGGCTAGATTTAGAGATCCGGTTAGGGTTCCGATTGGACCTCGGGTTAGGGTTATGTTGAGGGCGAGGGGTAGAGATCCGGTTAGGGTTCGGATTGGTCCTAGGGTTAGGGTTATGTTGAGGGCTAGGGTTAGGGATCCGGTTAGGGTTCCGATTGGACCTAGGGTTAGGGTTATGTTGAGGGCTAGGTATACAGACCCGGTTAGGGTTCCGATTGGACCTAGGGTTAGGGTTATGTTGAGGGCTAGGGTTAGAGATCTGGTTAGGGTTCCGATTGGACCTAGGGTTAGGGTTATGTTGAGGGCGAGTGTTAGAGATCCGGTTAGGGTTCCGATTGGACCTAGGGTTAGGGTTATGTTGAGGGCTAGCGTTAGAGATCCGGTTAGGGTTCCGATTGGACCTAGGGTTAGGGTTATGTTGAGGGCTAGTGTTTGAGATCCGGTTAGGGTTCCGATTGGACCTAGGGTTAGGGTTATGTTGAGGGCGATGGGTAGAGGTCCTGTTAGGGTTACGATTGGACCTAGGGTTAGGTTTATGTTGAGGGCTTGGGTTAGAGTTCCGTTTAGGGTTCCGATTGGACCTAGGGTTAGGGTTATGTTGAGGGCTAGGGTTAGAGATCCGTTTAGGGTTCCGATTGGCCCTAGGGTTAGGGTTATGTTGAGGGCTAGGGTTAGAGATCCGGTTAGGGTTCCGATTGGACCTAGGGTTAGGGTTATGTTGAGGGATAGGGTTTGAGATCCGGTTAGGGTTCCGATTGGACCTAGGGTTAGGGTTATGTTGAGGGCGAGGGTTAGAGATCCGGTTAGGGTTCCGATTGGACCTAGGGTTAGGGTTATGTTGAGGGCTAGGTATACAGATCCGGTTAGGGTTCCGATTGGACCTAGGGTAAGGGTTATGTTGAGGGCTAGGGTTAGAGATCCGGTTAGGGTTCCGATTGGACCTAGGGTTAGGGTTATGTTGAGGGCAAGGGTTAGAGATCCGGTTAGGGTTCCGATTGGACCTAGGGTTAGGGTTGTGTTGAGGGCGAGGGTTAGAGATACTGTTAGGGTTCCGATTGGACCTAGGCTTAGGTTTATGTTGAGGGCTAGGGTTAGATATCCATTTAGGGTTCCGATTGGTCCTAGGGTTAGGGTTATGTTGAGGGCTAGGGTTAGGGATCCGGTTAGGGTTCCGATTGGACCTAGGGTTAGGGTTATGTTGAGGGCTAGGTATACAGACACGGTTAGGGTTCCGATTGGACCTAGGGTTAGGGTTATGTTTATGGCTAGGGTTAGATATCCATTTAGTGTTCCAATTGGACCTAGGGTTAGGTTTATGTTGAGGGCTAGGGTTAGAGTTCCGTTTAGGGTTCCGAATGGACCTAGGGTTAGGGTTATGTTGAGGGCTAGGGTTAGAGATCCGGTTAGGGTTCCGATTTGACCTAGGGTTAGGGTTATGTTGATGGCTGGGGTTAGAGATCCGGTTAGGGTTCCGATTGGACCTAGGGTTAGGGTTATGTTGAGGAAGAGGGGTAGAGATCCTGTTAGGGTACCGATTGGACCTAGGGTTAGGGTTATGTAGAGGGCTAGGGTTAGATATCCGGTTAGGGTTCTGATTGGACCTAGGGTTAGGGTTATGTTGAGGGCTAGGGTTAGAGTTCCGGTTAGGGTTCGGATTGGACCTAGGGTTATGGTTATTTTGAGGGCTAGGGTTAGTGTTCCGGTTAGGGTTCCGAATGGACCTAGGGTTAGGGTTA
This sequence comes from Miniopterus natalensis, assembly GCF_054644295.1. Lineage (NCBI taxonomy): Eukaryota > Metazoa > Chordata > Mammalia > Chiroptera > Miniopteridae > Miniopterus > Miniopterus natalensis. The sequence goes on from NC_142087.1 coordinate 85,789,311, forward strand.
TGTTGAGGGCTAGATTTAGAGATCCGGTTAGGGTTCCGATTGGACCTCGGGTTAGGGTTATGTTGAGGACGAGGGGTAGAGATCCGGTTAGGGTTCGGATTGGTCCTAGGGTTAGGGTTATGTTGAGGGCTAGGCTTAGGGATCCGGTTAGGGATCCGATTGGACCTAGGGTTAGAGTTATGTTCAGGGCTACGTATACAGATCCGATTAGGGTTCCGATTGGACCTAGGGTTAGGGTTATGTGGAGGGCTAGCGTTAGAGATCCGGTTAGGGTTCCGATTGGACCTAGGGTTAGGGTTATGTTGAGGGCTATGGTTAGATATCCGGTTATGGTTCTGATTGGACCTAGGGTTAGGGTTATGTTGAGGGCTAGGGTTAGAGATCCTGTTAGGGTACCGATTGGACCTAGGGTTAGGGTTATGTAGAGGGCTAGGGTTAGATATCCGGTTAGGGTTCCGATTGGACCTAGGGTTAGGGTTATGTTGAGGGCGAGGGGTAGAGATCCGGTTAGGGTTTGGATTGGTCCTAGGTTTAGGGTTATGTTGAGGGCTAGGGTTAGGGATCCGGTTAGGGTTCCGATTGGACCTCGGGTTAGGGTTATGTTGAGGGCTAGGGTTAGAGATCCGTTTAGGGTTCCGATTGGCCCTAGGGTTAGGGTTATGTTGAGGGCTAGGGTTAGAGATCCGGTTAGGGTTCCGATTGGACCTAGGGTTTGGGTTATGTTGAGGGCGAGGGTTAGAGATCCGGTTAGGGTTCCGATTGGACCTAGGGTTAGGGTTATGTTGAGGGCTAGGTATACAGATCCGGTTAGGGTTCCGATTGGACCTAGGGTTAGGGTTATGTTGAGGGCTAGGGTTAGATATCCATTTAGGGTTCCAATTGGACCTAGGGTTAGGTTTATGTTGAGGGCTAGGGTTAGAGTTCCATTTAGGGTTCCGATTGGACCTAGGGTTAGGGTTATGTTGAGGGCTAGGGTTAAAGATCCGTTTAGGGTTCCGATTGGACCTAGGGTTAGGGTTATGTTGAGGGCTAGGGTTAGAGATCCGGTTAGGGTTCTGATTGGACCTAGGGTTAGGGTTATGTTGAGGGCTAGGGTTAGAGTTCCGGTTAGGGTTCGGATTGGACCTAGGGTTAGGGTTATTTTGAGGGCTAGGGTTAGAGTTCCGGTTAGGGTTCCGAATGGACCTAGGGTTAGGGTTATGTTGAGGGCCAGATTTAGAGATCCGGTTAGGGTTCCGATTGGACCTCGGGTTAGGGTTATGTTGAGGGCGAGGGGTAGAGATCCGGTTAGGGTTCGGATTGGTCCTAGGGTTAGGGTTATGTTGAGGGCTAGGGTTAGGGATCCGGTTAGGGTTCCGATTGGACCTAGGGTTAGGGTTATGTTGAGGGCTAGTGTTTGAGATCCGGTTAGGGTTCCGATTGGACCTAGGGTTAGTGTTATGTTGAGGGCGATGGGTAGAGGTCCTGTTAGGGTTACGATTGGACCTAGGGTTAGGTTTATGTTGAGGGCTAGGGTTAGAGTTCCGTTTAGGGTTCCGATTGGACCTAGGGTTAGGGTTATGTTGAGGGCTAGGGTTAGAGATCCGTTTAGGGTTCCGATTGGCCCTAGGGTTAGGGTTATGTTGAGTGCTAGGGTTAGAGATCCGGTTAGGGTTCCGATTGGACCTCGGGTTAGGGTTATGTTGAGGGCTAGGGTTAGAGATCCGGTTAGGGTTCCGATTGGACCTAGGGTTAGGGTTATGTTGAGGACTAGGGTTTGAGATCCGGTTAGGGTTCCGATTGGACCTAGGGTTAGGGTTATGTTGAGGGCGAGGGTTAGAGATCCGGTTAGGGTTCCGATTGGACCTAGGGTTAGGGTTATGTTGAGGGCTAGGTATACAGATCCGGTTAGGGTTCCGATTGGACCTAGGGTTAGGGTTATGTTGAGGGCTAGGGTTAGAGATCCGGTTAGGGTTCCGATTGGACCTAGGGTTAGGGTTATGTTGAGGGCAAGGGTTAGAGATCCGGTTAGGGTTCCGATTGGACCTAGGGTTAGGTTTATGTTGAGGGCTGTGGTTAGAGATCCGGTTAGGGTTCCGATTGGACCTAGGGTTAGGGTTATGTTGAGGAAGAGGGGTAGAGATCCTGTTAGGGTACCGATTGGACCTAGGGTTAGGGTTATGTTGAGGGCTATGGTTAGATATCCGGTTAGGGTTCCGATTGGACCTAGGGTTAGGGTTACATTGAGGGCTAGGTTTAGATATCCATGTAGGGTTCCGATTGGTCCTAGGGTTAGGGTTATGTTGAGGGCTAGGATTAGAGATCCGGTTAGGGTTCCGATTGGACCTCGGGTTAGGGTTATGTTGAGGGCGAGGGGAGAGACCCGGTTAGGGCTCGGATTGGTCCTAGGGTTAGGGTTATGTTGAGGGCTAGGGTTAGGGATCCGGTTAGGGTTCCGATTGGACCTAGGGTGAGGGTTATGTTGACCGCTAGGTATAGAGACCTGGTTAGGGTTCCGATTGGACCTAGGGTTGGGGTTATGTTGAGGGCTAGGGTTAGAGATCCGGTAAGGGTTACGACTGGACCCAGGGTTAGCGTTGTGTTGAGGGCTAGGGTTAGAGATCCGGTTAGGATTCCGATTGGACCTAGGGTTATGGTTATGTTGAGGGCTAGGATTAGAGTTCCGTTTAGGGTTCCGATTGGACCTAGGGTTAGGGTTATGTTGAGGGCTAGGGTTAGAGATCCGGTTACGTTTCCGATTGGACCTAGGGTTAGGGTTATGTTGAGGGTTAGGGTTAGAGATCCGTTTAGGTTTCCGATTGGACCTAGGGTTAGGGTTATGTTGAGGGCTAGGGTTAGAGATCCGGTTAGGGTTCCGATTGGACCTAAGGTTAGGGTTAGGTTGAGGGCTAGGGTTAGAGATCCGGTTAGGGTTCCGATTGGACCTAGGGTTAGGGTTATGTTGAGGGCGAGGGTTAGAGATCCGTTTAGGTTTCCGATTGGACCTAGGGTTAGGGTTATGTTGAGGGCTAGGTATACAGATCCGGTTAGGGTTCCGATTGGACCTAGGGTAAGGGTTATGTTGAGGGCTAGGGTTAGAGATCCGGTTAGGGTTCCGATTGGACCTAGGGTTAGGGTTATGTTGAGGGCAAGGGTTAGAGATCCGGTTAGGGTTCCGATTGGACCTAGGGTTAGGGTTATGTTGAGGGCGAGGGTTAGAGATACTGTTAGGGTTCCGATTGGACCTAGGCTTAGGTTTATGTTGAGGGCTAGGGTTAGATATCCATTTAGGGTTCCGATTGGTCCTAGGGTTAGGGTTATGTTGAGGGCTAGGGTTAGAGATCCGGTTAGGGTTCCGATTGGACCTAGGGTTAGGGTTATGTTGAGGGCTAGGTTTAGATATCCGGTTAGGGTTCCGTTTGGACCTCGGGTTAGGGTTATGTTGAGGGCGAGGGGTAGAGATCCGGTTAGGGTTTGGATTGGTCCTAGGGTTAGGGTTATCTTGAGGGCTAGGGTTAGGGATCCGGTTAGGGTTCCGATTGGACCTAGGGTTAGGGTTATGTTGAGGGCTAGGTATACAGACACGGTTAGGGTTCCGATTGGACCTAGGGTTAGGGTTATGTTTATGGCTAGGGTTAGATATCCATTTAGTGTTCCAATTGGACCTAGGGTTAGGTTTATGTTGAGGGCTAGGGTTAGAGTTCCGTTTAGGGTTCCGAATGGACCTAGGGTTAGGGTTATGTTGAGGGCTAGGGTTAGAGATCCGGTTAGGGTTCCGATTTGACCTAGGGTTAGGGTTATGTTGATGGCTGGGGTTAGAGATCCGGTTAGGGTTCCGATTGGACCTAGGGTTAGGGTTATGTTGAGGAAGAGGGGTAGAGATCCTGTTAGGGTACCGATTGGACCTAGGGTTAGGGTTATGTAGAGGGCTAGGGTTAGATATCCGGTTAGGGTTCTGATTGGACCTAGGGTTAGGGTTATGTTGAGGGCTAGGGTTAGAGTTCCGGTTAGGGTTCGGATTGGACCTAGGGTTAGGGTTATTTTGAGGGCTAGGGTTAGTGTTCCGTTTAGGGTTCCGAATGGACCTAGGGTTAGGGTTATGTTGAGGGCTAGATTTAGAGATCCGGTTAGGGTTCCGATTGGACCTCGGGTTAGGGTTATGTTGAGGACGAGGGGTAGAGATCCGGTTAGGGTTCGGATTGGTCCTAGGGTTAGGGTTATGTTGAGGGCTAGGCTTAGGGATCCGGTTAGGGATCCGATTGGACCTAGGGTTAGAGTTATGTTCAGGGCTACGTATACAGATCCGATTAGGGTTCCGATTGGACCTAGGGTTAGGGTTATGTGGAGGGCTAGCGTTAGAGATCCGGTTAGGGTTCCGATTGGACCTAGGGTTAGGGTTATGTTGAGGGCTATGGTTAGATATCCGGTTATGGTTCTGATTGGACCTAGGGTTAGGGTTATGTTGAGGGCTAGGGTTAGAGATCCTGTTAGGGTACCGATTGGACCTAGGGTTAGGGTTATGTAGAGGGCTAGGGTTAGATATCCGGTTAGGGTTCCGATTGGACCTAGGGTTAGGGTTATGTTGAGGGCGAGGGGTAGAGATCCGGTTAGGGTTTGGATTGGTCCTAGGTTTAGGGTTATGTTGAGGGCTAGGGTTAGGGATCCGGTTAGGGTTCCGATTGGACCTCGGGTTAGGGTTATGTTGAGGGCTAGGGTTAGAGATCCGTTTAGGGTTCCGATTGGCCCTAGGGTTAGGGTTATGTTGAGGGCTAGGGTTAGAGATCCGGTTAGGGTTCCGATTGGACCTAGGGTTTGGGTTATGTTGAGGGCGAGGGTTAGAGATCCGGTTAGGGTTCCGATTGGACCTAGGGTTAGGGTTATGTTGAGGGCTAGGTATACAGATCCGGTTAGGGTTCCGATTGGACCTAGGGTTAGGGTTATGTTGAGGGCTAGGGTTAGATATCCATTTAGGGTTCCAATTGGACCTAGGGTTAGGTTTATGTTGAGGGCTAGGGTTAGAGTTCCATTTAGGGTTCCGATTGGACCTAGGGTTAGGGTTATGTTGAGGGCTAGGGTTAAAGATCCGTTTAGGGTTCCGATTGGACCTAGGGTTAGGGTTATGTTGAGGGCTAGGGTTAGAGATCCGGTTAGGGTTCTGATTGGACCTAGGGTTAGGGTTATGTTGAGGGCTAGGGTTAGAGTTCCGGTTAGGGTTCGGATTGGACCTAGGGTTAGGGTTATTTTGAGGGCTAGGGTTAGAGTTCCGGTTAGGGTTCCGAATGGACCTAGGGTTAGGGTTATGTTGAGGGCCAGATTTAGAGATCCGGTTAGGGTTCCGATTGGACCTCGGGTTAGGGTTATGTTGAGGGCGAGGGGTAGAGATCCGGTTAGGGTTCGGATTGGTCCTAGGGTTAGGGTTATGTTGAGGGCTAGGGTTAGGGATCCGGTTAGGGTTCCGATTGGACCTAGGGTTAGGGTTATGTTGAGGGCTAGTGTTTGAGATCCGGTTAGGGTTCCGATTGGACCTAGGGTTAGTGTTATGTTGAGGGCGATGGGTAGAGGTCCTGTTAGGGTTACGATTGGACCTAGGGTTAGGTTTATGTTGAGGGCTAGGGTTAGAGTTCCGTTTAGGGTTCCGATTGGACCTAGGGTTAGGGTTATGTTGAGGGCTAGGGTTAGAGATCCGTTTAGGGTTCCGATTGGCCCTAGGGTTAGGGTTATGTTGAGTGCTAGGGTTAGAGATCCGGTTAGGGTTCCGATTGGACCTCGGGTTAGGGTTATGTTGAGGGCTAGGGTTAGAGATCCGGTTAGGGTTCCGATTGGACCTAGGGTTAGGGTTATGTTGAGGACTAGGGTTTGAGATCCGGTTAGGGTTCCGATTGGACCTAGGGTTAGGGTTATGTTGAGGGCGAGGGTTAGAGATCCGGTTAGGGTTCCGATTGGACCTAGGGTTAGGGTTATGTTGAGGGCTAGGTATACAGATCCGGTTAGGGTTCCGATTGGACCTAGGGTTAGGGTTATGTTGAGGGCTAGGGTTAGAGATCCGGTTAGGGTTCCGATTGGACCTAGGGTTAGGGTTATGTTGAGGGCAAGGGTTAGAGATCCGGTTAGGGTTCCGATTGGACCTAGGGTTAGGTTTATGTTGAGGGCTGTGGTTAGAGATCCGGTTAGGGTTCCGATTGGACCTAGGGTTAGGGTTATGTTGAGGAAGAGGGGTAGAGATCCTGTTAGGGTACCGATTGGACCTAGGGTTAGGGTTATGTTGAGGGCTATGGTTAGATATCCGGTTAGGGTTCCGATTGGACCTAGGGTTAGGGTTACATTGAGGGCTAGGTTTAGATATCCATGTAGGGTTCCGATTGGTCCTAGGGTTAGGGTTATGTTGAGGGCTAGGATTAGAGATCCGGTTAGGGTTCCGATTGGACCTCGGGTTAGGGTTATGTTGAGGGCGAGGGGAGAGACCCGGTTAGGGCTCGGATTGGTCCTAGGGTTAGGGTTATGTTGAGGGCTAGGGTTAGGGATCCGGTTAGGGTTCCGATTGGACCTAGGGTGAGGGTTATGTTGACCGCTAGGTATAGAGACCTGGTTAGGGTTCCGATTGGACCTAGGGTTGGGGTTATGTTGAGGGCTAGGGTTAGAGATCCGGTAAGGGTTACGACTGGACCCAGGGTTAGCGTTGTGTTGAGGGCTAGGGTTAGAGATCCGGTTAGGATTCCGATTGGACCTAGGGTTATGGTTATGTTGAGGGCTAGGATTAGAGTTCCGTTTAGGGTTCCGATTGGACCTAGGGTTAGGGTTATGTTGAGGGCTAGGGTTAGAGATCCGGTTACGTTTCCGATTGGACCTAGGGTTAGGGTTATGTTGAGGGTTAGGGTTAGAGATCCGTTTAGGTTTCCGATTGGACCTAGGGTTAGGGTTATGTTGAGGGCTAGGGTTAGAGATCCGGTTAGGGTTCCGATTGGACCTAAGGTTAGGGTTAGGTTGAGGGCTAGGGTTAGAGATCCGGTTAGGGTTCCGATTGGACCTAGGGTTAGGGTTATGTTGAGGGCGAGGGTTAGAGATCCGTTTAGGTTTCCGATTGGACCTAGGGTTAGGGTTATGTTGAGGGCTAGGTATACAGATCCGGTTAGGGTTCCGATTGGACCTAGGGTAAGGGTTATGTTGAGGGCTAGGGTTAGAGATCCGGTTAGGGTTCCGATTGGACCTAGGGTTAGGGTTATGTTGAGGGCAAGGGTTAGAGATCCGGTTAGGGTTCCGATTGGACCTAGGGTTAGGGTTATGTTGAGGGCGAGGGTTAGAGATACTGTTAGGGTTCCGATTGGACCTAGGCTTAGGTTTATGTTGAGGGCTAGGGTTAGATATCCATTTAGGGTTCCGATTGGTCCTAGGGTTAGGGTTATGTTGAGGGCTAGGGTTAGAGATCCGGTTAGGGTTCCGATTGGACCTAGGGTTAGGGTTATGTTGAGGGCTAGGTTTAGATATCCGGTTAGGGTTCCGTTTGGACCTCGGGTTAGGGTTATGTTGAGGGCGAGGGGTAGAGATCCGGTTAGGGTTTGGATTGGTCCTAGGGTTAGGGTTATCTTGAGGGCTAGGGTTAGGGATCCGGTTAGGGTTCCGATTGGACCTAGGGTTAGGGTTATGTTGAGGGCTAGGTATACAGACACGGTTAGGGTTCCGATTGGACCTAGGGTTAGGGTTATGTTTATGGCTAGGGTTAGATATCCATTTAGTGTTCCAATTGGACCTAGGGTTAGGTTTATGTTGAGGGCTAGGGTTAGAGTTCCGTTTAGGGTTCCGAATGGACCTAGGGTTAGGGTTATGTTGAGGGCTAGGGTTAGAGATCCGGTTAGGGTTCCGATTTGACCTAGGGTTAGGGTTATGTTGATGGCTGGGGTTAGAGATCCGGTTAGGGTTCCGATTGGACCTAGGGTTAGGGTTATGTTGAGGAAGAGGGGTAGAGATCCTGTTAGGGTACCGATTGGACCTAGGGTTAGGGTTATGTAGAGGGCTAGGGTTAGATATCCGGTTAGGGTTCTGATTGGACCTAGGGTTAGGGTTATGTTGAGGGCTAGGGTTAGAGTTCCGGTTAGGGTTCGGATTGGACCTAGGGTTAGGGTTATTTTGAGGGCTAGGGTTAGTGTTCCGTTTAGGGTTCCGAATGGACCTAGGGTTAGGGTTATGTTGAGGGCTAGATTTAGAGATCCGGTTAGGGTTCCGATTGGACCTCGGGTTAGGGTTATGTTGAGGACGAGGGGTAGAGATCCGGTTAGGGTTCGGATTGGTCCTAGGGTTAGGGTTATGTTGAGGGCTAGGCTTAGGGATCCGGTTAGGGATCCGATTGGACCTAGGGTTAGAGTTATGTTCAGGGCTACGTATACAGATCCGATTAGGGTTCCGATTGGACCTAGGGTTAGGGTTATGTGGAGGGCTAGCGTTAGAGATCCGGTTAGGGTTCCGATTGGACCTAGGGTTAGGGTTATGTTGAGGGCTATGGTTAGATATCCGGTTATGGTTCTGATTGGACCTAGGGTTAGGGTTATGTTGAGGGCTAGGGTTAGAGATCCTGTTAGGGTACCGATTGGACCTAGGGTTAGGGTTATGTAGAGGGCTAGGGTTAGATATCCGGTTAGGGTTCCGATTGGACCTAGGGTTAGGGTTATGTTGAGGGCGAGGGGTAGAGATCCGGTTAGGGTTTGGATTGGTCCTAGGTTTAGGGTTATGTTGAGGGCTAGGGTTAGGGATCCGGTTAGGGTTCCGATTGGACCTCGGGTTAGGGTTATGTTGAGGGCTAGGGTTAGAGATCCGTTTAGGGTTCCGATTGGCCCTAGGGTTAGGGTTATGTTGAGGGCTAGGGTTAGAGATCCGGTTAGGGTTCCGATTGGACCTAGGGTTTGGGTTATGTTGAGGGCGAGGGTTAGAGATCCGGTTAGGGTTCCGATTGGACCTAGGGTTAGGGTTATGTTGAGGGCTAGGTATACAGATCCGGTTAGGGTTCCGATTGGACCTAGGGTTAGGGTTATGTTGAGGGCTAGGGTTAGATATCCATTTAGGGTTCCAATTGGACCTAGGGTTAGGTTTATGTTGAGGGCTAGGGTTAGAGTTCCATTTAGGGTTCCGATTGGACCTAGGGTTAGGGTTATGTTGAGGGCTAGGGTTAGAGTTCCGGTTAGGGTTCGGATTGGACCTAGGGTTAGGGTTATTTTGAGGGCTAGGGTTAGAGTTCCGGTTAGGGTTCCGAATGGACCTAGGGTTAGGGTTATGTTGAGGGCCAGATTTAGAGATCCGGTTAGGGTTCCGATTGGACCTCGGGTTAGGGTTATGTTGAGGGCGAGGGGTAGAGATCCGGTTAGGGTTCGGATTGGTCCTAGGGTTAGGGTTATGTTGAGGGCTAGGGTTAGGGATCCGGTTAGGGTTCCGATTGGACCTAGGGTTAGGGTTATGTTGAGGGCTAGTGTTTGAGATCCGGTTAGGGTTCCGATTGGACCTAGGGTTAGTGTTATGTTGAGGGCGATGGGTAGAGGTCCTGTTAGGGTTACGATTGGACCTAGGGTTAGGTTTATGTTGAGGGCTAGGGTTAGAGTTCCGTTTAGGGTTCCGATTGGACCTAGGGTTAGGGTTATGTTGAGGGCTAGGGTTAGAGATCCGTTTAGGGTTCCGATTGGCCCTAGGGTTAGGGTTATGTTGAGTGCTAGGGTTAGAGATCCGGTTAGGGTTTCGATTGGACCTCGGGTTAGGGTTATGTTGAGGGCTAGGGTTAGAGATCCGGTTAGGGTTCCGATTGGACCTAGGGTTAGGGTTATGTTGAGGACTAGGGTTTGAGATCCGGTTAGGGTTCCGATTGGACCTAGGGTTAGGGTTATGTTGAGGGCGAGGGTTAGAGATCCGGTTAGGGTTCCGATTGGACCTAGGGTTAGGGTTATGTTGAGGGCTAGGTATACAGATCCGGTTAGGGTTCCGATTGGACCTAGGGTTAGGGTTATGTTGAGGGCTAGGGTTAGAGATCCGGTTAGGGTTCCGATTGGACCTAGGGTTAGGTTTATGTTGAGGGCTGTGGTTAGAGATCCGGTTAGGGTTCCGATTGGACCTAGGGTTAGGGTTATGTTGAGGAAGAGGGGTAGAGATCCTGTTAGGGTACCGATTGGACCTAGGGTTAGGGTTATGTTGAGGGCTATGGTTAGATATCCGGTTAGGGTTCCGATTGGACCTAGGGTTAGGGTTACATTGAGGGCTAGGTTTAGATATCCATGTAGGGTTCCGATTGGTCCTAGGGTTAGGGTTATGTTGAGGGCTAGGATTAGAGATCCGGTTAGGGTTCCGATTGGACCTCGGGTTAGGGTTATGTTGAGGGCGAGGGGAGAGACCCGGTTAGGGCTCGGATTGGTCCTAGGGTTAGGGTTATGTTGAGGGCTAGGGTTAGGGATCCGGTTAGGGTTCCGATTGGACCTAGGGTGAGGGTTATGTTGACCGCTAGGTATAGAGACCTGGTTAGGGTTCCGATTGGACCTAGGGTTGGGGTTATGTTGAGGGCTAGGGTTAGAGATCCGGTAAGGGTTACGACTGGACCCAGGGTTAGCGTTGTGTTGAGGGCTAGGGTTAGAGATCCGGTTAGGATTCCGATTGGACCTAGGGTTATGGTTATGTTGAGGGCTAGGATTAGAGTTCCGTTTAGGGTTCCGATTGGACCTAGGGTTAGGGTTATGTTGAGGGCTAGGGTTAGAGATCCGGTTACGTTTCCGATTGGACCTAGGGTTAGGGTTATGTTGAGGGTTAGGGTTAGAGATCCGTTTAGGTTTCCGATTGGACCTAGGGTTAGGGTTATGTTGAGGGCTAGGGTTAGAGATCCGGTTAGGGTTCCGATTGGACCTAAGGTTAGGGTTAGGTTGAGGGCTAGGGTTAGAGATCCGGTTAGGGTTCCGATTGGACCTAGGGTTAGGGTTATGTTGAGGGTTAGGGTTAGAGATCCGTTTAGGTTTCCGATTGGACCTAGGGTTAGGGTTATGTTGAGGGCTAGGGTTAGAGATCCGGTTAGGGTTCCGATTGGACCTAAGGTTAGGGTTAGGTTGAGGGCTAGGGTTAGAGATCCGGTTAGGGTTCCGATTGGACCTAGGGTTAGGGTTATGTTGAGGGTTAGGGTTAGAGATCCGTTTAGGTTTCCGATTGGACCTAGGGTTAGGGTTATGTTGAGGGCTAGGTATACAGATCCGGTTAGGGTTCCGATTGGACCTAGGGTTAGGGTTATGTTGAGGACTAGGGTTAGAGATCCGGTTAGGGTTCCGATTGGACCTAGGGTTAGGGTTATGTTGAGGGCTAGGGTTACAGATCCGGTTAGGGTTCCGATTGGAACTAGGGTTAGGGTTATGTTGAGGGCCAGGGGTAGAGATACTGTTAGGGTTCCGATTGGACCTAGGCTTAGGTTTATGTTGAGGGCTAGGGTTAGATATCCATTTAGGGTTCCAATTGGACCTAGGGTTAGGTTTATGTTGAGGGCTAGGGTTAGAGTTCCATTTAGGGTTCCGATTGGACCTAGGGTTAGGGTTATGTTGAGGGCTAGGGTTAAAGATCCGTTTAGGGTTCCGATTGGACCTAGGGTTAGGGTTATGTTGAGGGCTAGGGTTAGAGATCCGGTTAGGGTTCCGATTGGACCTAGGGTTAGGGTTATGTTGAGTGCGAGGCTTAGAGATCTGGTTAGGGTTCCGATGGGACCTAGGGTTAGGTTTATGTTGAGGGCTAGGTATACAGATCCGGTTAGGGTTCCGATTGGACCTAGGGTTAGGGGTATGTTGAGGGCTAGGGTTAGAGATCCGGTTAGGGTTCCGATTGGACCTAGGGTTAGGGTTATGTTGATGGCTGGGGTTAGAGATCCGGTTAGGGTTCCGATTGGACCTAGGGTTAGGGTTATTTTGAGGAAGAGGGGTAGAGATCCTGTTAGGGTACCGATTGGACCTAGGGTTAGGGTTATGTTGAGGGCTATGGTTAGATATCCGGTTAGGGTTCCGATTGGACCTAGGGTTAGGGTTACATTGAGGGCTAGGTTTAGATATCCATGTAGGGTTCCGATTGGTCCTAGGGTTAGGGTTATGTTGAGGGCTAGGATTAGAGATCCGGTTAGGGTTCCGATTGGACCTCGGGTTAGGGTTATGTTGAGGGCGAGGGGTAGAGACCCGGTTAGGGCTCGGATTGGTCCTAGGGTTAGGGTTATGTTGAGGGCTAGGGTTAGGGATCCGGTTAGGGTTCCGATTGGACCTAGGGTGAGGGTTATGTTGACCGCTAGGTATAGAGACCTGGTTAGGGTTCCGATTGGACCTAGGGTTGGGGTTATGTTGAGGGCTAGGGTTAGAGATCCGGTAAGGGTTACGACTGGACCCAGGGTTAGCGTTGTGTTGAGGGCTACGGTTAGAGATCCGGTTAGGATTCCGATTGGACCTAGGGTTATGGTTATGTTGAGGGCTAGGATTAGAGTTCCGTTTAGGGTTCCGATTGGACCTAGGGTTAGGGTTATGTTGAGGGCTAGGGTTAGAGATCCGGTTACGTTTCCGATTGGACCTAGGGTTAGGGTTATGTTGAGGGTTAGGGTTAGAGATCCGTTTAGGTTTCCGATTGGACCTAGGGTTAGGGTTATGTTGAGGGCTAGGGTTAGAGATCCGGTTAGGGTTCCGATTGGACCTAAGGTTAGGGTTAGGTTGAGGGCTAGGGTTAGAGATCCGGTTAGGGTTCCGATTGGACCTAGGGTTAGGGTTATGTTGAGGGTTAGGGTTAGAGATCCGTTTAGGTTTCCGATTGGACCTAGGGTTAGGGTTATGTTGAGGGCTAGGGTTAGAGATCCGGTTAGGGTTCCGATTGGACCTAAGGTTAGGGTTAGGTTGAGGGGTAGGTTTAGAGATCCGGTTAGGGTTCCGATTGGACCTAGGGTTAGGGTTATGTTGAGGGTTAGGGTTAGAGATCCGTTTAGGTTTCCGATTGGACCTAGGGTTAGGGTTATGTTGAGGGCTAGGTATACAGATCCGGTTAGGGTTCCGATTGGACCTAGGGTTAGGGTTATGTTGAGGACTAGGGTTAGAGATCCGGTTAGGGTTCCGATTGGACCTAGGGTTAGGGTTATGTTGAGGACTAGGGTTAGAGATCCGGTTAGGGTACCGATTGGACCTAGGGTTAGGGTTATGTAGAGGGCTAGTGTTAGATATCCGGTTAGGGTTCTGATTGGACCTAGGGTTAGGGTTATGTTGAGGGCTAGGGTTAGAGTTCCGGTTAGGGTTCGGATTGGACCTAGGGTTAGGGTTATTTTGAGGGCTAGGGTTAGTGTTCCGGTTAGGGTTCCGAATGGACCTAGGGTTAGGGTTATGTTGAGGGCTAGATTTAGAGATCCGGTTAGGGTTCCGATTGGACCTCGGGTTAGGGTTATGTTGAGGACGAGGGGTAGAGATCCGGTTAGGGTTCGGATTGGTCCTAGGGTTAGGGTTATGTTGAGGGCTAGGCTTAGGGATCCGGTTAGGGATCCGATTGGACCTAGGGTTAGAGTTATGTTCAGGGCTACGTATACAGATCCGATTAGGGTTCCGATTGGACCTAGGGTTAGGGTTATGTGGAGGGCTAGCGTTAGAGATCCGGTTAGGGTTCCGATTGGACCTAGGGTTAGGGTTATGTTGAGGGCTATGGTTAGATATCCGGTTATGGTTCTGATTGGACCTAGGGTTAGGGTTATGTTGAGGGCTAGGGTTAGAGATCCTGTTAGGGTACCGATTGGACCTAGGGTTAGGGTTATGTAGAGGGCTAGGGTTAGATATCCGGTTAGGGTTCCGATTGGACCTAGGGTTAGGGTTATGTTGAGGGCGAGGGGTAGAGATCCGGTTAGGGTTTGGATTGGTCCTAGGTTTAGGGTTATGTTGAGGGCTAGGGTTAGGGATCCGGTTAGGGTTCCGATTGGACCTCGGGTTAGGGTTATGTTGAGGGCTAGGGTTAGAGATCCGTTTAGGGTTCCGATTGGCCCTAGGGTTAGGGTTATGTTGAGGGCTAGGGTTAGAGATCCGGTTAGGGTTCCGATTGGACCTAGGGTTTGGGTTATGTTGAGGGCGAGGGTTAGAGATCCGGTTAGGGTTCCGATTGGACCTAGGGTTAGGGTTATGTTGAGGGCTAGGTATACAGATCCGGTTAGGGTTCCGATTGGACCTAGGGTTAGGGTTATGTTGAGGGCTAGGGTTAGAGATCCGGTTAGGGTTCCGATTGGACCTAGGGTTAGGGTTATGTTGAGGGCAAGGGTTAGAGATTCGGTTAGGGTTCCGATTGGTCCTAGGGTTAGGGTTATGTTGAGGGCTGGGGATAGAGGTCGGGTTAGGGTTCCGATTGGACCTAGGGTTAGGGTTATGTTGAGGAAGAGGGGTAGAGATCCTGTTAGGGTACCGATTGGACCTAGGGTTAGGGTTATGTTGAGGGCTATGGTTAGATATCCGGTTAGGGTTCCGATTGGACCTAGAGTTAGGGTTACGTTGAGGGCTAGGTTTAGATATCCAAGTAGGGTTCCGATTGGTCCTAGGGTTAGGGTTATGTTGAGGGCTAGGTTTAGAGATCCGGTTAGGGTTCCGATTGGACCTCGGGTTAGGGTTATGTTGAGGGCGAGGGGTAGAGATTCGGTTAGGGTTCGGATTGGTCCTAGGGTTAGGGTTATGTTGAGGGCTAGGGTTAGGGATCCGGTAAGGGTTACTATTGGACCCAGCGTTAGCGTTGTGTTGAGGCCTAGGGTTAGAGATCCGGTTAGGATTCCGATTGGACCTAGGGTTATGATTATGTTGAGGGCTAGGGTTAGAGATCCGGTTAGGGTTCCGATTGGACCTCGGGTTAGGGTTATGTTGAGGGCGAGGGGTAGAGATCCGGTTAGGGTTCGGATTGGTCCTAGGGTTAGGGTTATGTTGAGGGCTAGGATTAGGGATCCGGTTAGGGTTCCGATTGGACCTAGGGTTTGGGTTATGTTGACGGCTAGGTATACAGACCTGGTTAGCATTCCGATTGGACCTAGGGTTAGGGTTATGTTGAGGGCTAGGGTTAGAGATCCGGTAAGGGTTACGATTGGACCCAGCGTTAGCGTTGTGTTGAGGCCTAGGGTTAGAGATCCGGTTAGGATTCCGATTGGACCTAGGGTTATGGTTATGTTGAGGGCTAGGGTTAGAGTTCCGTTTAGGGTTCCGATTGGACCTAGGGTTAGGGTTATGTTGAGGGCTAGGTATACAGATCCGGTTAGGTTTCCGATTGGACCTAAGGTTAGGGTTAGATTGAGGGCTAGGGTTAGAGATCCGGTTAGGGTTCCGATTGGACCTAGGGTTAGGGTTATGTTGAGGGCTAGGGTTAGAGTTCCGTTTAGGGTTCCGATTGGACCTAGGGTTAGGGTTATGTTGAGGGCTAGGGTTAGAGATCCGTTTAGGGTTCCGATTGGCCCTAGGGTTAGGGTTATGTTGAGGGCTAGGGTTAGACATCCGGTTAAGGTTCCGATTGGACCTAGTGTTAGGGTTACGTTGAGGGCGAGGGGTGGAGATCCTGGTAGGGTTCCGATTGTACCTAGGGTTAGGGTTATGTTGAGGGCTAGGGTTAGATATCCATTTAGTGTTCCAATTGGACCTAGGGTTAGGGTTATGTTGAGGGCAAGGGTTAGAGATCCGGTTAGGGTTCCGATTGGACCTAGGGTAATGGTTATGTTGAGGAAGATGGGTATAGATCCTGTTAGGATACCGATTGGACCTAGGGTTAGGGTTATGTTGAAGGCTATGTTTAGATATCCGGTTAGGGTTCCGATCGAACCTAGGGTTAGGGTTACGTTGAGGGCTAGGTTTAGATATCCATGTAGGGTTCCGATTGGTCCTAGGGTTAGGGTTATGTTGAGGGCTATGTTTAGAGATCCGGTTAGGTTTCCGATTGGGCCTAGGGTTAGTGTTATGTTGAGGGCTAGGTATACAGATCCGGTTAGTGTTCCGATTGGACCTAGTGTTAGGGTTATGTTGAGGACTAGGGTTAGAGATCCGGTTAGGGTTCCGATTGGACCTAGGGGTAGGGTTATGTTGAGGGCTAGGGTAAGAGATCCGGTTAGGGTTCCGATTGGACCTAGGGTTAGGGTTATGTTGAGGGCTAGGGTTTGAGATCCGGTTAGGGTTCCGATTGGACCTAGGGTTAGGGTTATGTTGAGGGCGATGGGTAGAGGTCCTGTTAGGGTTACGATTGAACCTAGGGTTAGGTTTATGTTGAGGGCTAGGGTTAGAGTTCCGTTTAGGGTTCCGATTGGACCTAGGGTTAGGGTTATGTTGAGGGCTATTGTTAGAGATCCGTTTAGGGTTCCGATTGGCCCTAGGGTTAGGGTTATGTTGAGGGCTAGGGTTAGACATCGGGTTAGGGTTCCGATTGGACCTAGTGTTAGGGTTACGTTGAGGGCGAGGGGTGGAGATCCTGGTAGGGTTCCGATTGTACCTAGGGTTAGGGTTATGTTGAGGGCTAGGGTTAGAGATCCGTTTAGGGTTCCGATTGGACCTAGGGTTTGGGTTATGTTGAGGGCGAGGGTTAGAGATCCGGTTAGGGTTCCGATTGGACCTAGGGTTAGGGTTATGTTGAGGGCTAGGTGTACAGATCCGGTTAGGGTTCCGATTGGACCTAGGGTTAGGGTTATGTTGAGGGCTAGGGTTAGAGATCCGTTTAGGGTTCCGATTGGCCCTAGGGTTAGGGTTATGTTGAGGGCTAGGGTTAGACATCCGGTTAGGGTTCCGATTGGACCTAGTGTTAGGGTTACGTTGAGGGCGAGGGGTGGAGATCCTGGTAGGGTTCCGATTGTACCTAGGGTTAGGGTTATGTTGAGGGCTAGGGTTAGATATCCATTTAGTGTTCCAATTGGACCTAGGTTTAGAGTTATGTTGAGGGCAAGGGTTAGAGATCCGGTTAGGGTTCCGATTGTACCTAGGGTTAGGGTTATGTTGAGGAAGATGGGTATAGATCCTGTTAGGATACCGATTGGACCTAGGGTTAGGGTTATGTTGAAGGCTATGTTTAGATATCCGGTTAGGGTTCCGATCGAACCTAGGGTTAGGGTTACGTTGAGGGCTAGGTTTAGATATCCATGTAGGGTTCCGATTTGTCCTAGGGTTAGGGTTATGTTGAGGGCTATGTTTAGAGATCCGGTTAGGGCTCCGATTGGACCTCGGGTTAGGGTTATGGTGAGGGCTAGGGTTAGGGATCCAGTTAGGGTTCCGATTGGACCTAGGGTTAGGGTTATGTTGACGGCTATGTATACAGACCCGGTTAGGGTTCCGATTGGACCTAGGGTTAGGGTTATGTTGAGGGCTAGGGTTAGAGTTCCGTTTAGGGTTCCGATTGGACCTAGGGTTAGGGTTATCTTGAGGGCTAGGGTTAGAAATCAGGTTAGGGTTCCAATTGGACCTAGGGTTAGGGTTATGTTGAGGGCTAGTGTTAGAGATCGGGTTAGGTTTCCGATTGGACCTAGGGTTAGGGTTATGTTGTGGGCTAGGTATACAGATCCGGTTAGGATTCCGATTGGACCTAGGGTTAGGGTTAGGTTGAGGACTAGTGTTAGAGATCCGGTTAGGGTTCCAATTGGACCTAGGGTTAGGGTTATGTTGAGGGCTAGGGTTAGAGATCCGGTTAGGGTTCCGATTGGACCTAGGGTTAGGGTTATGTTGAGGACGAGGGGTAGAGATCCTGTAAGGGTTCCGATTTGACCTAGGGTTAGGGTTATGTTGAGGGCTAGGGTTAGATATCCGGTTAGGGTTCAGATTGGACCTAGGGTTAATGGTTACGATGAGGGCTAGTGTTAGATATCCATTTAGGGTTCCGATTGGACCTAGGGTTAGGGTTATGTTGAGGGCTAGGGTTAGAGATCCTGTTAGGGTTCCGATTGGACTTAGGGTTAGGGTTATGTTGAGGGCTAGGGTTAGAGATCCTGTTAGGGTACCGATTGGACCTAGGGTTAGGGTTATGTAGAGGGCTAGGGTTAGATATCCGGTTAGGGTTCTGATTGGACCTAGGGTTAGGGTTATGTTGAGGGCTAGGGTTAGAGTTCCGGTTAGGGTTCGGATTGGACCTAGGGTTAGGGTTATTTTGAGGGCTAGGGTTAGAGTTCCGGTTAGGGTTCCGAATGGACCTAGGGTTAGGGTTATGTTGAGGGCTAGATTTACAGATCCGGTTAGGGTTCCGATTGGACCTCGGGTTAGGGTTATGTTGAGGGCGAGGGGTAGAGATCCGGTTAGGGTTCGGATTGGTCCTAGGGTTAGGGTTATGTTGAGGGCTAGGGTTAGGGATCCGGTTAGGGTTCCGATTGGACCCAGGGTTAGGGTTATGTTGAGGGCTAGGTATACAGACCCGGGTAGGGTTCCGATTGGACCTAGGGTTAGGGTTATGTTGAGGGCGAGGGTTAGAGATCCGGTTAGGGTTCCGATTGGACCTAGGGTTAGGGTTATGTTGAGGGCTAGGGTTAGAGATCCGGTTAGGGTTCCGATTGGACCTAGGATTAGGGTTATGTTGAGTCCTAGGGTTAGATATCCGGTTAGGGTTCCGATTGGACCTAGGGTTAGGGTTATGTTGAGGGCTACGTATACAGATCCGGTTAGGGTTCCGATTGGACCTAGGGTTAGGGTTATGTTGAGGGCTAGGGTTAAAGATCCGGTTAGGGTTCCGATTGGACCTAGGGTTAGGGTTATGTTGAGGGCAAGGGTTAGAGATCCGGTTAGGGTTCCGATTGGACCTAGGGTTAGGGTTATGTTGAGGGCTGGGGTTAGAGATCCGGTTAGGGTTCCGATTGGACCTAGGGTTAGGGTTATGTTGAGGAAGAGGAGTAGAGATCCTGTTAGGGTACCGATTGGACCTAGGGTTAGGGTTACGTTGAGGGCTAGGTTTAGATATCCAAGTAGGGTTCCGATTGGTCCTAGGGTTAGGGTTATGTTGAGGGCTAGGTTTAGAGATCCGGTTAGGGTTCCGATTGGACCTCGGGTTAGGGTTATGTTGAGGGCGAGGGGTAGAGATCCGGTTAGGGTTCGGATTGGTCCTAGGGTTAGGGTTATGTTGAGGGCTAGGGTTAGGGATCCGGTAAGGGTTACTATTGGACCCAGCGTTAGCGTTGTGTTGAGGCCTAGGGATAGAGATCCGGTTAGGATTCCGATTGGACCTAGGGTTATGATTATGTTGAGGGCTAGGGTTAGAGATCCGGTTAGGGTTCCGATTGGACCTCGGGTTAGGGTTACGTTGAGGGCGAGGGGTAGAGATCCGGTTAGGGTTCAGATTGGTCCTAGGGTTAGGGTTATGTTGAGGGCTAGGGATAGGGATCCGGTTAGGGTTCCGATTGGACCTAGGGTTAGGGTTATGTTGATGGCAAGGTATACAGACCTGGTTAGGGTTCCGATTGGACCTAGGGTTAGGGTTATGTTGAGGCCTAGGGTTAGAGATCCGGTAAGGGTTACGATTGGACCCAGCGTTAGCGTTGTGTTGAGGCCTAGGGTTAGAGATCCGGTTAGGATTCCGATTGGACCTAGGGTTATGGTTATGTTGAGGGCTAGGGTTAGAATTCTGTTTAGGGTTCCGATTGGACCTAGGGTTAGGGTTATGTTGAGGGCTAGGTTTAGAGATCCGGTTACGTTTCCGATTGGACCTAGGGTTAGGGTTATGTTGAGGGCTAGGTATACAGATCCGGTTAAGTTTCCGATTGGACCTAAGGTTAGGGTTAGATTGAGGGCTAGGGTTAGAGATCCGCTTAGGGTTCTTTATGGACCTAGGGTTAGGGTTATGTTGAGGGTTAGGGTTAGAGATCCGGTTAGGTTTCCGATTGGACCTAGGGTTAGGGTTATGTTGAGGGCTAGGTATACAGATCCGGTTAGGGTTCCGATTGGACCTAGGCTTAGGGTTATGTTGAGGGCTAGGGTTAGAGATCCGGTTAGGGTTCCGATTGGACCTAGGGTTAGGGTTATGTTGACAGCTAGGGTTTGAGATCCGGTTAGGGTTCCGATTGGACCTAGGGTTAGGGTTATGTTGAGGGCGATGGGTAGAGGTCCTGTTAGGGTTCCGATTGGACCTAGGGTTAGGGTTATGTTGAGGGCTAGGGTTAGAGATCCGTTTAGGGTTCCGATTGGCCCTAGGGTTAGGGTTATGTTGAGGGCTAGGGTTAGAGATCCGGTTAGGGTTCCGATTGGACCTAGGGTTTGGGTTATGTTGTGGGCGAGGGTTAGAGATCCCGTTAGGGTTCCGATTGGACCTAGGGTTAGGGTTATGTTGAGGGCTAGGTATACAGATCCGGTTAGGGTTCCGATTGGACCTAGGGTTAGGGTTATGTTGAGGGCTAGGGTTAGAGATCCGGTTAGGGTTCCGATTGGACCTAGGGTTAGGGTTATGTTGAGGGCAAGGGTTAGAGATCCGGTTAGGGTTCCGATTGGACCTAGGGTTAGGGTTATGTTGAGGGCTGGGGTTAGAAATCCGGTTAGGGTTCCGATTGGACCTAGGGTTAGGGTTATGTTGAGGAAGAGGTGTAGAGATCCTGTTAGGGTACCGATTGGACCTAGGGTTAGGGTTATGTTGAGGGCTATGTTTAGATATCCGGTTAGGGTTCCGATTGGACCTAGGGTTAGGGTTACGTTGAGGGCTAGGTATACAGACACGGTTAGGGTTCCGATTGGACCTAGGGTTAGGGTTATGTTGATGGCTGGGTTAGATATCCATTTAGTGTTCCAATTGGACCTAGGGTTAGGTTTATGTTGAGGGCTAGGGTTAGAGTTCCGTTTAGGGTTCCGAATGGACCTAGGGTTAGGGTTATGTTGAGGGCTAGGGTTAGAGATCCGGTTAGGGTTCCGATTTGACCTAGGGTTAGGGTTATGTTGATGGCTGGGGTTAGAGATCCGGTTAGGGTTCCGATTGGACCTAGGGTTAGGGTTATGTTGAGGAAGAGGGGTAGAGATCCTGTTAGGGTACCATTGGACCTAGGGTTAGGGTTATGTAGAGGGCTAGGGTTAGATATCCGGTTAGGGTTCTGATTGGACCTAGGGTTAGGGTTATGTTGAGGGCTAGGGTTAGAGTTCCGGTTAGGGTTCGGATTGGACCTAGGGTTAGGGTTATTTTGAGGGCTAGGGTTAGTGTTCCGGTTAGGGTTCCGAATGGACCTAGGGTTAGGGTTATGTTGAGGGCTAGATTTAGAGATCCGGTTAGGGTTCCGATTGGACCTCGGGTTAGGGTTATGTTGAGGACGAGGGGTAGAGATCCGGTTAGGGTTCGGATTGGCCCTAGGGTTAGGGTTATGTTGAGGGCTAGGCTTAGGGATCCGGTTAGGGATCCGATTGGACCTAGGGTTAGGGTTATGTTGAGGGCTAGGTATACAGACCCGGTTAGGGTTCCGATTGGACCTAGGGTAGGGTTATGTTGAGGGCTAGGGTTAGAGATCTGGTTAGGGTTCCGATTGGACCTAGGGTTAGGGTTATGTTGAGGGCCAGGGTTAGAGATCCGGTTAGGGTTCCGATTGGACCTAGGGTTAGGGTTATGTTGAGGGCTAGGGTTAGAGATCTGGTTAGGGTTCCGATTGGACCTAGTGTTAGGGTTATGTTGAGGGCTAGTGTTAGATATCCGGTTAGGGTTCCGATTGGACCTAGGGTTAGGGTTATGTTGAGGGCTACGTATACAGATCCGGTTAGGGTTCCGATTGGACCTAGGGTTAGGGTTATGTGGAGGGCTAGCGTTAGAGATCTGGTTAGGGTTCCGATTGGACCTGTGGTTAGGGTTATGTTGAGGGCTATGGTTAGATATCCGGTTATGGTTCCGATTGGACCTAGGGTTAGGGTTATGTTGAGAGCTAGTGTTAGAGATCCTGTTAGGGTACCGATTGGACCTAGGGTTAGGGTTATGTAGAGGGCTAGGGTTAGATATCCGGTTAGGGTTCCGATTGGACCTAGGGTTAGGGTTATGTTGAGGGCTGGGGTTAGAGATCCGGTTAGGGTTCCGATTGGACCTAGGGTTAGGGTTATGTTGAGGAAGAGGAGTAGAGATCCTGTTAGGGTACCGATTGGACCTAGGGTTAGGGTTATGTTGAGGGCTATGGTTAGATATCCGGTTAGGGTTCCGATTGGACCTAGGGTTAGGGTTATGTTGAGGGCTACGTATACAGATCCGGTTAGGGTTCCGATTGGACCTAGGGTTAGGGTTATGTTGAGGGCTAGGGTTAAAGATCCGGTTAGGGTTCCGATTGGACCTAGGGTTAGGGTTATGTTGAGGGCAAGGGTTAGAGATCCGGTTAGGGTTCCGATTGGACCTAGGGTTAGGGTTATGTTGAGGGCTGGGGTTAGAGATCCGGTTAGGGTTCCGATTGGACCTAGGGTTAGGGTTATGTTGAGGAAGAGGAGTAGAGATCCTGTTAGGGTACCGATTGGACCTAGGGTTAGGGTTACGTTGAGGGCTAGGTTTAGATATCCAAGTAGGGTTCCGATTGGTCCTAGGGTTAGGGTTATGTTGAGGGCTAGGTTTAGAGATCCGGTTAGGGTTCCGATTGGACCTCGGGTTAGGGTTATGTTGAGGGCGAGGGGTAGAGATCCGGTTAGGGTTCGGATTGGTCCTAGGGTTAGGGTTATGTTGAGGGCTAGGGTTAGGGATCCGGTAAGGGTTACTATTGGACCCAGCGTTAGCGTTGTGTTGAGGCCTAGGGATAGAGATCCGGTTAGGATTCCGATTGGACCTAGGGTTATGATTATGTTGAGGGCTAGGGTTAGAGATCCGGTTAGGGTTCCGATTGGACCTCGGGTTAGGGTTACGTTGAGGGCGAGGGGTAGAGATCCGGTTAGGGTTCAGATTGGTCCTAGGGTTAGGGTTATGTTGAGGGCTAGGGATAGGGATCCGGTTAGGGTTCCGATTGGACCTAGGGTTAGGGTTATGTTGATGGCAAGGTATACAGACCTGGTTAGGGTTCCGATTGGACCTAGGGTTAGGGTTATGTTGAGGCCTAGGGTTAGAGATCCGGTAAGGGTTACGATTGGACCCAGCGTTAGCGTTGTGTTGAGGCCTAGGGTTAGAGATCCGGTTAGGATTCCGATTGGACCTAGGGTTATGGTTATGTTGAGGGCTAGGGTTAGAATTCTGTTTAGGGTTCCGATTGGACCTAGGGTTAGGGTTATGTTGAGGGCTAGGTTTAGAGATCCGGTTACGTTTCCGATTGGACCTAGGGTTAGGGTTATGTTGAGGGCTAGGTATACAGATCCGGTTAAGTTTCCGATTGGACCTAAGGTTAGGGTTAGATTGAGGGCTAGGGTTAGAGATCCGCTTAGGGTTCTTTATGGACCTAGGGTTAGGGTTATGTTGAGGGTTAGGGTTAGAGATCCGGTTAGGTTTCCGATTGGACCTAGGGTTAGGGTTATGTTGAGGGCTAGGTATACAGATCCGGTTAGGGTTCCGATTGGACCTAGGCTTAGGGTTATGTTGAGGGCTAGGGTTAGAGATCCGGTTAGGGTTCCGATTGGACCTAGGGTTAGGGTTATGTTGACAGCTAGGGTTTGAGATCCGGTTAGGGTTCCGATTGGACCTAGGGTTAGGGTTATGTTGAGGGCGATGGGTAGAGGTCCTGTTAGGGTTCCGATTGGACCTAGGGTTAGGGTTATGTTGAGGGCTAGGGTTAGAGATCCGTTTAGGGTTCCGATTGGCCCTAGGGTTAGGGTTATGTTGAGGGCTAGGGTTAGAGATCCGGTTAGGGTTCCGATTGGACCTAGGGTTTGGGTTATGTTGTGGGCGAGGGTTAGAGATCCCGTTAGGGTTCCGATTGGACCTAGGGTTAGGGTTATGTTGAGGGCTAGGTATACAGATCCGGTTAGGGTTCCGATTGGACCTAGGGTTAGGGTTATGTTGAGGGCTAGGGTTAGAGATCCGGTTAGGGTTCCGATTGGACCTAGGGTTAGGGTTATGTTGAGGGCAAGGGTTAGAGATCCGGTTAGGGTTCCGATTGGACCTAGGGTTAGGGTTATGTTGAGGGCTGGGGTTAGAAATCCGGTTAGGGTTCCGATTGGACCTAGGGTTAGGGTTATGTTGAGGAAGAGGTGTAGAGATCCTGTTAGGGTACCGATTGGACCTAGGGTTAGGGTTATGTTGAGGGCTATGTTTAGATATCCGGTTAGGGTTCCGATTGGACCTAGGGTTAGGGTTACGTTGAGGGCTAGGTTTAGTTATCCATGTAGGGTTCCGATTGGTCCTAGGGTTAGGGTTATGTTGAGGGCTAGGTATACAGACACGGTTAGGGTTCCGATTGGACCTAGGGTTAGGGTTATGTTGATGGCTAGGGTTAGATATCCATTTAGTGTTCCAATTGGACCTAGGGTTAGGTTTATGTTGAGGGCTAGGGTTAGAGTTCCGTTTAGGGTTCCGAATGGACCTAGGGTTAGGGTTATGTTGAGGGCTAGGGTTAGAGATCCGGTTAGGGTTCCGATTTGACCTAGGGTTAGGGTTATGTTGATGGCTGGGGTTAGAGATCCGGTTAGGGTTCCGATTGGACCTAGGGTTAGGGTTATGTTGAGGAAGAGGGGTAGAGATCCTGTTAGGGTACCATTGGACCTAGGGTTAGGGTTATGTAGAGGGCTAGGGTTAGATATCCGGTTAGGGTTCTGATTGGACCTAGGGTTAGGGTTATGTTGAGGGCTAGGGTTAGAGTTCCGGTTAGGGTTCGGATTGGACCTAGGGTTAGGGTTATTTTGAGGGCTAGGGTTAGTGTTCCGGTTAGGGTTCCGAATGGACCTAGGGTTAGGGTTATGTTGAGGGCTAGATTTAGAGATCCGGTTAGGGTTCCGATTGGACCTCGGGTTAGGGTTATGTTGAGGACGAGGGGTAGAGATCCGGTTAGGGTTCGGATTGGTCCTAGGGTTAGGGTTATGTTGAGGGCTAGGCTTAGGGATCCGGTTAGGGATCCGATTGGACCTAGGGTTAGGGTTATGTTGAGGGCTAGGTATACAGACCCGGTTAGGGTTCCGATTGGACCTAGGGTAGGGTTATGTTGAGGGCTAGGGTTAGAGATCTGGTTAGGGTTCCGATTGGACCTAGGGTTAGGGTTATGTTGAGGGCCAGGGTTAGAGATCCGGTTAGGGTTCCGATTGGACCTAGGGTTAGGGTTATGTTGAGGGCTAGGGTTAGAGATCTGGTTAGGGTTCCGATTGGACCTAGTGTTAGGGTTATGTTGAGGGCTAGTGTTAGATATCCGGTTAGGGTTCCGATTGGACCTAGGGTTAGGGTTATGTTGAGGGCTACGTATACAGATCCGGTTAGGGTTCCGATTGGACCTAGGGTTAGGGTTATGTTGAGGGCTACGTATACAGATCCGGTTAGGGTTCCGATTGGACCTAGGGTTAGGGTTATGTTGAGGGCTAGGGTTAGAGATCTGGTTAGGGTTCCGATTGGACCTAGTGTTAGGGTTATGTTGAGGGCTAGTGTTAGATATCCGGTTAGGGTTCCGATTGGACCTAGGGTTAGGGTTATGTGGAGGGCTAGCGTTAGAGATCTGGTTAGGGTTCCGATTGGACCTGTGGTTAGGGTTATGTTGAGGGCTATGGTTAGATATCCGGTTATGGTTCCGATTGGACCTAGGGTTAGGGTTATGTTGAGAGCTAGTGTTAGAGATCCTGTTAGGGTACCGATTGGACCTAGGGTTAGGGTTATGTAGAGGGCTAGGGTTAGATATCCGGTTAGGGTTCCGATTGGACCTAGGGTTAGGGTTATGTTGAGGGCTGGGGTTAGAGATCCGGTTAGGGTTCCGATTGGACCTAGGGTTAGGGTTATGTTGAGGAAGAGGAGTAGAGATCCTGTTAGGGTACCGATTGGACCTAGGGTTAGGGTTATGTTGAGGGCTATGGTTAGATATCCGGTTAGGGTTCCGATTGGACCTAGGGTTAGGGTTACGTTGAGGGCTAGGTTTAGATATCCAAGTAGGGTTCCGATTGGTCCTAGGGTTAGGGTTATGTTGAGGGCTAGGTTAAGAAATCCGGTTAGGGTTCCGATTTGACCTCGGGTTAGGGTTATGTTGAGGGTGAGGAGTAGAGATCCGGTTAGGGTTCGGATTGGTCCTAGGGTTAGGGTTATGTTGAGGGCTAGGGATAGGGATCCGGTTAGGGTTCCGATTGGACCTAGGGTTAGGGTTATGTTGACGGCAAGGTATACAGACCTGGTTAGGGTTCCGATTGGACCTAGGGTTAGGGTTATGTTGAGGCCTAGGGTTAGAGATCCGGTAAGGGTTACGATTGGACCCAGCGTTAGCGTTGTGTTGAGGCCTAGGGTTAGAGATCCGGTTAGGATTCCGATTGGACCTAGGGTTATGGTTATGTTGAGGGCTAGGGTTAGAATTCCGTTTAGGGTTCCGATTGGACCTAGGGTTAGGGTTATGTTGAGAGCTAGGGTTAGAGATCCGGTTACGTTTCCGATTGGACCTAGGGTTAGGGTTATGTTGAGGGCTAGGTATACAGATCCGGTTAGGTTTCCGATTGCACCTAAGGTTAGGGTTAGATTGAGGGCTAGGGTTAGAGATCCGGTTAGGGTTCTTTTTGGACCTAGGGTTAGGGTTATGTTGAGGGTTAGGGTTAGAGATCCGGTTAGGTTTCCGATTGGACCTAGGGTTAGGGTTACATTGAGGGCTAGGTTTAGATATCCATGTAGGGTTCCGATTGGTCCTAGGGTTAGGGTTATGTTGAGGGCTAGGATTAGAGATCCGGTTAGGGTTCCGATTGGACCTCGGGTTAGGGTTATGTTGAGGGCGAGGGGTAGAGACCCGGTTAGGGCTCGGATTGGTCCTAGGGTTAGGGTTATGTTGAGGGCTAGGGTTAGGGATCCGGTTAGGGTTCCGATTGGACCTAGGGTGTGGGTTATGTTGACCGCTAGGTATAGAGACCTGGTTAGGGTTCCGATTGGACTTGGGTTGGGGTTATGTTGAGGGCTAGGGTTAGAGATCCGGTAAGGGTTACGACTGGACCCAGGGTTAGCGTTGTGTTGAGGGCTAGGGTTAGAGATCCGGTTAGGATTCCGATTGGACCTAGGGTTATGGTTATGTTGAGGGCTAGGATTAGAGTTCCGTTTAGGGTTCCGATTGGACCTAGGGTTAGGGTTATGTTGAGGGCTAGGGTTAGAGATCCGGTTACGTTTCCGATTGGACCTAGGGTTAGGGTTATGTTGAGGGTTAGGGTTAGAGATCCGTTTAGGTTTCCGATTGGACCTAGGGTTAGGGTTATGTTGAGGGCTAGGGTTAGAGATCCGGTTAGGGTTCCGATTGGACCTAAGGTTAGGGTTAGGTTGAGGGCTAGGGTTAGAGATCCGGTTAGGGTTCCGATTGGACCTAGGGTTAGGGTTATGTTGAGGGTTAGGGTTAGAGATCCGTTTAGGTTTCCGATTGGACCTAGGGTTAGGGTTATGTTGAGGGCTAGGGTTAGAGATCCGGTTAGGGTTCCGATTGGACCTAAGGTTAGGGTTAGGTTGAGGGCTAGGTTTAGAGATCCGGTTAGGGTTCCGATTGGACCTAGGGTTAGGGTTATGTTGAGGGTTAGGGTTAGAGATCCGTTTAGGTTTCCGATTGGACCTAGGGTTAGGGTTATGTTGAGGGCTAGGTATACAGATCCGGTTAGGGTTCCGATTGGACCTAGGGTTAGGGTTATGTTGAGGACTAGGGTTAGAGATCCGGTTAGGGTTCCGATTGGACCTAGGGTTAGGGTTATGTTGAGGACTAGGGTTAGAGATCCGGTTAGGGTACCGATTGGACCTAGGGTTAGGGTTATGTAGAGGGCTAGTGTTAGATATCCGGTTAGGGTTCTTATTGGACCTAGGGTTAGGGTTATGTTGAGGGCTAGGGTTAGAGTTCCGGTTAGGGTTCGGATTGGACCTAGGGTTAGGGTTATTTTGAGGGCTAGGGTTAGTGTTCCTGTTAGGGTTCCGAATGGACCTAGGGTTAGGGTTATGTTGAGGGCTAGATTTAGAGATCCGGTTAGGGTTCCGATTGGACCTCGGGTTAGGGTTATGTTGAGGACGAGGGGTAGAGATCCGGTTAGGGTTCGGATTGGTCCTAGGGTTAGGGTTATGTTGAGGGCTAGGCTTAGGGATCCGGTTAGGGATCCGATTGGACCTAGGGTTAGAGTTATGTTCAGGGCTACGTATACAGTTCCGATTAGGGTTCCGATTGGACCTAGGGTTAGGGTTATGTGGAGGGCTAGCGTTAGAGATCCGGTTAGGGTTCCGATTGGACCTAGGGTTAGGGTTATGTTGAGGGCTATGGTTAGATATCCGGTTATGGTTCTGATTGGACCTAGGGTTAGGGTTATGTTGAGGGCTAGGGTTAGAGATCCTGTTAGGGTACCGATTGGACCTAGGGTTAGGGTTATGTAGAGGGCTAGGGTTAGATATCCGGTTAGGGTTCCGATTGGACCTAGGGTTAGGGTTATGTTGAGGGCGAGGGGTAGAGATCCGGTTAGGGTTTGGATTGGTCCTAGGTTTAGGGTTATGTTGAGGGCTAGGGTTAGGGATCCGGTTAGGGTTCCGATTGGACCTCGGGTTAGGGTTATGTTTAGGGCTAGGGTTAGAGATCCGTTTAGGGTTCCGATTGGCCCTAGGGTTAGGGTTATGTTGAGGGCTAGGGTTAGAGATCCGGTTAGGGTTCCGATTGGACCTAGGGTTTGGGTTATGTTGAGGGCGAGGGTTAGAGATCCGGTTAGGGTTCCGATTGGACCTAGGGTTAGGGTTATGTTGAGGGCTAGGTATACAGATCCGGTTAGGGTTCCGATTGGACCTAGGGTTAGGGTTATGTTGAGGGCTAGGGTTAGAGATCCGGTTAGGGTTCCGATTGGACCTAGGGTTAGGGTTATGTTGAGGGCAAGGGTTAGAGATTCGGTTAGGGTTCCGATTGGTCCTAGGGTTAGGGTTATGTTGAGGGCTGGGGATAGAGGTCCGGTTAGGGTTCCGATTGGACCTAGGGTTAGGGTTATGTTGAGGAAGAGGGGTAGAGATCCTGTTAGGGTACCGATTGGACCTAGGGTTAGGGTTATGTTGAGGGCTATGGTTAGATATCCGGTTAGGGTTCCGATTGGACCTAGAGTTAGGGTTACGTTGAGGGCTAGGTTTAGATATCCAAGTAGGGTTCCGATTGGTCCTAGGGTTAGGGTTATGTTGAGGGCTAGGGTTAGAGATCCGGTTAGGGTTCCGATTGGACCTAGGGTTAGGGTTATGTTGAGGGCAAGGGTTAGAGATCCGGTTAGGGTTCCGATTGGACCTAGGGTTAGGGTTATGTTGAGGGCTGGGGTTAGAGATCCGGTTAGGGTTCCGATTGGACCTAGGGTTAGGGTTATGTTGAGGAAGAGGTGTAGAGATCCTGTTAGGGTACCGATTGGACCTAGGGTTAGGGTTATGTTGAGGGCTATGTTCAGATATCCGGTTAGGGTTCCGATTGGACCTAGGCTTAGGGTTACGTTGAGGGCTAGGTTTAGTTATCCATGTAGGGTTCCGATTGGTCCTAGGGTTAGGGTTATGTTGAGGGCTAGGTATACAGACACGGTTAGGGTTCCGATTGGACCTAGGGTTAGGGTTATGTTGATGGCTAGGGTTAGATATCCATTTAGTGTTCCAATTGGACCTAGGGTTAGGTTTATGTTGAGGGCTAGGGTTAGAGTTCCGTTTAGGTTTCCGAATGGACCTAGGGTTAGGGTTATGTTGAGGGCTAGGGTTAGAGATCCGGTTAGGGTTCCGATTGGACCTAGGGTTAGGGTTATGTTGAGGAAGAGGGGTAGAGATCCTGTTAGGGTACCATTGGACCTAGGGTTAGGGTTATGTAGAGGGCTAGGGTTAGATATCCGGTTAGGGTTCTGATTGGACCTAGGGTTAGGGTTATGTTGAGGGCTAGGGTTAGAGTTCCGGTTAGGGTTCGGATTGGACCTAGGGTTAGGGTTATTTTGAGGGCTAGGGTTAGTGTTCCGGTTAGGGTTCCGAATGGACCTAGGGTTAGGGTTATGTTGAGGGCTACATTTAGAGATCCGGTTAGGGTTCCGATTGGACCTCGGGTTAGGGTTATGTTGAGGACGAGGGGTAGAGTTCCGGTTAGGGTTCGGATTGGTCCTAGGGTTAGGGTTATGTTGAGGGCTAGGCTTAGGGATCCGGTTAGGGATCCGATTGGACCTAGGGTTAGGGTTATGTTGAGGGCTAGGTATACAGA
Source organism: Miniopterus natalensis (assembly GCF_054644295.1). NCBI lineage: Eukaryota > Metazoa > Chordata > Mammalia > Chiroptera > Miniopteridae > Miniopterus > Miniopterus natalensis. The sequence continues at coordinate 85,819,444 of NC_142087.1, forward strand.
CCCGGTTAGGGTTCCGATTGGACCTAGGGTAGGGTTATGTTGAGGGCTAGGGTTAGAGATCTGGTTAGGGTTCCGATTGGACCTAGGGTTAGGGTTATGTTGAGGGCGAGGGTTAGAGATCCGGTTAGGGTTCCGATTGGACCTAGGGTTAGGGTTATGTTGAGGGCTAGGGTTAGAGATCCGGTTAGGGTTGCGATTGGACCTAGTGTTAGGGTTATGTTCAGGGCTAGTGTTAGATATCCGGTTAGGGTTCCGATTGGACCTAGGGTTAGGGTTATGTTGAGGGCTACGTATACAGATCCGGTTAGGGTTCCGATTGGACCTAGGGTTAGGGTTATGTGGAGGGCTAGCGTTAGAGATCCGGTTAGGGTTTCGATTGGAACTGTGGTTAGGGTTATGTTGAGGGCTATGGTTAGATATCCGGTTATGGTTCCGATTGGACCTAGGGTTAGGGTTATGTTGAGAGCTAGTGTTAGAGATCCTGTTAGGGTACCGATTGGACCTAGGGTTAGGGTTATGTAGAGGGCTAGGGTTAGATATCCGGTTAGGGTTCTGATTGGACCTAGGGTTAGGGTTATGTTGAGGGCTAGGGTTAGAGTTCCGGTTAGGGTTCGGATTGGACCTAGGGTTAGGGTTATTTTGAGGGCTAGGGTTAGAGTTCCGGTTAGGGTTCCGATTGGACCTAGGGGTAGGGTTATGTTGAGGGCTAGGGTAAGAGATCCGGTTAGGGTTCCGATTGGACCTAGGGTTAGGGTTATGTTGAGGGCTAGGGTTTGAGATCCGGTTAGGGTTCCGATTGGACCTAGGGTTAGGGTTATGTTGAGGGCGATGGTTAGAGGTCCTGTTAGGGTTACGATTGAACCTAGGGTTAGGTTTATGTTGAGGGCTAGGGTTAGAGTTCCGTTTAGGGTTCCGATTGGACCTAGGGTTAGGGTTATGTTGAGGGCTAGGGTTAGAGATCCGTTTAGGGTTCCGATTGGCCCTAGGGTTAGGGTTATGTTGAGGGCTAGGGTTAGACATCGGGTTAGGGTTCCGATTGGACCTAGTGTTAGGGTTACGTTGAGGGCGAGGGGTGGAGATCCTGGTAGGGTTCCGATTGTACCTAGGGTTAGGGTTATGTTGAGGGCTAGGGTTAGAGATCCGTTTAGGGTTCCGATTGGACCTAGGGTTTGGGTTATGTTGAGGGCGAGGGTTAGAGATCCGGTTAGGGTTCCGATTGGGCCTAGGGTTAGGGTTATGTTGAGGGCTAGGTGTACAGATCCGGTTAGGGTTCCGATTGGACCTAGGGTTAGGGTTATGTTGAGGGCTAGGGTTAGAGATCCGTTTAGGGTTCCGATTGGCCCTAGGGTTAGGGTTATGTTGAGGGCTAGGGTTAGACATCCGGTTAGGGTTCCGATTGGACCTAGTGTTAGGGTTACGTTGAGGGCGAGGGGTGGAAATCCTGGTAGGGTTCCGATTGTACCTAGGGTTAGGGTTATGTTGAGGGCTAGGGTTAGATATCCATTTAGTGTTCCAATTGGACCTAGGTTTAGAGTTATGTTGAGGGCAAGGGTTAGAGATCCGGTTAGGGTTCCGATTGGACCTAGGGTTAGGGTTATGTTGAGGAAGATGGGTATAGATCCTGTTAGGATACCGATTGGACCTAGGGTTAGGGTTTTGTTGAAGGCTATGTTTAGATATCCGGTTAGGGTTCCGATCGAACCTAGGGTTAGGGTTACGTTGAGGGCTAGGTTTAGATATCCATGTAGGGTTCCGATTGGTCCTAGGGTTAGGGTTATGTTGAGGGCTATGTTTAGAGATCCGGTTAGGGTTCCGATTGGACCTCGGGTTAGGGTTATGGTGAGGGCTAGGGTTAGGGATCCAGTTAGGGTTCCGATTGGACCTAGGGTTAGGGTTATCTTGAGGGCTAGGGTTAGAAATCAGGTTAGGGTTCCAATTGGACCTAGGGTTAGGGTTATGTTGAGGACTAGGGTTAGAGATCCGGTTAGGGTTCCGATTGGACCTAGGGGTAGGGTTATGTTGAGGGCTAGGGTAAGAGATCCGGTTAGGGTTCCGATTGGACCTAGGGTTAGGGTTATGTTGAGGGCTAGGGTTTGAGATCCGGTTAGGGTTCCGATTGGTCCTAGGGTTAGGGTTATGTTGAGGGCTGGGGATAGAGGTCCGGTTAGGGTTCCGATTGGACCTAGGGTTAGGGTTATGTTGAGGAAGAGGGGTAGAGATCCTGTTAGGGTACCGATTGGACCTAGGGTTAGGGTTATGTTGAGGGCTATGGTTAGATATCCGGTTAGGGTTCCGATTGGACCTAGAGTTAGGGTTACGTTGAGGGCTAGGTTTAGATATCCAAGTAGGGTTCCGATTGGTCCTAGGGTTAGGGTTATGTTGAGGGCTAGGGTTAGAGATCCGGTTAGGGTTCCGATTGGACCTAGGGTTAGGGTTATGTTGAGGGCAAGGGTTAGAGATCCGGTTAGGGTTCCGATTGGACCTAGGGTTAGGGTTATGTTGAGGGCTGGGGTTAGAGATCCGGTTAGGGTTCCGATTGGACCTAGGGTTAGGGTTATGTTGAGGAAGAGGTGTAGAGATCCTGTTAGGGTACCGATTGGACCTAGGGTTAGGGTTATGTTGAGGGCTATGTTCAGATATCCGGTTAGGGTTCCGATTGGACCTAGGCTTAGGGTTACGTTGAGGGCTAGGTTTAGTTATCCATGTAGGGTTCCGATTGGTCCTAGGGTTAGGGTTATGTTGAGGGCTAGGTATACAGACACGGTTAGGGTTCCGATTGGACCTAGGGTTAGGGTTATGTTGATGGCTAGGGTTAGATATCCATTTAGTGTTCCAATTGGACCTAGGGTTAGGTTTATGTTGAGGGCTAGGGTTAGAGTTCCGTTTAGGTTTCCGAATGGACCTAGGGTTAGGGTTATGTTGAGGGCTAGGGTTAGAGATCCGGTTAGGGTTCCGATTGGACCTAGGGTTAGGGTTATGTTGAGGAAGAGGGGTAGAGATCCTGTTAGGGTACCATTGGACCTAGGGTTAGGGTTATGTAGAGGGCTAGGGTTAGATATCCGGTTAGGGTTCTGATTGGACCTAGGGTTAGGGTTATGTTGAGGGCTAGGGTTAGAGTTCCGGTTAGGGTTCGGATTGGACCTAGGGTTAGGGTTATTTTGAGGGCTAGGGTTAGTGTTCCGGTTAGGGTTCCGAATGGACCTAGGGTTAGGGTTATGTTGAGGGCTACATTTAGAGATCCGGTTAGGGTTCCGATTGGACCTCGGGTTAGGGTTATGTTGAGGACGAGGGGTAGAGTTCCGGTTAGGGTTCGGATTGGTCCTAGGGTTAGGGTTATGTTGAGGGCTAGGCTTAGGGATCCGGTTAGGGATCCGATTGGACCTAGGGTTAGGGTTATGTTGAGGGCTAGGTATACAGACCCGGTTAGGGTTCCGATTGGACCTAGGGTAGGGTTATGTTGAGGGCTAGGGTTAGAGATCTGGTTAGGGTTCCGATTGGACCTAGGGTTAGGGTTATGTTGAGGGCGAGGGTTAGAGATCCGGTTAGGGTTCCGATTGGACCTAGGGTTAGGGTTATGTTGAGGGCTAGGGTTAGAGATCCGGTTAGGGTTGCGATTGGACCTAGTGTTAGGGTTATGTTCAGGGCTAGTGTTAGATATCCGGTTAGGGTTCCGATTGGACCTAGGGTTAGGGTTATGTTGAGGGCTACGTATACAGATCCGGTTAGGGTTCCGATTGGACCTAGGGTTAGGGTTATGTGGAGGGCTAGCGTTAGAGATCCGGTTAGGGTTTCGATTGGACCTGTGGTTAGGGTTATGTTGAGGGCTATGGTTAGATATCCGGTTATGGTTCCGATTGGACCTAGGGTTAGGGTTATGTTGAGAGCTAGTGTTAGAGATCCTGTTAGGGTACCGATTGGACCTAGGGTTAGGGTTATGTAGAGGGCTAGGGTTAGATATCCGGTTAGGGTTCTGATTGGACCTAGGGTTAGGGTTATGTTGAGGGCTAGGGTTAGAGTTCCGGTTAGGGTTCGGATTGGACCTAGGGTTAGGGTTATTTTGAGGGCTAGGGTTAGAGTTCCGGTTAGGGTTCCGATTGGACCTAGGGGTAGGGTTATGTTGAGGGCTAGGGTAAGAGATCCGGTTAGGGTTCCGATTGGACCTAGGGTTAGGGTTATGTTGAGGGCTAGGGTTTGAGATCCGGTTAGGGTTCCGATTGGACCTAGGGTTAGGGTTATGTTGAGGGCGATGGTTAGAGGTCCTGTTAGGGTTACGATTGAACCTAGGGTTAGGTTTATGTTGAGGGCTAGGGTTAGAGTTCCGTTTAGGGTTCCGATTGGACCTAGGGTTAGGGTTATGTTGAGGGCTAGGGTTAGAGATCCGTTTAGGGTTCCGATTGGCCCTAGGGTTAGGGTTATGTTGAGGGCTAGGGTTAGACATCGGGTTAGGGTTCCGATTGGACCTAGTGTTAGGGTTACGTTGAGGGCGAGGGGTGGAGATCCTGGTAGGGTTCCGATTGTACCTAGGGTTAGGGTTATGTTGAGGGCTAGGGTTAGAGATCCGTTTAGGGTTCCGATTGGACCTAGGGTTTGGGTTATGTTGAGGGCGAGGGTTAGAGATCCGGTTAGGGTTCCGATTGGGCCTAGGGTTAGGGTTATGTTGAGGGCTAGGTGTACAGATCCGGTTAGGGTTCCGATTGGACCTAGGGTTAGGGTTATGTTGAGGGCTAGGGTTAGAGATCCGTTTAGGGTTCCGATTGGCCCTAGGGTTAGGGTTATGTTGAGGGCTAGGGTTAGACATCCGGTTAGGGTTCCGATTGGACCTAGTGTTAGGGTTACGTTGAGGGCGAGGGGTGGAAATCCTGGTAGGGTTCCGATTGTACCTAGGGTTAGGGTTATGTTGAGGGCTAGGGTTAGATATCCATTTAGTGTTCCAATTGGACCTAGGTTTAGAGTTATGTTGAGGGCAAGGGTTAGAGATCCGGTTAGGGTTCCGATTGGACCTAGGGTTAGGGTTATGTTGAGGAAGATGGGTATAGATCCTGTTAGGATACCGATTGGACCTAGGGTTAGGGTTTTGTTGAAGGCTATGTTTAGATATCCGGTTAGGGTTCCGATCGAACCTAGGGTTAGGGTTACGTTGAGGGCTAGGTTTAGATATCCATGTAGGGTTCCGATTGGTCCTAGGGTTAGGGTTATGTTGAGGGCTATGTTTAGAGATCCGGTTAGGGTTCCGATTGGACCTCGGGTTAGGGTTATGGTGAGGGCTAGGGTTAGGGATCCAGTTAGGGTTCCGATTGGACCTAGGGTTAGGGTTATCTTGAGGGCTAGGGTTAGAAATCAGGTTAGGGTTCCAATTGGACCTAGGGTTAGGGTTATGTTGAGGACTAGGGTTAGAGATCCGGTTAGGGTTCCGATTGGACCTAGGGGTAGGGTTATGTTGAGGGCTAGGGTAAGAGATCCGGTTAGGGTTCCGATTGGACCTAGGGTTAGGGTTATGTTGAGGGCTAGGGTTTGAGATCCGGTTAGGGTTCCGATTGGACCTAGGGTTAGGGTTATGTTGAGGGCGATGGGTAGAGGTCCTGTTAGGGTTACGATTGAACCTAGGGTTAGTTTTATGTTGAGGGCTAGGGTTAGAGTTCCGTTTAGGGTTCCGATTGGACCTAGGGTTAGGGTTATGTTGAGGGCTAGGGTTAGAGATCCGTTTAGGGTTCCGATTGGCCCTAGGGTTAGGGTTATGTTGAGGGCTAGGGTTAGACATCGGGTTAGGGTTCCGATTGGACCTAGTGTTAGGGTTACGTTGAGGGCGAGGGGTGGAGATCCTGGTAGGGTTCCGATTGTACCTAGGGTTAGGGTTATGTTGAGGGCTAGGGTTAGAGATCCGTTTAGGGTTCCGATTGGACCTAGGGTTTGGGTTATGTTGAGGGCGAGGGTTAGAGATCCGGTTAGGGTTCCGATTGGACCTAGGGTTAGGGTTATGTTGAGGGCTAGGTGTACAGATCCGGTTAGGGTTCCGATTGGACCTAGGGTTAGGGTTATGTTGAGGGCTAGGGTTAGAGATCCGTTTAGGGTTCCGATTGGCCCTAGGGTTAGGGTTATGTTGAGGGCTAGGGTTAGACATCCGGTTAGGGTTCCGATTGGACCTAGTGTTAGGGTTACGTTGAGGGCGAGGGGTGGAGATCCTGGTAGGGTTCCGATTGTACCTAGGGTTAGGGTTATGTTGAGGGCTAGGGTTAGATATCCATTTAGTGTTCCAATTGGACCTAGGTTTAGAGTTATGTTGAGGGCAAGGGTTAGAGATCCGGTTAGGGTTCCGATTGGACCTAGGGTTAGGGTTATGTTGAGGAAGATGGGTATAGATCCTGTTAGGATACCGATTGGACCTAGGGTTAGGGTTATGTTGAAGGCTATGTTTAGATATCCGGTTAGGGTTCCGATCGAACCTAGGGTTAGGGTTACGTTGAGGGCTAGGTTTAGATATCCATGTAGGGTTCCGATTGGTCCTAGGGTTAGGGTTATGTTGAGGGCTATGTTTAGAGATCCGGTTAGGGTTCCGATTGGACCTCGGGTTAGGGTTATGGTGAGGGCTAGGGTTAGGGATCCAGTTAGGGTTCCGATTGGACCTAGGGTTAGGGTTATGTTGACGTCTATGTATACAGACCCGGTTAGGGTTCCGATTGGACCTAGGGTTAGGGTTATGTTGAGGGCTAGGGTTAGAGTTCCGTTTAGGGTTCCGATTGGACCTAGGGTTAGGGTTATCTTGAGGACTAGGGTTAGAAATCAGGTTAGGGTTCCAATTGGACCTAGGGTTAGGGTTATGTTGAGGGCTAGTGTTAGAGATCGGGTTAGGTTTCCGATTGGACCTAGGGTTAGGGTTATGTTGAGGGCTAGGTATACAGATCCGGTTAGGGTTCCGATTGGACCTAGGGTTAGGGTTAGGTTGAGGACTAGTGTTAGAGATCCGGTTAGGGTTCCAATTGGACCTAGGGTTAGGGTTATGTTGAGGGCTAGGGTTAGAGATCCGGTTAGGGTTCCGATTGGACCTAGGGTTAGGGTTATGTTGAGGACGAGGGGTAGAGATCCTGTAAGGGTTCCGATTTGACCTAGGGTTAGGGTTATGTTGAGGGCTAGGGTTAGATATCCGGTTAGGGTTCAGATTGGACCTAGGGTTAATGGTAACGATGAGGGCTAGTGTTAGATATCCATTTAGGGTTCCGATTGGACCTAGGGTTAGGGTTATGTTGAGGGCTAGGGTTAGAGATCCTGTTAGGGTTCCGATTGGACTTAGGGTTAGGGTTATGTTGAGGGCTAGGGTTAGAGATCCTGTTAGGGTACCGATTGGACCTAGGGTTAGGGTTATGTAGAGGGCTAGGGTTAGATATCCGGTTAGGGTTCTGATTGGACCTAGGGTTAGGGTTATGTTGAGGGCTAGGGTTAGAGTTCCGGTTAGGGTTCCGAATGGACCTAGGGTTAGGGTTATTTTGAGGGCTAGATTTACAGATCCGGTTAGGGTTCCGATTGGACCTCGGGTTAGGGTTATGTTGAGGGCGAGAGGTAGAGATCCGGTTAGGGTTCGGATTGGTCCTAGGGTTAGGGTTATGTTGAGGGCTAGGGTTAGGGATCCGGTTAGGGTTCCGATTGGACCCAGGGTTAGGGTTATGTTGAGGGATAGGTATACAGACCCGGTTAGGGTTCCGATTGGACCTAGGGTTAGGGTTATGTTGAGGGCGAGGGTTAGAGATCCGGTTAGGGTTCCGATTGGACCTAGGGTTAGGGTTATGTTGAGGGCTAGGGTTAGAGATCCGGTTAGGGTTCCGATTGGACCTAGGATTAGGGTTATGTTGAGTCCTAGGGTTAGATATCCGGTTAGGGTTCCGATTGGACCTAGGGTTAGGGTTATGTTGAGGGCTACGTATACAGATCCGGTTAGGGTTCCAATTGGACCTAGGGTTAGGGTTATGTTGAGGGCTAGGGTTAAAGATCCGGTTAGGGTTCCGATTGGACCTAGGGTTAGGGTTATGTTGAGGGCAAGGGTTAGAGATCCGGTTAGGGTTCCGATTGGACCTAGGGTTAGGGTTATGTTGAGGGCTGGGGTTAGAGATCCGGTTAGGGTTCCGATTGGACCTAGGGTTAGGGTTATGTTGAGGAAGAGGAGTAGAGATCCTGTTAGGGTACCGATTGGACCTAGGGTTAGGGTTATGTTGAGGGCTATGGTTAGATATCCGGTTAGGGTTCCGATTGGACCTAGGGTTAGGGTTACGTTGAGGGCTAGGTTTAGATATCCAAGTAGGGTTCCGATTGGTCCTAGGGTCAGGGTTATGTTGAGGGCTAGGTTTAGAGATCCGGTTAGGGTTCCGATTTGACCTCGGGTTAGGGTTATGTTGAGGGCGAGGGGTAGAGATCCGGTTAGGGTTCGGATTGGTCCTAGGGTTAGGGTTATGTTGAGGGCTAGGGATAGGGATCCGGTTAGGGTTCCGATTGGACCTAGGGTTAGGGTTATGTTGACGGCAAGGTATACAGACCTGGTTAGGGTTCCGATTGGACCTAGGGTTAGGGTTATGTTGAGGGCAAGGGTTAGAGATCCGGTTAGGGTTCCGATTGGACCTAGGGTTAGGGTTATGTTGAGGGCTGGGGTTAGAGATCCGGTTAGGGTTCCGATTGGACCTAGGGTTAGGGTTATGTTGAGGAAGAGGAGTAGAGATCCTGTTAGGGTACCGATTGGACCTAGGGTTAGGGTTATGTTGAGGGCTATGGTTAGATATCCGGTTAGGGTTCCGATTGGACCTAGGGTTAGGGTTACGTTGAGGGCTAGGTTTAGATATCCAAGTAGGGTTCCGATTGGTCCTAGGGTCAGGGTTATGTTGAGGGCTAGGTTTAGAGATCCGGTTAGGGTTCCGATTTGACCTCGGGTTAGGGTTATGTTGAGGGCGAGGGGTAGAGATCCGGTTAGGGTTCGGATTGGTCCTAGGGTTAGGGTTATGTTGAGGGCTAGGGATAGGGATCCGGTTAGGGTTCCGATTGGACCTAGGGTTAGGGTTATGTTGACGGCAAGGTATACAGACCTGGTTAGGGTTCCGATTGGACCTAGGGTTAGGGTTATGTTGAGGCCTAGGGTTAGAGATCCGGTAAGGGTTACGATTGGACCCAGCGTTAGCGTTGTGTTGAGGCCTAGGGTTAGAGATCCGGTTAGGATTCCGATTGGACCTAGGGTTATGGTTATGTTGAGGGCTAGGGTTAGAATTCCGTTTAGGGTTCCGATTGGACCTAGGGTTAGGGTTATGTTGAGGGCTAGGGTTAGAGATCCGGTTACGTTTCCGATTGGACCTAGGGTTAGGGTTATGTTGAGGGCTAGGTATACAGATCCGGTTAGGTTTCCGATTGGACCTAAGGTTAGGGTTAGATTGAGGGCTAGGGTTAGAGATCCGGTTAGGGTTCTTTTTGGACCTAGGGTTAGGGTTATGTTGAGGGTTAGGGTTAGAGATCCGGTTAGGTTTCCGATTGGACCTAGGGTTAGGGTTATGTTGAGGGCTAGGTATACAGATCCGGTTAGGGTTCCGATTGGACCTAGGCTTAGGGTTACGTTGAGGGCTAGGGTTAGAGATCCGGTTAGGGTTCCGATTGGACCTAGGGTTAGGGTTATGTTGACGGCTAGGGTTTGAGATCCGGTTAGGGTTCCGATTGGACCTAGGGTTAGGGTTATGTTGAGGGCGATGGGTAGAGGTCCTGTTAGGGTTCCGATTGGACCTAGGGTTAGGGTTATGCTGAGGGCTAGGGTTAGAGATCCGTTTAGGGTTCCGATTGGCCCTAGGGTTAGGGTTATGTTGAGGGCTAGGGTTAGAGATCCGGTTAGGGTTCCGATTGGACCTAGGGTTTGGGTTATGTTGTGGGCGAGGGTTAGAGATCCCGTTAGGGTTCCGATTGGACCTAGGGTTAGGGTTATGTTGAGGGCTACGTATACAGATCCGGTTAGGGTTCCGATTGGACCTAGGGTTAGGGTTATGTTGAGGGCTAGGGTTAGAGATCCGGTTAGGGTTCCGATTGGACCTAGGGTTAGGGTTATGTTGAGGGCAAGGGTTAGAGATCCGGTTAGGGTTCCGATTGGACCTAGGGTTAGGGTTATGTTGAGGGCTGGGGTTAGAGATCCGGTTAGGGTTCCGATTGGACCTAGGGTTAGGGTTATGTTGAGGAAGAGGTGTAGAGATCCTGTTAGGGTACCGATTGGACCTAGGGTTAGGGTTATGTTGAGGGCTATGTTTAGATATCCGGTTAGGGTTCCGATTGGACCTAGGGTTAGGGTTACGTTGAGGGCTAGGTTTAGTTATCCATGTAGGGTTCCGATTGGTCCTAGGGTTAGGGTTATGTTGAGGGCTAGGTATACAGACACGGTTAGGGTTCCGATTGGACCTAGGGTTAGGGTTATGTTGATGGCTAGGGTTAGATATCCATTTAGTGTTCCAATTGGACCTAGGGTTAGGTTTATGTTGAGGACTAGGGTTAGAGTTCCGTTTAGGGTTCCGAATGGACCTAGGGTTAGGGTTATGTTGAGGGCTAGGTTTAGAGATCCGGTTAGGGTTCCGATTTGACCTAGGGTTAGGGTTATGTTGATGGCTGGGGTTAGAGATCCGGTTAGGGTTCCGATTGGACCTAGGGTTAGGGTTATGTTGAGGAAGAGGGGTAGAGATCCTGTTAGGGTACCATTGGACCTAGGGTTAGGGTTATGTAGAGGGCTAGGGTTAGATATCCGGTTAGGGTTCTGATTGGACCTAGGGTTAGGGTTATGTTGAGGGCTAGGGTTAGAGATCCGGTTAGGGTTCGGATTGGTCCTAGGGTTAGGGTTATGTTGAGGGCTAGGGATAGGGATCCGGTTAGGGTTCCGATTGGACCTAGGGTTAGGGTTATGTTGACGGCAAGGTATACAGACCTGGTTAGGGTTCCGATTGGACCTAGGGTTAGGGTTATGTTGAGGGCAAGGGTTAGAGATCCGGTTAGGGTTCCGATTGGACCTAGGGTTAGGGTTATGTTGAGGGCTGGGGTTAGAGATCCGGTTAGGGTTCCGATTGGACCTAGGGTTAGGGTTATGTTGAGGAAGAGGAGTAGAGATCCTGTTAGGGTACCGATTGGACCTAGGGTTAGGGTTATGTTGAGGGCTATGGTTAGATATCCGGTTAGGGTTCCGATTGGACCTAGGGTTAGGGTTACGTTGAGGGCTAGGTTTAGATATCCAAGTAGGGTTCCGATTGGTCCTAGGGTCAGGGTTATGTTGAGGGCTAGGTTTAGAGATCCGGTTAGGGTTCCGATTTGACCTCGGGTTAGGGTTATGTTGAGGGCGAGGGGTAGAGATCCGGTTAGGGTTCGGATTGGTCCTAGGGTTAGGGTTATGTTGAGGGCTAGGGATAGGGATCCGGTTAGGGTTCCGATTGGACCTAGGGTTAGGGTTATGTTGACGGCAAGGTATACAGACCTGGTTAGGGTTCCGATTGGACCTAGGGTTAGGGTTATGTTGAGGCCTAGGGTTAGAGATCCGGTAAGGGTTACGATTGGACCCAGCGTTAGCGTTGTGTTGAGGCCTAGGGTTAGAGATCCGGTTAGGATTCCGATTGGACCTAGGGTTATGGTTATGTTGAGGGCTAGGGTTAGAATTCCGTTTAGGGTTCCGATTGGACCTAGGGTTAGGGTTATGTTGAGGGCTAGGGTTAGAGATCCGGTTACGTTTCCGATTGGACCTAGGGTTAGGGTTATGTTGAGGGCTAGGTATACAGATCCGGTTAGGTTTCCGATTGGACCTAAGGTTAGGGTTAGATTGAGGGCTAGGGTTAGAGATCCGGTTAGGGTTCTTTTTGGACCTAGGGTTAGGGTTATGTTGAGGGTTAGGGTTAGAGATCCGGTTAGGTTTCCGATTGGACCTAGGGTTAGGGTTATGTTGAGGGCTAGGTATACAGATCCGGTTAGGGTTCCGATTGGACCTAGGCTTAGGGTTACGTTGAGGGCTAGGGTTAGAGATCCGGTTAGGGTTCCGATTGGACCTAGGGTTAGGGTTATGTTGACGGCTAGGGTTTGAGATCCGGTTAGGGTTCCGATTGGACCTAGGGTTAGGGTTATGTTGAGGGCGATGGGTAGAGGTCCTGTTAGGGTTCCGATTGGACCTAGGGTTAGGGTTATGCTGAGGGCTAGGGTTAGAGATCCGTTTAGGGTTCCGATTGGCCCTAGGGTTAGGGTTATGTTGAGGGCTAGGGTTAGAGATCCGGTTAGGGTTCCGATTGGACCTAGGGTTTGGGTTATGTTGTGGGCGAGGGTTAGAGATCCCGTTAGGGTTCCGATTGGACCTAGGGTTAGGGTTATGTTGAGGGCTACGTATACAGATCCGGTTAGGGTTCCGATTGGACCTAGGGTTAGGGTTATGTTGAGGGCTAGGGTTAGAGATCCGGTTAGGGTTCCGATTGGACCTAGGGTTAGGGTTATGTTGAGGGCAAGGGTTAGAGATCCGGTTAGGGTTCCGATTGGACCTAGGGTTAGGGTTATGTTGAGGGCTGGGGTTAGAGATCCGGTTAGGGTTCCGATTGGACCTAGGGTTAGGGTTATGTTGAGGAAGAGGTGTAGAGATCCTGTTAGGGTACCGATTGGACCTAGGGTTAGGGTTATGTTGAGGGCTATGTTTAGATATCCGGTTAGGGTTCCGATTGGACCTAGGGTTAGGGTTACGTTGAGGGCTAGGTTTAGTTATCCATGTAGGGTTCCGATTGGTCCTAGGGTTAGGGTTATGTTGAGGGCTAGGTATACAGACACGGTTAGGGTTCCGATTGGACCTAGGGTTAGGGTTATGTTGATGGCTAGGGTTAGATATCCATTTAGTGTTCCAATTGGACCTAGGGTTAGGTTTATGTTGAGGACTAGGGTTAGAGTTCCGTTTAGGGTTCCGAATGGACCTAGGGTTAGGGTTATGTTGAGGGCTAGGTTTAGAGATCCGGTTAGGGTTCCGATTTGACCTAGGGTTAGGGTTATGTTGATGGCTGGGGTTAGAGATCCGGTTAGGGTTCCGATTGGACCTAGGGTTAGGGTTATGTTGAGGAAGAGGGGTAGAGATCCTGTTAGGGTACCATTGGACCTAGGGTTAGGGTTATGTAGAGGGCTAGGGTTAGATATCCGGTTAGGGTTCTGATTGGACCTAGGGTTAGGGTTATGTTGAGGGCTAGGGTTAGAGTTCCGGTTAGGGTTCGGATTGGACCTAGGGTTAGGGTTATTTTGAGGGCTAGGGTTAGTGTTCCGGTTAGGGTTCCGAATGGACCTAGGGTTAGGGTTATGTTGAGGGCTAGGGTTAGAGATCCGGTTACGTTTCCGATTGGACCTAGGGTTAGGGTTATGTTGAGGGCTAGGTATACAGATCCGGTTAGGTTTCCGATTGGACCTAAGGTTAGGGTTAGATTGAGGGCTAGGGTTAGAGATCCGGTTAGGGTTCTTTTTGGACCTAGGGTTAGGGTTATGTTGAGGGTTAGGGTTAGAGATCCGGTTAGGTTTCCGATTGGACCTAGGGTTAGGGTTATGTTGAGGGCTAGGTATACAGATCCGGTTAGGGTTCCGATTGGACCTAGGCTTAGGGTTATGTTGAGGGCTAGGGTTAGAGATCCGGTTAGGGTTCCGATTGGACCTAGGGTTAGGGTTATGTTGACGGCTAGGGTTTGAGATCCGGTTAGGGTTCCGATTGGACCTAGGGTTAGGGTTATGTTGAGGGCGATGGGTAGAGGTCCTGTTAGGGTTCCGATTGGACCTAGGGTTAGGGTTATGTTGAGGGCTAGGGTTAGAGATCCGTTTAGGGTTCCGATTGGCCCTAGGGTTAGGGTTATGTTGAGGGCTAGGGTTAGAGATCCGGTTAGGGTTCCGATTGGACCTAGGGTTTGGGTTATGTTGTGGGCGAGGGTTAGAGATCCCGTTAGGGTTCCGATTGGACCTAGGGTTAGGGTTATGTTGAGGGCTAGGTATACAGATCCGGTTAGGGTTCCGATTGGACCTAGGCTTAGGGTTATGTTGAGGGCTAGGGTTAGAGATCCGGTTAGGGTTCCGATTGGACCTAGGGTTAGGGTTATGTTGAGGGCAAGGGTTAGAGATCCGGTTAGGGTTCCGATTGGACCTAGGGTTAGGGTTATGTTGAGGGCTGGGGTTAGAGATCCGGTTAGGGTTCCGATTGGACCTAGGGTTAGGGTTATGTTGAGGAAGAGGTGTAGAGATCCTGTTAGGGTACCGATTGGACCTAGGGTTAGGGTTATGTTGAGGGCTATGTTTAGATATCCGGTTAAGGTTCCGATTGGACCTAGGGTTAGGGTTACGTTGAGGGCTAGGTTTAGTTATCCATGTAGGGTTCCGATTGGTCCTAGGGTTAGGGTTATGTTGAGGGCTAGGTATACAGACACGGTTAGGGTTCCGATTGGACCTAGGGTTAGGGTTATGTTGATGGCTAGGGTTAGATATCCATTTAGTGTTCCAATTGGACCTAGGGTTAGGTTTATGTTGAGGACTAGGGTTAGAGTTCCGTTTAGGGTTCCGAATGGACCTAGGGTTAGGGTTATGTTGAGGGCTAGGGTTAGAGATCCGGTTAGGGTTCCGATTTGACCTAGGGTTAGGGTTATGTTGATGGCTGGGGTTAGAGATCCGGTTAGGGTTCCGATTGGACCTAGGGTTAGGGTTATGTTGAGGAAGAGGGGTAGAGATCCTGTTAGGGTACCATTGGACCTAGGGTTAGGGTTATGTAGAGGGCTAGGGTTAGATATCCGGTTAGGGTTCTGATTGGACCTAGGGTTAGGGTTATGTTGAGGGCTAGGGTTAGAGTTCCGGTTAGGGTTCGGATTGGACCTAGGGTTAGGGTTATTTTGAGGGCTAGGGTTAGTGTTCCGGGTAGGGTTCCGAATGGACCTAGGGTTAGGGTTATGTTGAGGGCTAGATTTAGAGATCCGGTTAGGGTTCCGATTAGACCTCGGGTTAGGGTTATGTTGAGGACGAGGGGTAGAGATCCGGTTAGGGTTCGGATTGGTCCTAGGGTTAGGGTTATGTTGAGGGCTAGGCTTAGGGATCCGGTTAGGGATCCGATTGGACCTAGGGTTAGGGTTATGTTGAGGGCTAGGTATACAGACCCGGTTAGGGTTCCGATTGGACCTAGGGTAGGGTTATGTTGAGGGCTAGGGTTAGAGATCTGGTTAGGGTTCCGATTGGACCTAGGGTTAGGGTTATGTTGAGGGCGAGGGTTAGAGATCCGGATAGGGTTCCGATTGGACCTAGGGTTAGGGTTATGTTGAGGGCTAGGGTTAGAGATCCGGTTAGGGTTCCGATTGGACCTAGTGTTAGGGTTATGTTGAGGGCTAGTGTTAGATATCCGGTTAGGGTTCCGATTGGACCTAGGGTTAGGGTTATGTTGAGGGCTACGTATACAGATCCGGTTAGGGTTCCGATTGGGCCTAGGGTTAGGGTTATGTGGAGGGCTAGCGTTAGAGATCCGGTTAGGGTTCCGATTGGACCTGGGGTTAGGGTTATGTTGAGGGCTATGGTTAGATATCCGGTTATGGTTCCGATTGGACCTAGGGTTAGGGTTATGTTGAGAGCTAGTGTTAGAGATCCTGTTAGGGTACCGATTGGACCTAGGGTTAGGGTTATGTAGAGGGCTAGGGTGAGATATCCGGTTAGGGTTCTGATTGGACCTAGGGTTAGGGTTATGTTGAGGGCTAGGGTTAGAGTTCCGGTTAGGGTTCGGATTGGACCTAGGGTTAGGGTTATTTTGAGGGCTAGGGTTAGAGTTCCGGTTAGGGTTCCGAATGGACCTAGGGTTAGGGTTATGTTGAGGGCTAGATTTAGAGATCCGGTTAGGGTTCCGATTGGACCTCGGGTTAGGGTTATGTTGAGGGCGAGGGGTAGAGATCCGGTTAGGGTTCGGATTGGTCCTAGGGTTAGGGTTATGTTGAGGGCTAGGGTTAGGGATCCGGTTAGGGTTCCGATTGGACCCAGGGTTAGGGTTATGTTGAGGGCTAGGTATACAGACCCGGTTAGGGTTCCGATTGGACCTAGGGTTAGGGTTATGTTGAGGGCGAGGGTTAGAGATCCGGTTAGGGTTCCGATTGGACCTAGGGTTAGGGTTATGTTGAGGGCTAGGGTTAGAGATCCGGTTAGGGTTCCGATTGGACCTAGGATTAGGGTTATGTTGAGTCCTAGGGTTAGATATCCGGTTAGGGTTCCGATTGGACCTAGGGTTAGGGTTATGTTGAGGGCTACGTATACAGATCCGGTTAGGGTTCCGATTGGACCTAGGGTTAGGGTTATGTTGAGGGCTAGGGTTAAAGATCCGGTTAGGGTTCCGATTGGACCTAGGGTTAGGGTTATGTTGAGGGCAAGGGTTAGAGATCCGGTTAGGGTTCCGATTGGACCTAGGGTTAGGGTTATGTTGAGGGCTGGGGTTAGAGATCCGGTTAGGGTTCCGATTGGACCTAGGGTTAGGGTTATGTTGAGGAAGAGGAGTAGAGATCCTGTTAGGGTACCGATTGGACCTAGGGTTAGGGTTATGTTGAGGGCTATGGTTAGATATCCGGTTAGGGTTCCGATTGGACCTAGGGTTAGGGTTACGTTGAGGGCTAGGTTTAGATATCCAAGTAGGGTTCCGATTGGTCCTAGGGTTAGGGTTATGTTGAGGGCTAGGTTTAGAGATCCGGTTAGGGTTCCGATTTGACCTCGGGTTAGGGTTATGTTGAGGGCGAGGGGTAGAGACCCGGTTAGGGTTCGGATTGGTCCTAGGGTTAGGGTTATGTTGAGGGCTAGGGATAGGGATCCGGTTAGGGTTCCGATTGGACCTAGGGTTAGGGTTATGTTGACGGCAAGGTATACAGACCTGGTTAGGGTTCCGATTGGACCTAGGGTTAGGGTTATGTTGAGGCCTAGGGTTAGAGATCCGGTAAGGGTTACGATTGGACCCAGCGTTAGCGTTGTGTTGAGGCCTAGGGTTAGAGATCCGGTTAGGATTCCGATTGGACCTAGGGTTATGGTTATGTTGAGGGCTAGGGTTAGAGTTCCGTTTAGGGTTCCGATTGGACCTAGGGTTAGGGTTATGTTGAGGGCTAGGGTTAGAGATCCGGTTACGTTTCCGATTGGACCTAGGGTTAGGGTTATGTTGAGGGCTAGGTATACAGATCCGGTTAGGTTTCCGATTGGACCTAAGGTTAGGGTTAGATTGAGGGCTAGGGTTAGAGATCCGGTTAGGGTTCTTTTTGGACCTAGGGTTAGGGTTATGTTGAGGGTTAGGGTTAGAGATCCGGTTAGGTTTCCGATTGGACCTAGGGTTAGGGTTATGTTGAGGGCTAGATATACAGATCCGGTTAGGGTTCCGATTGGACCTAGGCTTAGGGTTATGTTGAGGGCTAGGGTTTGAGATCCGGTTAGGGTTCCGATTGGACCTAGGGTTAGGGTTATGTTGACGGCTAGGGTTTGAGATCCGGTTAGGGTTCCGATTGGACCTAGGGTTAGGGTTATGTTGAGGGCGATGGGTAGAGGTCCTGTTAGGGTTCCGATTGGACCTAGGGTTAGGGTTATGTTGAGGGCTAGGGTTAGAGATCCGTTTAGGGTTCCGATTGGCCCTAGGGTTAGGGTTATGTTGAGGGCTAGGGTTAGAGATCCGGTTAGGGTTCCGATTGGACCTAGGGTTTGGGTTATGTTGTGGGCGAGGGTTAGAGATCCGGTTAGGGTTCCGATTGGACCTAGGGTTAGGGTTATGTTGAGGGCTAGGTATACAGATCCGGTTAGGGTTCCGATTGGACCTAGGGTTAGGGTTATGTTGAGGGCTAGGGTTAGAGATCCGGTTAGGGTTCCGATTGGACCTAGGGTTAGGGTTATGTTGAGGGCAAGGGTTAGAGATCCGGTTAGGGTTCCGATTGGACCTAGGGTTAGGGTTATGTTGAGGGCTGGGGTTAGAGATCCGGTTAGGGTTCCGATTGGACCTAGGGTTAGGGTTATGTTGAGGAAGAGGTGTAGAGATCCTGTTAGGGTACCGATTGGACCTAGGGTTAGGGTTATGTTGAGGGCTATGGTTAGATATCCGGTTAGGGTTCCGATTGGACCTAGGGTTAGGGTTACGTTGAGGGCTAGGTTTAGATATCCATGTAGGGTTCCGATTGGTCCTAGGGTTAGGGTTATGTTGGGGGCTAGGTATACAGACACGGTTAGGGTTCCGATTGGACCTAGGGTTAGGGTTATGTTGATGGCTAGGGTTAGATATCCATTTAGTGTTCCAATTGGACCTAGGGTTAGGTTTATGTTGAGGGCTAGGGTTAGAGTTCCGTTTAGGGTTCCGAATGGACCTAGGGTTAGGGTTATGTTGAGGGCTAGGGTTAGAGATCCGGTTAGGGTTCCGATTTGACCTAGGGTTAGGGTTATGTTGAGGGCGAGGGTTAGAGATCCGGATAGGGTTCCGATTGGACCTAGGGTTAGGGTTATGTTGAGGGCTAGGGTTAGAGATCCGGTTAGGGTTCCGATTGGACCTAGTGTTAGGGTTATGTTGAGGGCTAGTGTTAGATATCCGGTTAGGGTTCCGATTGGACCTAGGGTTAGGGTTATGTTGAGGGCTACGTATACAGATCCGGTTAGGGTTCCGATTGGACCTAGGGTTAGGGTTATGTGGAGGGCTAGCGTTAGAGATCCGGTTAGGGTTCCGATTGGACCTGGGGTTAGGGTTATGTTGAGGGCTATGGTTAGATATCCGGTTATGGTTCCGATTGGACCTAGGGTTAGGGTTATGTTGAGAGCTAGTGTTAGAGATCCTGTTAGGGTACCGATTGGACCTAGGGTTAGGGTTATGTAGAGGGCTAGGGTGAGATATCCGGTTAGGGTTCTGATTGGACCTAGGGTTAGGGTTATGTTGAGGGCTAGGGTTAGAGTTCCGGTTAGGGTTCGGATTGGACCTAGGGTTAGGGTTATTTTGAGGGCTAGGGTTAGAGTTCCGGTTAGGGTTCCGAATGGACCTAGGGTTAGGGTTATGTTGAGGGCTAGATTTAGAGATCCGGTTAGGGTTCCGATTGGACCTCGGGTTAGGGTTATGTTGAGGGCGAGGGGTAGAGATCCGGTTAGGGTTCGGATTGGTCCTAGGGTTAGGGTTATGTTGAGGGCTAGGGTTAGGGATCCGGTTAGGGTTCCGATTGGACCCAGGGTTAGGGTTATGTTGAGGGCTAGGTATACAGACCCGGTTAGGGTTCCGATTGGACCTAGGGTTAGGGTTATGTTGAGGGCGAGGGTTAGAGATCCGGTTAGGGTTCCGATTGGACCTAGGGTTAGGGTTATGTTGAGGGCTAGGGTTAGAGATCCGGTTAGGGTTCCGATTGGACCTAGGATTAGGGTTATGTTGAGTCCTAGGGTTAGATATCCGGTTAGGGTTCCGATTGGACCTAGGGTTAGGGTTATGTTGAGGGCTACGTATACAGATCCGGTTAGGGTTCCGATTGGACCTAGGGTTAGGGTTATGTTGAGGGCTAGGGTTAAAGATCCGGTTAGGGTTCCGATTGGACCTAGGGTTAGGGTTATGTTGAGGGCAAGGGTTAGAGATCCGGTTAGGGTTCCGATTGGACCTAGGGTTAGGGTTATGTTGAGGGCTGGGGTTAGAGATCCGGTTAGGGTTCCGATTGGACCTAGGGTTAGGGTTATGTTGAGGAAGAGGAGTAGAGATCCTGTTAGGGTACCGATTGGACCTAGGGTTAGGGTTATGTTGAGGGCTATGGTTAGATATCCGGTTAGGGTTCCGATTGGACCTAGGGTTAGGGTTACGTTGAGGGCTAGGTTTAGATATCCAAGTAGGGTTCCGATTGGTCCTAGGGTTAGGGTTATGTTGAGGGCTAGGTTTAGAGATCCGGTTAGGGTTCCGATTTGACCTCGGGTTAGGGTTATGTTGAGGGCGAGGGGTAGAGACCCGGTTAGGGTTCGGATTGGTCCTAGGGTTAGGGTTATGTTGAGGGCTAGGGATAGGGATCCGGTTAGGGTTCCGATTGGACCTAGGGTTAGGGTTATGTTGACGGCAAGGTATACAGACCTGGTTAGGGTTCCGATTGGACCTAGGGTTAGGGTTATGTTGAGGCCTAGGGTTAGAGATCCGGTAAGGGTTACGATTGGACCCAGCGTTAGCGTTGTGTTGAGGCCTAGGGTTAGAGATCCGGTTAGGATTCCGATTGGACCTAGGGTTATGGTTATGTTGAGGGCTAGGGTTAGAGTTTCGTTTAGGGTTCCGATTGGACCTAGGGTTAGGGTTATGTTGAGGGCTAGGGTTAGAGATCCGGTTACGTTTCCGATTGGACCTAGGGTTAGGGTTATGTTGAGGGCTAGGTATACAGATCCGGTTAGGTTTCCGATTGGACCTAAGGTTAGGGTTAGATTGAGGGCTAGGGTTAGAGATCCGGTTAGGGTTCTTTTTGGACCTAGGGTTAGGGTTATGTTGAGGGTTAGGGTTAGAGATCCGGTTAGGTTTCCGATTGGACCTAGGGTTAGGGTTATGTTGAGGGCTAGATATACAGATCCGGTTAGGGTTCCGATTGGACCTAGGCTTAGGGTTATGTTGAGGGCTAGGGTTTGAGATCCGGTTAGGGTTCCGATTGGACCTAGGGTTAGGGTTATGTTGACGGCTAGGGTTTGAGATCCGGTTAGGGTTCCGATTGGACCTAGGGTTAGGGTTATGTTGAGGGCGATGGGTAGAGGTCCTGTTAGGGTTCCGATTGGACCTAGGGTTAGGGTTATGTTGAGGGCTAGGGTTAGAGATCCGTTTAGGGTTCCGATTGGCCCTAGGGTTAGGGTTATGTTGAGGGCTAGGGTTAGAGATCCGGTTAGGGTTCCGATTGGACCTAGGGTTTGGGTTATGTTGTGGGCGAGGGTTAGAGATCCGGTTAGGGTTCCGATTGGACCTAGGGTTAGGGTTATGTTGAGGGCTAGGTATACAGATCCGGTTAGGGTTCCGATTGGACCTAGGGTTAGGGTTATGTTGAGGGCTAGGGTTAGAGATCCGGTTAGGGTTCCGATTGGACCTAGGGTTAGGGTTATGTTGAGGGCAAGGGTTAGAGATCCGGTTAGGGTTCCGATTGGACCTAGGGTTAGGGTTATGTTGAGGGCTGGGGTTAGAGATCCGGTTAGGGTTCCGATTGGACCTAGGGTTAGGGTTATGTTGAGGAAGAGGTGTAGAGATCCTGTTAGGGTACCGATTGGACCTAGGGTTAGGGTTATGTTGAGGGCTATGGTTAGATATCCGGTTAGGGTTCCGATTGGACCTAGGGTTAGGGTTACGTTGAGGGCTAGGTTTAGATATCCATGTAGGGTTCCGATTGGTCCTAGGGTTAGGGTTATGTTGAGGGCTAGGTATACAGACACGGTTAGGGTTCCGATTGGACCTAGGGTTAGGGTTATGTTGATGGCTAGGGTTAGATATCCATTTAGTGTTCCAATTGGACCTAGGGTTAGGTTTATGTTGAGGGCTAGGGTTAGAGTTCCGTTTAGGGTTCCGAATGGACCTAGGGTTAGGGTTATGTTGAGGGCTAGGGTTAGAGATCCGGTTAGGGTTCCGATTTGACCTAGGGTTAGGGTTATGTTGAGGGCTGGGGTTAGAGATCCGGTTCGGGTTCCGATTGGACCTAGGGTTAGGGTTATGTTTAGGAAGAGGGGTAGAGATCCTGTTAGGGTACCATTGGACCTAGGTTTAGGGTTATGTAGAGGGCTAGGGTTAGATATCCGGTTAGGGTTCTGATTGGACCTAGGGTTAGGGTTATGTTGAGGGCTAGGGTTAGAGTTCCGGTTAGGGTTCGGATTGGACCTAGGGTTAGGGTTATTTTGAGGGCTAGGGTTAGTGTTCCGGTTAGGGTTCCGAATGGACCTAAGGTTAGGGTTATGTTGAGGGCTAGATTTAGAGATCCGGTTAGGGTTCCGATTGGACGTCGGGTTAGGGTTATGTTGAGGACGAGGGGTAGAGATCCGGTTAGGGTTCGGATTGGTCCTAGGGTTAGGGTTATGTTGAGGGCTAGGCTTAGGGATCCGGTTAGGGATCCGATTGGACCTAGGGTTAGGGTTATGTTGAGGGCTAGGTATACAGACCCGGTTAGGGTTCCGATTGGACCTAGGGTAGGGTTATGTTGAGGTCTAGGGTTAGAGATCTGGTTAGGGTTCCGATTGGACCTAGGGTTAGGGTTATGTTGAGGGCGAGGGTTAGAGATCCGGTTAGGGTTCCGATTGGACCTAAGGTTAGGGTTAGATTGAGGGCTAGGGTTAGAGATCCGGTTAGGGTTCCGATTGGACCTAGGGTTAGGGTTATGTTGAGGGCAAGGTTTAGAGATCCGGTTAGGGTTCCGATTGGACCTAGGGTAATGGTTATGTTGAGGAAGATGGGTATAGATCCTGTTAGGATTCCGATTGGACCTAGGGTTAGGGTTATGTTGAAGGCTATGTTTAGATATCCGGTTAGGGTTCCGATCGAACCTAGGGTTAGGGTTACGTTGAGGGCTAGGTTTAGATATCCATGTAGGGTTCCGATTGGTCCTAGGGTTAGGGTTATGTTGAGGGCTACGTTTAGAGATCCGGTTAGGTTTCCGATTGGACCTAGGGTTAGTGTTATGTTGAGGGCTAGGTATACAGATCCGGTTAGTGTTCCGATTGGACCTAGTGTTAGGGTTATGTTGAGGACTAGGGTTATAGATCCGGTTAGGGTTCCGATTGGACCTAGGGGTAGGGTTATGTTGAGGGCTAGGGTAAGAGATCCGGTTAGGGTTCCGATTGGACCTAGGGTTAGGGTTATGTTGAGGGCTAGGGTTTGAGATCCGGTTAGGGTTCCGATTGGACCTAGGGTTAGGGTTATGTTGAGGGCGATGGGTAGAGGTCCTGTTAGGGTTACGATTGAACCTAGGGTTAGTTTTATGTTGAGGGCTAGGGTTAGAGTTCCGTTTAGGGTTCCGATTGGACCTAGGGTTAGGGTTATGTTGAGGGCTAGGGTTAGAGATCCGTTTAGGGTTCCGATTGGCCCTAGGGTTAGGGTTATGTTGAGGGCTAGGGTTAGACATCGGGTTAGGGTTCCGATTGGACCTAGTGTTAGGGTTACGTTGAG
Organism: Miniopterus natalensis; assembly: GCF_054644295.1. Lineage (NCBI taxonomy): Eukaryota > Metazoa > Chordata > Mammalia > Chiroptera > Miniopteridae > Miniopterus > Miniopterus natalensis. The sequence continues at coordinate 85,842,521 of NC_142087.1, forward strand.
GGCGAGGGGTGGAGATCCTGGTAGGGTTCCGATTGTACCTAGGGTTAGGGTTATGTTGAGGGCTAGGGTTAGAGATCCGTTTAGGGTTCCGATTGGACCTAGGGTTTGGGTTATGTTGAGGGCGAGGGTTAGAGATCCGGTTAGGGTTCCGATTGGACCTAGGGTTAGGGTTATGTTGAGGGCTAGGTGTACAGATCCGGTTAGGGTTCCGATTGGACCTAGGGTTAGGGTTATGTTGAGGGCTAGGGTTAGAGATCCGTTTAGGGTTCCGATTGGCCCTAGGGTTAGGGTTATGTTGAGGGCTAGGGTTAGACATCCGGTTAGGGTTCCGATTGGACCTAGTGTTAGGGTTACGTTGAGGGCGAGGGGTGGAGATCCTGGTAGGGTTCCGATTGTACCTAGGGTTAGGGTTATGTTGAGGGCAAGGGTTAGATATCCATTTAGTGTTCCAATTGGACCTAGGTTTAGAGTTATGTTGAGGGCAAGGGTTAGAGATCCGGTTAGGGTTCCGATTGGACCTAGGGTTAGGGTTATGTTGAGGAAGATGGGTATAGATCCTGTTAGGATACCGATTGGACCTAGGGTTAGGGTTATGTTGAAGGCTAGGTTTAGATATCCATGTAGGGTTCCGATTGGTCCTAGGGTTAGGGTTATGTTGAGGGCTATGTTTAGAGATCCGGTTAGGGTTGCGATTGGACCTCGGGTTAGGGTTATGGTGAGGGCTAGGGTTAGGGATCCAGTTAGGGTTCCGATTGGACCTAGGGTTAGGGTTATGTTGACGGCTATGTATACAGACCCGGTTAGGGTTCCGATTGGACCTAGGGTTAGAGTTATGTTGAGGGCTAGGGTTAGAGTTCCGTTTAGGGTTCCGATTGGACCTAGGGTTAGGGTTATCTTGAGGGCTAGGGTTAGAAATCAGGTTAGGGTTCCAATTGGACCTAGGGTTAGGGTTATGTTGAGGGCTAGTGTTAGAGATCGGGTTAGGTTTCCGATTGGACCTAGGGTTAGGGTTATGTTGAGGGCTAGGTATACAGATCCGGTTAGGGTTCCGATTGGACCTAGGGTTAGGGTTAGGTTGAGGACTAGTGTTAGAGATCCGGTTAGGGTTCCAATTGGACCTAGGGTTAGGGTTATGTTGAGGGCTAGGGTTAGAGATCCGGTTAGGGTTCCGATTGGACCTAGGGTTAGGGTTATGTTGAGGACGAGGGGTAGAGATCCTGTAAGGGTTCCGATTTGACCTAGGGTTAGGGTTATGTTGAGGGCTAGGGTTAGATATCCGGTTAGGGTTCAGATTGGACCTAGGGTTAATGGTAACGATGAGGGCTAGTGTTAGATATCCATTTAGGGTTCCGATTGGACCTAGGGTTAGGGTTATGTTGAGGGCTAGGGTTAGAGATCCTGTTAGGGTTCCGATTGGACTTAGGGTTAGGGTTATGTAGAGGGCTAGGGTTAGATATCCGGTTAGGGTTCTGATTGGACCTAGGGTTAGGGTTATGTTGAGGGCTAGGGTTAGAGTTCCGGTTAGGGTTCGGATTGGACCTAGGGTTAGGGTTATTTTGAGGGCTAGGGTTAGAGTTCCGGTTAGGGTTCCGAATGGACCTAGGGTTAGGGTTATTTTGAGGGCTAGATTTACAGATCCGGTTAGGGTTCCGATTGGACCTCGGGTTAGGGTTATGTTGAGGGCGAGGGGTAGAGATCCGGTTAGGGTTCGGATTGGTCCTAGGGTTAGGGTTATGTTGAGGGCTAGGGTTAGGGATCCGGTTAGGGTTCCGATTGGACCCAGGTTTAGGGTTATGTTGAGGGCTAGGTATACAGACCCGGTTAGGGTTCCGATTGGACCTAGGGTTAGGGTTATGTTGAGGGCGAGGGTTAGAGATCCGGTTAGGGTTCCGATTGGACCTAGGGTTAGCGTTATGTTGAGGGCTAGGGTTAGAGATCCGGTTAGGGTTCCGATTGGACCTAGGATTAGGGTTATGTTGAGTCCTAGGGTTAGATATCCGGTTAGGGTTCCGATTGGACCTAGGGTTAGGGTTATGTTGAGGGCTAGGGTTAAAGATCCGGTTAGGGTTCCGATTGGACCTAGGGTTAGGGTTATGTTGAGGGCAAGGGTTAGAGATCCGGTTAGGGTTCCGATTGGACCTAGGGTTAGGGTTATGTTGAGGGCTGGGGTTAGAGATCCGGTTAGGGTTCCGATTGGACCTAGGGTTAGGGTTATGTTGAGGAAGAGGAGTAGAGATCCTGTTAGGGTACCGATTGGACCTAGGGTTAGGGTTATGTTGAGGGCTATGGTTAGATATCCGGTTAGGGTTCCGATTGGACCTAGGGTTAGGGTTACGTTGAGGGCTAGGTTTAGATATCCAAGTAGGGTTCCGATTGGTCCTAGGGTCAGGGTTATGTTGAGGGCTAGGTTTAGAGATCCGGTTAGGGTTCCGATTTGACCTCGGGTTAGGGTTATGTTGAGGGCGAGGGGTAGAGATCCGGTTAGGGTTCGGATTGGTCCTAGGGTTAGGGTTATGTTGAGGGCTAGGGATAGGGATCCGGTTAGGGTTCCGATTGGACCTAGGGTTAGGGTTATGTTGACGGCAAGGTATACAGACCTGGTTAGGGTTCCGATTGGACCTAGGGTTAGGGTTATGTTGAGGCCTAGGGTTAGAGATCCGGTAAGGGTTACGATTGGACCCAGCGTTAGCGTTGTGTTGAGGCCTAGGGTTAGAGATCCGGTTAGGATTCCGATTGGACCTAGGGTTATGGTTATGTTGAGGGCTAGGGTTAGAATTCCGTTTAGGGTTCCGATTGGACCTAGGGTTAGGGTTATGTTGAGGGCTAGGGTTAGAGATCCGGTTACGTTTCCGATTGGACCTAGGGTTAGGGTTATGTTGAGGGCTAGGTATACAGATCCGGTTAGGTTTCCGATTGGACCTAAGGTTAGGGTTAGATTGAGGGCTAGGGTTAGAGATCCGGTTAGGGTTCTTTTTGGACCTAGGGTTAGGGTTATGTTGAGGGTTAGGGTTAGAGATCCGGTTAGGTTTCCGATTGGACCTAGGGTTAGGGTTATGTTGAGGGCTAGGTATACAGATCCGGTTAGGGTTCCGATTGGACCTAGGCTTAGGGTTATGTTGAGGGCTAGGGTTAGAGATCCGGTTAGGGTTCCGATTGGACCTAGGGTTAGGGTTATGTTCACGGCTAGGGTTTGAGATCCGGTTAGGGTTCCGATTGGACCTAGGGTTAGGGTTATGTTGAGGGCGATGGGTAGAGGTCCTGTTAGGGTTCCGATTGGACCTAGGGTTAGGGTTATGCTGAGGGCTAGGGTTAGAGATCCGTTTAGGGTTCCGATTGGCCCTAGGGTTAGGGTTATGTTGAGGGCTAGGGTTAGAGATCCGGTTAGGGTTCCGATTGGACCTAGGGTTTGGGTTATGTTGTGGGCGAGGGTTAGGGATCCCGTTAGGGTTCCGATTGGACCTAGGGTTAGGGTTATGTTGAGGGCTAGGTATACAGATCCGGTTAGGGTTCCGATTGGACCTAGGGTTAGGGTTATGTTGAGGGCTAGGGTTAGAGATCCGGTTAGGGTTCCGATTGGACCTAGGGTTAGGGTTATGTTGAGGGCAAGGGTTAGAGATCCGGTTAGGGTTCCGATTGGACCTAGGGTTAGGGTTATGTTGAGGGCTGGGGTTAGAGATCCGGTTAGGGTTCCGATTGGACCTAGGGTTAGGGTTATGTTGAGGAAGAGGTGTAGAGATCCTGTTAGGGTACCGATTGGACCTAGGGTTAGGGTTATATTGAGGGCTATGTTTAGATATCCGGTTAGGGTTCCGATTGGACCTAGGGTTAGGGTTACGTTGAGGGCTAGGTTTAGTTATCCATGTAGGGTTCCGATTGGTCCTAGGGTTAGGGTTATGTTGAGGGCTAGGTATACAGACACGGTTAGGGTTCCGATTGGACCTAGGGTTAGGGTTATGTTGATGGCTAGGGTTAGATATCCATTTAGTGTTCCAATTGGACCTAGGGTTAGGTTTATGTTGAGGACTAGGGTTAGAGTTCCGTTTAGGGTTCCGAATGGACCTAGGGTTAGGTTTATGTTGAGGGCTAGGGTTAGAGATCCGGTTAGGGTTCCGATTTGACCTAGGGTTAGGGTTATGTTGATGGCTGGGGTTAGAGATCCGGTTAGGGTTCCGATTGGACCTAGGGTTAGGGTTATGTTGAGGAAGAGGGGTAGAGATCCTGTTAGGGTACCATTGGACCTAGGGTTAGGGTTATGTAGAGGGCTAGGGTTAGATATCCGGTTAGGGTTCTGATTGGACCTAGGGTTAGGGTTATGTTGAGGGCTAGGGTTAGAGTTCCGGTTAGGGTTCGGATTGGACCTAGGGTTAGGGTTAATTTGAGGGCTAGGGTTAGTGTTCCGGTTAGGGTTCCGAATGGACCTAGGGTTAGGGTTATGTTGAGGGCTAGGGTTAGAGATCCGGTTACGTTTCCGATTGGACCTAGGGTTAGGGTTATGTTGAGGGCTAGGTATACAGATCCGTTTAGGTTTCCGATTGGACCTAAGGTTAGGGTTAGATTGAGGGCTAGGGTTAGAGATCCGGTTAGGGTTCTTTTTGGACCTAGGGTTAGGGTTATGTTGAGGGTTAGGGTTAGAGATCCGGTTAGGTTTCCGATTGGACCTAGGGTTAGGGTTATGTTGAGGGCTAGGTATACAGATCCGGTTAGGGTTCCGATTGGACCTAGGCTTAGGGTTATGTTGAGGGCTAGGGTTAGAGATCCGGTTAGGGTTCCGATTGGACCTAGGGTTAGGGTTATGTTCACGGCTAGGGTTTGAGATCCGGTTAGGGTTCCGATTGGACCTAGGGTTAGGGTTATGTTGAGGGCGATGGGTAGAGGTCCTGTTAGGGTTCCGATTGGACCTAGGGTTAGGGTTATGTTGAGGGCTAGGGTTAGAGATCCGTTTAGGGTTCCGATTGGCCCTAGGGTTAGGGTTATGTTGAGGGCTAGGGTTAGAGATCCGCTTAGGGTTCCGATTGGACCTAGGGTTTGGGTTATGTTGTGGGCGAGGGTTAGAGATCCCGTTAGGGTTCCAATTGGACCTAGGGTTAGGGTTATGTTGAGGGCTAGGTATACAGATCCGGTTAGGGTTCCGATTGGACCTAGGGTTAGGGTTATGTTGAGGGCTAGGGTTAGAGATCCGGTTAGGGTTCCGATTGGACCTAGGGTTAGGGTTATGTTGAGGGCAAGGGTTAGAGATCCGGTTAGGGTTCCGATTGGACCTAGGGTTAGGGTTATGTTGAGGGCTGGGGTTAGAGATCCGGTTAGGGTTCCGATTGGACCTAGGGTTAGGGTTATGTTGAGGAAGAGGTGTAGAGATCCTGTTAGGGTACCGATTGGACCTAGGGTTAGGGTTATGTTGAGGGCTATGTTTAGATATCCGGTTAGGGTTCCGATTGGACCTAGGGTTAGGGTTACGTTGAGGGCTAGGTTTAGTTATCCATGTACTGTTCCGATTGGTCCTAGGGTTAGGGTTATGTTGAGGGCTAGGTATACAGACACGGTTAGGGTTCCGATTGGACCTAGGGTTAGGGTTATGTTGATGGCTAGGATTAGATATCCATTTAGTGTTCCAATTGGACCTAGGGTTAGGTTTATGTTGAGGAATAGGGTTAGAGTTCCGTTTAGGGTTCCGAATGGACCTAGGGTTAGGGTTATGTTGATGGCTGAGGTTAGAGATCCGGTTAGGGTTCCGATTGGACCTAGGGTTAGGGTTATGTTGAGGAAGAGGGGTAGAGATCCTGTTAGGGTACCATTGGACCTAGGGTTAGGGTTATGTAGAGGGCTAGGGTTAGATATCCGGTTAGGGTTCTGATTGGACCTAGGGTTAGGGTTATGTTGAGGGCTAGGGTTAGAGTTCCGGTTAGGGTTCGGATTGGACCTAGGGTTAGGGTTATTTTGAGGGCTAGGGTTAGTGTTCCGGGTAGGGTTCCGAATGGACCTAGGGTTAGGGTTATGTTGAGGGCTAGATTTAGAGATCCGGTTAGGGTTCCGATTGGACCTCGGGTTAGGGTTATGTTGAGGACGAGGGGTAGAGATCCGGTTAGGGTTCGGATTGGTCCTAGGGTTAGGGTTATGTTGAGGGCTAGGCTTAGGGATCCGGTTAGGGATCCGATTGGACCTAGGGTTAGGGTTGTGTTGAGGGCTAGGTATACAGACCCGGTTAGGGTTCCGATTGGACCTAGGGTAGGGTTATGTTGAGGGCTATGGTTAGAGATCTGGTTAGGTTTCCGATTGGACCTAGGGTTAGGGTTATGTTGAGGGCGAGGGTTAGAGATCCGGATAGGGTTCCGATTGGACCTAGGGTTAGGGTTATGATGAGGGCTAGGGTTAGAGATCCGGTTAGGGTTCCGATTGGACCTAGTGTTAGGGTTATGTTGAGGGCTAGTGTTAGATATCCGGTTAGGGTTCCGATTGGACCTAGGGTTAGGGTTATGTTGAGGGCTACGTATACAGATCCGGTTAGGGTTCCGATTGGACCTAGGGTTAGGGTTATGTGGAGGGCTAGCGTTAGAGATCCGGTTAGGGTTCCGATTGGACCTGGGGTTAGGGTTATGTTGAGGGCTATGGTTAGATATCCGGTTATGGTTCCGATTGGACCTAGGGTTAGGGTTATGTTGAGAGCTAGTTTTAGAGATCCTGTTAGGGTACCGATTGGACCTAGGGTTAGGGTTATGTAGAGGGCTAGGGTTAGATATCCGGTTAGGGTTCTGATTGGACCTAGGGTTAGGGTTATGTTGAGGGCTAGGGTTAGAGTTCCGGTTAGGGTTCGGATTGGACCTAGGGTTAGGGTTATTTTGAGGGCTAGGGTTAGAGTTCCGGTTAGGGTTCCGAATGGACCTAGGGTTAGGGTTATGTTGAGGGCTAGATTTAGAGATCCGGTTAGGGTTCCGATTGGACCTCGGGTTAGGGTTATGTTGAGGGCGAGGGGTAGAGATCCGGTTAGGGTTCGGATTGGTCCTAGGGTTAGGGTTATGTTGAGGGCTAGGGTTAGGGATCCGGTTAGGGTTCCGATTGGACCCAGGGTTAGGGTTATGTTGAGGGCTAGGTATACAGACCCGGTTAGGGTTCCGATTGGACCTAGGGTTAGGGTTATGTTGAGGGCGAGGGTTAGAGATCCGGTTAGGGTTCCGATTGGACCTAGGGTTAGGGTTATGTTGAGGGCTAGGGTTAGAGATCCGGTTAGGGTTCCGATTGGACCTAGGATTAGGGTTATGTTGAGTCCTAGGGTTAGATATCCGGTTAGGGTTCCGATTGGACCTAGGGTTAGGGTTATGTTGAGGGCTACGTATACAGATCCGGTTAGGGTTCCGATTGGACCTAGGGTTAGGGTTATGTTGAGGGCTAGGGTTAAAGATCCGGTTAGGGTTCCGATTGGACCTAGGGTTAGGGTTATGTTGAGGGCAAGGGTTAGAGATCCGGTTAGGGTTCCGATTGGACCTAGGGTTAGGGTTATGTTGAGGGCTGGGGTTAGAGACCCGGTTAGGATTCCGATTGGACCTAGGGTTAGGGTTATGTTGAGGAAGAGGAGTAGAGATCCTGTTATGGTACCGATTGGACCTAGGGTTAGGGTTATGTTGAGGGCTATGGTTAGATATCCGGTTAGGGTTCCGATTGGACCTAGGGTTAGGGTTACGTTGAGGGCTAGGTTTAGATATCCAAGTAGGGTTCCGATTGGTCCTAGGGTTAGGGTTATGTTGAGGGCTAGGTTTAGAGATCCGGTTAGGGTTCCGATTTGACCTCGGGTTAGGGTTATGTTGAGGGCGAGGGGTAGAGATCCGGTTAGGGTTCGGATTGGTCCTAGGGTTAGGGTTATGTTGAGGGCTAGGGATAGGGATCCGGTTAGGGTTCCGATTGGACCTAGGGTTAGGGTTATGTTGACGGCAAGGTATACAGACCTGGTTAGGGTTCCGATTGGACCTAGGGTTAGGGTTATGTTGAGGCCTAGGGTTAGAGATCCGGTAAGGGTTACGATTGGACCCAGCGTTAGCGTTGTCTTGAGGCCTAGGGTTAGAGATCCGGTTAGGATTCCGATTGGACCTAGGGTTATGGTTATGTTGAGGGCTAGGGTTAGAGTTCCGTTTAGGGTTCCGATTGGACCTAGGGTTAGGGTTATGTTGAGGGCTAGGGTTAGAGATCCGGTTACGTTTCCGATTGGACCTAGGGTTAGGGTTATGTTGAGGGCTAGGTATACAGATCCGGTTAGGTTTCCGATTGGACCTAAGGTTAGGGTTAGATTGAGGGCTAGGGTTAGAGATCCGGTTAGGGTTCTTTTTGGACCTAGGGTTAGGGTTATGTTGAGGGTTAGGGTTAGAGATCCGGTTAGGTTTCCGATTGGACCTAGGGTTAGGGTTATGTTGAGGGCTAGGTATACAGATCCGGTTAGGGTTCCGATTGGACCTAGGCTTAGGGTTATGTTGAGGGCTAGGGTTTGAGATCCGGTTAGGGTTCCGATTGGACCTAGGGTTAGGGTTATGTTGACGGCTAGGGTTTGAGATCCGGTTAGGGTTCCGATTGGACCTAGAGTTAGGGTTATGTTGAGGGCGATGGGTAGAGGTCCTGTTAGGGTTCCGATTGGACCTAGGGTTAGGGTTATGTTGAGGGCTAGGGTTAGAGATCCGTTTAGGGTTCCGATTGGCCCTAGGGTTAGGGTTAGGTTGAGGGCTAGGGTTAGAGATCCGGTTAGGGTTCCGATTGGACCTAGGGTTTGGGTTATGTTGTGGGCGAGGGTTAGAGATCCGGTTAGGGTTCCGATTGGACCTAGGGTTAGGGTTATGTTGAGGGCTAGGTATACAGATCCGGTTAGGGTTCCGATTGGACCTAGGGTTAGGGTTATGTTGAGGGCTAGGGTTAGAGATCCGGTTAGGGTTCCGATTGGACCTAGGGTTAGGGTTATGTTGAGGGCAAGGGTTAGAGATCCGGTTAGGGTTCCGATTGGACCTAGGGTTAGGGTTATGTTGAGGGCTGGGGTTAGAGATCCGGTTAGGGTTCCGATTGGACCTAGGGTTAGGGTTATGTTGAGGAAGAGGTGTAGAGATCCTGTTAGGGTACCGATTGGACCTAGGGTTAGGGTTATGTTGAGGGCTATGGTTAGATATCCGGTTAGGGTTCCGATTGGACCTAGGGTTAGGGTTACGTTGAGGGCTAGGTTTAGATATCCATGTAGGGTTCCGATTGGTCCTAGGGTTAGGGTTATGTTGAGGGCTAGGTATACAGACACGGTTAGGGTTCCGATTGGACCTAGGGTTAGGGTTATGTTGATGGCTAGGGTTAGATATCCATTTAGTGTTCCAATTGGACCTAGGGTTAGGTTTATGTTGAGGGCTAGGGTTAGAGTTCCGTTTAGGGTTCCGAATGGACCTAGGGTTAGGGTTATGTTGAGGGCTAGGGTTAGAGATCCGGTTAGGGTTCCGATTTGACCTAGGGTTAGGGTTATGTTGATGGCTGGGGTTAGAGATCCGGTTAGGGTTCCGATTGGACCTAGGGTTAGGGTTATGTTTAGGAAGAGGGGTAGAGATCCTGTTAGGGTACCATTGGACCTAGGTTTAGGGTTATGTAGAGGGCTAGGGTTAGATATCCGGTTAGGGTTCTGATTGGACCTAGGGTTAGGGTTATGTTGAGGGCTAGGGTTAGAGTTCCGGTTAGGGTTCGGATTGGACCTAGGGTTAGGGTTATTTTGAGTGCTAGGGTTAGTGTTCCGGTTAGGGTTCCGAATGGACCTAGGGTTAGGGTTATGTTGAGGGCTAGATTTAGAGATCCGGTTAGGGTTCCGATTGGACGTCGGGTTAGGGTTATGTTGAGGACGAGGGGTAGAGATCCGGTTAGGGTTCGGATTGGTCCTAGGGTTAGGGTTATGTTGAGGGCTAGGCTTAGGGATCCGGTTAGGGATCCGATTGGACCTAGGGTTAGGGTTATGTTGAGGGCTAGGTATACAGACCCGGTTAGGGTTCCGATTGGACCTAGGGTAGGGTTATGTTGAGGGCTAGGGTTAGAGATCTGGTTAGGGTTCCGATTGGACCTAGGGTTAGGGTTATGTTGAGGGCGAGGGTTAGAGATCCGGTTAGGGTTCCGATTGGACCTAGGGTTAGGGTTATGTTGAGGGCTAGGGTTATAGATCCGGTTAGGGTTCCGATTGGACCTAGTGTTAGGGTTATGTTGAGGGCTAGTGTTAGATATCCGGTTAGGGTTCCGATTGGACCTAGGGTTAGGGTTATGTTGAGGGCTACGTATACAGATCCGGTTAGGGTTCCGATTGGACCTAGGGTTAGGGTTATGTGGAGGGCTAGCGTTAGAGATCCGGTTAGGGTTCCGATTGGACCTGGGGTTAGGGTTATGTTGAGGGCTATGGTTAGATATCCGGTTATGGTTCCGATTGGACCTAGGGTTAGGATTATGTTGAGAGCTAGGGTTAGAGATCCTGTTAGGGTACCGATTGGACCTAGGGTTAGGGTTATGTAGAGGGCTAGGGTTAGATATCCGGTTAGGGTTCTGATTGGACCTAGGGTTAGGGTTATGTTGAGGGCTAGGGTTAGAGTTCCGGTTAGGGTTCGGATTGGACCTAGGTTTAGGGTTATTTTGAGGGCTAGGTTTAGAGTTCCGGTTAGGGTTCCGAATGGACCTAGGGTTAGGGTTATGTTGAGGGCTAGATTTAGAGATCCGGTTAGGGTTCCGATTGGACCTCGGGTTAGGGTTATGTTGAGGGCGAGGGGTAGAGATCCGGTTAGGGTTCGGATTGGTCCTAGGGTTAGGGTTATGTTGAGGGCTATGGTTAGGGATCCGGTTAGGGTTCCGATTGGACCTAGGGTTAGGGTTATGTTGAGGGCTAGGTATACAGACCCGGTTAGAGTTCCGATTGGACCTAGGGTTAGGGTTATGTTGAGGGCTAGGGTTAGAGATGTGGTTAGGGTTCCGATTGGACCTAGGGTTAGGGTTATGTTGAGGGCGAGTGTTAGAGATCCGGTTAGGGTTCCGATTGGACCTAGGGTTAGGGTTATGTTGAGGGCTAGCGTTAGAGATCCGGTTAGGGTTCCGATTGGACCTAGGGTTAGGGTTATGTTGAGGGCTAGTGTTTGAGATCCGGTTAGGGTTCCGATTGGACCTAGGGTTAGGGTTATGTTGAGGGCGATGGGTAGAGGTCCTGTTAGGGTTACGATTGGACCTAGGGTTAGGTTTATGTTGAGGGCTTGGGTTAGAGTTCCGTTTAGGGTTCCGATTGGACCTAGGGTTAGGGTTATGTTGAGGGCTAGGGTTAGAGATCCGTTTAGGGTTCCGATTGGCCCTAGGGTTAGGGTTATGTTGAGGGCTAGGGTTAGAGATCCGGTTAGGGTTCCGATTGGACCTAGGGTTAGGGTTATGTTGAGGGCTAGGGTTTGAGATCCGGTTAGGGTTCCGATTGGACCTAGGGTTAGGGTTATGTTGAGGGCGAGGGTTAGAGATCCGGTTAGGGTTCCGATTGGACCTAGGGTTAGGGTTATGTTGAGGGCTAGGTATACAGATCCGGTTAGGGTTCCGATTGGACCTAGGGTTAGGGTTATGTTGAGGGCTAGGGTTAGAGATCCGGTTAGGGTTCCGATTGGACCTAGGGTTAGGGTTATGTTGAGGGCAAGGGTTAGAGATCCGGTTAGGGTTCCGATTGGACCTAGGGTTAGGGTTATGTTGAGGGCGAGGGTTAGAGATACTGTTAGGGTTCCGATTGGACCTAGGCTTAGGTTTATGTTGAGGGCTAGGGTTAGATATCCATTTAGGGTTCCGATTGGTCCTAGGGTTAGGGTTATGTTGAGGGCTAGGGTTAGAGATCCGGTTAGGGTTCCGATTGGACCTAGGGTTAGGGTTATGTTGACGGCTAGGGTTTGAGATCCGGTTAGGGTTCCGATTGGACCTAGGGTTAGGGTTATGTTGAGGGCGATGGGTAGAGGTCCTGTTAGGGTTCCGTTTGGACCTAGGGTTAGGGTTATGTTGAGGGCTAGGGTTAGAGATCCGTTTAGGGTTCCGATTGGCCCTAGGGTTAGGGTTATGTTGAGGGCTAGGGTTAGAGATCCGCTTAGGGTTCCGATTGGACCTAGGGTTTGGGTTATGTTGTGGGCGAGGGTTAGAGATCCCGTTAGGGTTCCAATTGGACCTAGGGTTAGGGTTATGTTGAGGGCTAGGTATACAGATCCGGTTAGGGTTCCGATTGGACCTAGGGTTAGGGTTATGTTGAGGGCTAGGGTTAGAGATCCGGTTAGGGTTCCGATTGGACCTAGGGTTAGGGTTATGTTGAGGGCAAGGGTTAGAGATCCGGTTAGGGTTCCGATTGGACCTAGGGTTAGGGTTATGTTGAGGGCTGGGGTTAGAGATCCGGTTAGGGTTCCGATTGGACCTAGGGTTAGGGTTATGTTGAGGAAGAGGTGTAGAGATCCTGTTAGGGTACCGATTGGACCTAGGGTTAGGGTTATGTTGAGGGCTATGTTTAGATATCCGGTTAGGGTTCCGATTGGACCTAGGGTTAGGGTTACGTTGAGGGCTAGGTTTAGTTATCCATGTACTGTTCCGATTGGTCCTAGGGTTAGGGTTATGTTGAGGGCTAGGTATACAGACACGGTTAGGGTTCCGATTGGACCTAGGGTTAGGGTTATGTTGATGGCTAGGATTAGATATCCATTTAGTGTTCCAATTGGACCTAGGGTTAGGTTTATGTTGAGGAATAGGGTTAGAGTTCCGTTTAGGGTTCCGAATGGACCTAGGGTTAGGGTTATGTTGATGGCTGAGGTTAGAGATCCGGTTAGGGTTCCGATTGGACCTAGGGTTAGGGTTATGTTGAGGAAGAGGGGTAGAGATCCTGTTAGGGTACCATTGGACCTAGGGTTAGGGTTATGTAGAGGGCTAGGGTTAGATATCCGGTTAGGGTTCTGATTGGACCTAGGGTTAGGGTTATGTTGAGGGCTAGGGTTAGAGTTCCGGTTAGGGTTCGGATTGGACCTAGGTTTAGGGTTATTTTGAGGGCTAGGGTTCGTGTTCCGGTTAGGGTTCCGAATGGACCTAGGGTTAGGGTTATGTTGAGGGCTAGATTTAGAGATCCGGTTAGGGTTCCGATTGGACCTCGGGTTAGGGTTATGTTGAGGGTTAGGCTTAGGGATCCGGTTAGGGATCCGATTGGACCTAGGGTTAGGGTTATGTTGAGGGCTAGGTATACAGACCCGGTTAGGGTTCCGATTGGACCTAGGGTTAGGGTTATGTTGAGGGCTAGGTATACAGACCCGGTTAGGGTTCCGATTGGACCTAGGGTTAGGGTTATGTTGAGGGCTAGGGTTAGAGATCCGTTTAGGGTTCCGATTGGCCCTAGGGTTAGGGTTATGTTGAGGGCTAGGGTTAGAGATCCGGTTAGGGTTCCGATTGGACCTAGGGTTAGGGTTATGTTGAGGGCTAGGGTTTGAGATCCGGTTAGGGTTCCGATTGGACCTAGGGTTAGGGTTATGTTGAGGGCGAGGGTTAGAGATCCGGTTAGGGTTCCGATTGGACCTAGGGTTAGGGTTATGTTGAGGGCTAGGTATACAGATCCGGTTAGGGTTCCGATTGGACCTAGGGTTAGGGTTATGTTGAGGGCTAGGGTTAGAGATCCGGTTAGGGTTCCGATTGGACCTAGGGTTAGGGTTATGTTGAGGGCAAGGGTTAGAGATCCGGTTAGGGTTCCGATTGGACCTAGGGTTAGGGTTATGTTGAGGGCGAGGGTTAGAGATACTGTTAGGGTTCCGATTGGACCTAGGCTTAGGTTTATGTTGAGGGCTAGGGTTAGATATCCATTTAGGGTTCCGATTGGTCCTAGGGTTAGGGTTATGTTGAGGGCTAGGGTTAGAGATCCGGTTAGGGTTCCGATTGGACCTAGGGTTAGGGTTATGTTGACGGCTAGGGTTTGAGATCCGGTTAGGGTTCCGATTGGACCTAGGGTTAGGGTTATGTTGAGGGCGATGGGTAGAGGTCCTGTTAGGGTTCCGATTGGACCTAGGTTTAGGGTTATGTTGAGGGCTAGGGTTAGAGATCCGTTTAGGGTTCCGATTGGCCCTAGGGTTAGGGTTATGTTGAGGGCTAGGGTTAGAGATCCGGTTAGGGTTCCGATTGGACCTAGGGTTTGGGTTATGTTGTGGGCGAGGGTTAGAGATCCCGTTAGGGTTCCGATTGGACCTAGGGTTAGGGTTATGTTGAGGGCTAGGTATACAGATCCGGTTAGGGTTCCGATTGGACCTAGGGTTAGGGTTATGTTGAGGGCTAGGGTTAGAGATCCGGTTAGGGTTCCGATTGGACCTAGGGTTACGGTTATGTTGAGGGCAAGGGTTAGAGATCCGGTTAGGGTTCCGATTGGACCTAGGGTTAGGGTTATGTTGAGGGCTGGGGTTAGAGATCCGGTTAGGGTTCCGATTGGACCTAGGGTTAGGGTTATGTTGAGGAAGAGGTGTAGAGATCCTGTTAGGGTACCGATTGGACCTAGGGTTAGGGTTATGTTGAGGGCTATGTTTAGATATCCGGTTAGGGTTCCGATTGGACCTAGGGTTAGGGTTACGTTGAGGGCTAGGTTTAGTTATCCATGTAGGGTTCCGATTGGTCCTAGGGTTAGGGTTATGTTGAGGGCTAGGTATACAGACACGGTTAGGGTTCCGATTGGACCTAGGGTTAGGGTTATGTTGATGGCTAGGGTTAGATATCCATTTAGTGTTCCAATTGGACCTAGGGTTAGGTTTATGTTGAGGACTAGGGTTAGAGTTCCGTTTAGGGTTCCGAATGGACCTAGGGTTAGGGTTATGTTGAGGGCTAGGGTTAGAGATCCGGTTAGGGTTCCGATTTGACCTAGGGTTAGGGTTATGTTGATGGCTGGGGTTAGAGATCCGGTTACGGTTCCGATTGGACCTAGGGTTAGGGTTATGTTGAGGAAGAGGGGTAGAGATCCTGTTAGGGTACCATTGGACCTAGGGTTAGGGTTATGTAGAGGGCTAGGGTTAGATATCCGGTTAGGGTTCTGATTGGACCTAGGGTTAGGGTTATGTTGAGGGCTAGGGTTAGAGTTCCGGTTAGGGTTCGGATTGGACCTAGGGTTAGGGTTATTTTGAGGGCTAGGGTTAGTGTTCCGGTTAGGGTTCCGAATGGACCTAGGGTTAGGGTTATGTTGAGGGCTAGATTTAGAGATCCGGTTAGGGTTCCGATTGGACCTCGGGTTAGGGTTATGTTGAGGACGAGGGGTAGAGATCCGGTTAGGGTTCGGATTGGTCCTAGGGTTAGGGTTATGTTGAGGGCTAGGCTTAGGGATCCGGTTAGGGATCCGATTGGACCTAGGGTTAGGGTTATGTTGAGGGCTAGGTATACAGACCCGGTTAGGGTTCCGATTGGACCTAGGGTTAGGGTTATGTTGAGGGCTAGGTATACAGACGCGGTTAGGGTTCCGATTGGACCTAGGGTAGGGTTATGTTGAGGGCTAGGGTTAGAGATCTGGTTAGGGTTCCGATTGGACCTAGGGTTAGGGTTATGTTGAGGGCGAGGGTTAGAGATCCGGTTAGGGTTCCGATTGGACCTAGGGTTAGGGTTATGTTGAGGGCTAGGGTTAGAGATCCGGTTAGGGTTCCGATTGGACCTAGTGTTAGGGTTATGTTGAGAGCTAGTGTTAGATATCCGGTTAGGGTTCCGATTGGACCTAGGGTTAGGGTTATGTTGAGGGCTACGTATACAGATCCGGTTAGGGTTCCGATTGGACCTAGGGTTAGGGTTATGTGGAGGGCTAGCGTTAGAGATCCGTTTAGGGTTCCGATTGGACCTGGGGTTAGGGTTATGTTGAGGGCTATGGTTAGATATCCGGTTATGGTTCCGATTGGACCTAGGGTTAGGGTTATGTTGAGAGCTAGTGTTAGAGATCCTGTTAGGGTACCGATTGGACCTAGGGTTAGGGTTATGTAGAGGGCTAGGGTTAGATATCCGGTTAGGGTTCTGATTGGACCTAGGGTTAGGGTTATGTTGAGGGCTAGGGTTAGAGTTCCGGTTAGGGTTCGGATTGGACCTAGGGTTAGGGTTATTTTGAGGGCTAGGGTTAGAGTTCCGGTTAGGGTTCCGAATGGACCTAGGGTTAGGGTTATGTTGAGGGCTAGATTTAGAGATTCGGTTAGGGTTCCGATTGGACCTAGGGTTAGGGTTATGTTGAGGGCGAGGGTTAGAGATACTGTTAGGGTTCCGATTGGACCTAGGCTTAGGTTTATGTTGAGGGCTAGGGTTAGATATCCATTTAGGGTTCCGATTGGTCCTAGGGTTTGGGTTATGTTGAGGGCTAGGGTTAGAGATCCGGTTAGGGTTCCGATTGGACCTAGGGTTAGGGTTATGTTGACGGCTAGGGTTTGAGATCCGGTTAGGGTTCCGATTGGACCTAGGGTTAGGGTTATGTTGAGGGCGATGGGTAGAGGTCCTGTTAGGGTTCCGATTGGACCTAGGGTTAGGGTTATGTTGAGGGCTAGGGTTAGAGATCCGTTTAGGGTTCCGATTGGACCTAGGGTTAGGGTTATGTTGAGGGCTAGGGTTTGAGATCCGGTTAGGTTTCCGATTGGACCTAGGGTTAGGGTTATGTTGAGGGCTAGGGTTAGAGATCCGGTTAGGGTTCCGATTTGACCTAGGGTTAGGCTTATGTTGATGGCTGGGGTTAGAGATCCGGTTAGGGTTCCGATTGGACCTAGGGTTAGGGTTATGTTGAGGAAGAGGGGTAGAGATCCTGTTAGGGTACCATTGGACCTAGGGTTAGGGTTATGTAGAGGGCTAGGGTTAGATATCCGGTTAGGGTTCTGATTGGACCTAGGGTTAGGGTTATGTTGAGGGCTAGGGTTAGAGTTCCGGTTAGGGTTCGGATTGGACCTAGGTTTAGGGTTATTTTGAGGGCTAGGGTTAGTGTTCCGGTTAGGGTTCCGAATGGACCTAGGGTAAGGGTTATGTTGAGGGCTAGATTTAGAGATCCGGTTAGGGTTCCGATTGGACCTCGGGTTAGGGTTATGTTGAGGACGAGGGGTAGAGATCCGGTTAGGGTTCGGATTGGTCCTAGGGTTAGGGTTATGTTGAGGGCTAGGCTTAGGGATCCGGTTAGGGATCCGATTGGACCTAGGGTTAGGGTTATGTTGAGGGCTAGGTATACAGACCCGGTTAGGGTTCCGATTGGACCTAGGGTTAGGGTTATGTTGAGGGCTAGGTATACAGACCCGGTTAGGGTTCCGATTGGACCTAGGGTTAGGGTTATGTTGAGGGCTAGGGTTAGAGATCCGTTTAGGGTTCCCATTGGCCCTAGGGTTAGGGTTATGTTGAGGGCTAGGGTTAGAGATCCGGTTAGGGTTCCGATTGGACCTAGGGTTAGGGTTATGTTGAGGGCTAGGGTTTGAGATCCGGTTAGGTTTCCGATTGGACCTAGGGTTAGGGTTATGTTGAGGGCGAGGGTTAGAGATCCGGTTAGGGTTCCGATTGGACCTAGGGTTAGGGTTATGTTGAGGGCTAGGTATACAGATCCGGTTAGGGTTCCGATTGGACCTAGGGTTAGGGTTATGTTGAGGGCTAGGGTTAGAGATCCGGTTAGGGTTCCGATTGGACCTAGGGTTAGGGTTATGTTGAGGGCAAGGGTTAGAGATCCGGTTAGGGTTCCGATTGGACCTAGGGTTAGGGTTATGTTGAGGGCGAGGGTTAGAGATACTGTTAGGGTTCCGATTGGACCTAGGCTTAGGTTTATGTTGAGGGCTAGGGTTAGATATCCATTTAGGGTTCCGATTGGTCCTAGGGTTAGGGTTATGTTGAGGGCTAGGGTTAGAGATCCGGTTAGGGTTCCGATTGGACCTAGGGTTAGGGTTATGTTGACGGCTAGGGTTTGAGATCCGGTTAGGGTTCCGATTGGACCTAGGGTTAGGGTTATGTTGAGGGCGATGGGTAGAGGTCCTGTTAGGGTTCCGATTGGACCTCGGTTTAGGGTTATGTTGAGGGCTAGGGTTAGAGATCCGTTTAGGGTTCCGATTGGCCCTAGGGTTAGGGTTATGTTGAGGGCTAGGGTTAGAGATCCGGTTAGGGTTCCGATTGGACCTAGGGTTTGGGTTATGTTGTGGGCGAGGGTTAGAGATCCCGTTAGGGTTCCGATTGGACCTAGGGTTAGGGTTATGTTGAGGGCTAGGTATACAGATCCGGTTAGGGTTCCGATTGGACCTAGGGTTAGGGTTATGTTGAGGGCTAGGGTTAGAGATCCGGTTAGGGTTCCGATTGGACCTAGGGTTACGGTTATGTTGAGGGCAAGGGTTAGAGATCCGGTTAGGGTTCCGATTGGACCTAGGGTTAGGGTTATGTTGAGGGCTGGGGTTAGAGATCCGGTTAGGGTTCCGATTGGACCTAGGGTTAGGGTTATGTTGAGGAAGAGGTGTAGAGATCCTGTTAGGGTACCGATTGGACCTAGGGTTAGGGTTATGTTGAGGGCTATGTTTAGATATCCGGTTAGGGTTCCGATTGGACCTAGGGTTAGGGTTACGTTGAGGGCTAGGTTTAGTTATCCATGTAGGGTTCCGATTGGTCCTAGGGTTAGGGTTATGTTGAGGGCTAGGTATACAGACACGGTTAGGGTTCCGATTGGACCTAGGGTTAGGGTTATGTTGATGGCTAGGGTTAGATATCCATTTAGTGTTCCAATTGGACCTAGGGTTAGGTTTATGTTGAGGACTAGGGTTAGAGTTCCGTTTAGGGTTCCGAATGGACCTAAGGTTAGGGTTATGTTGAGGGCTAGGGTTAGAGATCCGGTTAGGGTTCCGATTTGACCTAGGGTTAGGGTTATGTTGATGGCTGGGGTTAGAGATCCGGTTAGGGTTCCGATTGGACCTAGGGTTAGGGTTATGTTGAGGAAGAGGGGTAGAGATCCTGTTAGGGTACCATTGGACCTAGGGTTAGGGTTATGTAGAGGGCTAGGGTTAGATATCCGGTTAGGGTTCTGATTGGACCTAGGGTTAGGGTTATGTTGAGGGCTAGGGTTAGAGTTCCGGTTAGGGTTCGGATTGGACCTAGGGTTAGGGTTATTTTGAGGGCTAGGGTTAGTGTTCCGGTTAGGGTTCCGAATGGACCTAGGGTTAGGGTTATGTTGAGGGCTAGATTTAGAGATCCGGTTAGGGTTCCGATTGGACCTCGGGTTAGGGTTATGTTGAGGACGAGGGGTAGAGATCCGGTTAGGGTTCGGATTGGTCCTAGGGTTAGGGTTATGTTGAGGGCTAGGCTTAGGGATCCGGTTAGGGATCCGATTGGACCTAGGGTTAGGGTTATGTTGAGGGCTAGGTATACAGACCCGGTTAGGGTTCCGATTGGACCTAGGGTTAGGGTTATGTTGAGGGCTAGGTATACAGACCCGGTTAGGGTTCCGATTGGACCTAGGGTAGGGTTATGTTGAGGGCTAGGGTTAGAGATCTGGTTAGGGTTCCGATTGGACCTAGGGTTAGGGTTATGTTGAGGGCGAGGGTTAGAGATCCGGTTAGGGTTCCGATTGGACCTAGGGTTAGGGTTATGTTGAGGGCTAGGGTTAGAGATCCGGTTAGGGTTCCGATTGGACCTAGTGTTAGGGTTATGTTGAGAGCTAGTGTTAGATATCCGGTTAGGGTTCCGATTGGACCTAGGGTTAGGGTTATGTTGAGGGCTACGTATACAGATCCGGTTAGGGTTCCGATTGGACCTAGGGTTAGGGTTATGTGGAGGCCTAGCGTTAGAGATCCGTTTAGGGTTCCGATTGGACCTGGGGTTAGGGTTATGTTGAGGGCTATGGTTAGATATCCGGTTATGGTTCCGATTGGACCTAGGGTTAGGGTTATGTTGAGAGCTAGTGTTAGAGATCCTGTTAGGGTACCGATTGGACCTAGGGTTAGGGTTATGTAGAGGGCTAGGGTTAGATATCCGGTTAGGGTTCTGATTGGACCTAGGGTTAGGGTTATGTTGAGGGCTAGGGTTAGAGTTCCGGTTAGGGTTCGGATTGGACCTAGGGTTAGGGTTATTTTGAGGGCTAGGGTTAGAGTTCCGGTTAGGGTTCCGAATGGACCTAGGGTTAGGGTTATGTTGAGGGCTAGATTTAGAGATTCGGTTAGGGTTCCGATTGGACCTCGGGTTAGGGTTATGTTGAGGGCGAGGGGTAGAGATCCGGTTAGGGTTCGGATTGGTCCTAGGGTTAGGGTTATGTTGAGGGCTAGGGTTAGGGATCCGGTTAGGGTTCCGATTGGACCCAGGGTTAGGGTTATGTTGAGGGCTAGGTATACAGACCCGGTTACGGTTCCGATTGGACCTAGGGTTAGGGTTATGTTGAGGGCGAGGGTTAGAGATCCGGTTAGGGTTCCGATTGGACCTAGGGTTAGGGTTATGTTGAGGGCTAGGGTTAGAGATCCGGTTAGGGTTCCGATTGGACCTAGGATTAGGGTTATGTTGAGTCCTAGGGTTAGATATCCGGTTAGGGTTCCGATTGGACCTAGGGTTAGGGTTATGTTGAGGGCTACGTATACAGATCCGGTTAGGGTTCCGATTGGACCTAGGGTTAGGGTTATGTTGAGGGCTAGGCTTAAAGATCCGGTTAGGGTTCCGATTGGACCTAGGGTTAGGGTTATGTTGAGGGCAAGGGTTAGAGATCCGGTTAGGGTTCCGATTGGACCTAGGGTTAGGGTTATGTTGAGGGCTGGGGTTAGAGATCCGGTTAGGGTTCCGATTGGACCTAGGGTTAGGGTTATGTTGAGGAAGAGGAGTAGAGATCCTGTTAGGGTACCGATTGGACCTAGGGTTAGGGTTATGTTGAGGGCTATGGTTAGATATCCGGTTAGGGTTCCGATTGGACCTAGGGTTAGGGTTACGTTGAGGGCTAGGTTTAGATATCCAAGTAGGGTTCCGATTGGTCCTAGGGTCAGGGTTATGTTGAGGGCTAGGTTTAGAGATCCGGTTAGGGTTCCGATTTGACCTCGGGTTAGGGTTATGTTGAGGGCGAGGGGTAGAGATCCGGTTAGGGTTCGGATTGGTCCTAGGGTTAGGGTTATGTTGAGGGCTAGGGATAGGGATCCGGTTAGGGTTCCGATTGGACCTAGGGTTAGGGTTATGTTGACGGCAAGGTATACAGACCTGGTTAGGGTTCCGTTTGGACCTAGGGTTAGGGTTATGTTGAGGCCTAGGGTTAGAGATCCGGTAAGGGTTACGATTGGACCCAGCGTTAGCGTTATGTTGAGGCCTAGGGTTAGAGATCCGGTTAGGATTCCGATTTGACCTAGGGTTAGGGTTATGTTGATGGCTGGGGTTAGAGATCCGGTTAGGGTTCCGATTGGACCTAGGGTTAGGGTTATGTTGAGGAAGAGGGGTAGAGATCCTGTTAGGGTACCGATTGGACCTAGGGTTAGGGTTATGTAGAGGGCTAGGGTTAGATATCCGGTTAGGGTTCTGATTGGACCTAGGGTTAGGGTTATGTTGAGGGCTAGGGTTAGAGTTCCGGTTAGGGTTCGGATTGGACCTAGGGTTAGGGTTATTTTGAGGGCTAGGGTTAGTGTTCCGGTTAGGGTTCCGAATGGACCTAGGGTTACGGTTATGTTGAGGGCTAGATTTAGAGATCCGGTTAGGGTTCCGATTGGACCTCGGGTTAGGGTTATGTTGAGGACGAGGGGTAGAGATCCGGTTAGGGTTCGGATTGGTCCTAAGGTTAGGGTTATGTTGATGGCTAGGCTTAGGGATCCGGTTAGGGATCCGATTGGACCTAGGGTTAGGGTTATGTTGAGGGCTACGTATACAGATCCGGTTAGGGTTCCGATTGGACCTAGGGTTAGGGTTATGTGGAGGGCTAGCGTTAGAGATCCGATTAGGGTTCCGATTGGACCTAGGGTTAGGGTTATGTTGAGGGCTATGGTTAGATATCCGGTTATGGTTCCGATTGGACGTAGGGTTAGGGTTATGTTGAGAGCTAGGGTTAGAGATCCTGTTAGGGTACCGATTGGACCTAGGGTTAGGGTTATGTAGAGGGCTCGGGTTAGATATCCGGTTAGGGTTCTGATTGGACCTAGGGTTAGGGTTATGTTGAGGGCTAGGGTTAGAGTTCCGGTTAGGGTTCGGATTGGACCTAGGGTTAGGGTTATTTTGAGGGCTAGGGTTAGAGTTCCGGTTAGGGTTCCGAATGGACCTAGGGTTAGGGTTATGTTGAGGGCCAGATTTAGAGATCCGGTTAGGGTTCCGATTGGACCTCGGGTTAGGGTTATGTTGAGGGCGAGGGGTAGAGATCCGGTTAGGGTTCGGTTTGGTCCTAGGGTTAGGGTTATGTTGAGGGCTAGGGTTAGGGATCCGGTTAGGGTTCCGATTGGACCTAGGGTTAGGTTTATGTTGAGGGCTAGGGTTAGAGTTCCGTTTAGGGTTCCGATTGGACCTAGGGTTAGGGTTATGTTGAGGGCTAGGGTTAGAGATCCGTTTAGGGTTCCGATTGGCCCTAGGGTTAGGGTTATGTTGAGGGCTAGGGCTAGAGATCCGGTTAGGGTTCCGATTGGACCTCGGGTTAGGGTTATGTTGAGGGCTAGGGTTAGAGATCCGGTTAGGGTTCCGATTGGACCTAGGGTTAGGGTTATGTTGAGGGCTAGGTATACAGATCCGGTTAGGGTTCCGATTGGACCTAGGCTTAGGGTTATGTTGAGGGCTAGGTTTAGAGATCCGGTTAGGGTTCCGATTGGACCTAGGGTTAGGGTTATGTTGACGGCTAGGGTTTGAGATCCGGTTAGGGTTCCGATTGGACCTAGGGTTAGGTGTATGTTGAGGGCGATGGGTAGAGGTCCTGTTAGGGTTCCGATTGGACCTAGGGTTAATGGTAACGATGAGGGCTAGTGTTAGATATCCATTTAGGGTTCCGATTGGACCTAGGGTTAGGGTTATGTTGAGGGCTAGGGTTAGAGATCCTGTTAGGGTTCCGATTGGACTTAGGGTTAGGGTTATGTTGAGGGCTAGGGTTAGAGATCCTGTTAGGGTACCGATTGGACCTAGGGTTAGGGTTATGTAGAGGGCTAGGGTTAGATATCCGGTTAGGGTTCTGATTGGACCTAGGGTTAGGGTTATGTTGAGGGCTAGGGTTAGAGTTCCGGTTAGGGTTCGGATTGGACCTAGGGTTAGGGTCATTTTGAGGGCTAGGGTTAGAGTTCCGGTTAGAGTTCCGAATGGACCTAGGGTTAGGGTTATGTTGAGGGCTAGATTTACAGATCCGGTTAGGGTTCCGATTGGACCTCGGGTTAGGGTTATGTTGAGGGAGAGGGGTAGAGATCCGGTTAGGGTTCGGATTGGTCCTAGGGTTAGGGTTATGTTGAGGGCTAGGGTTAGGGATCCGGTTAGTGTTCCGATTGGACCCAGGGTTATGGTTATGTTGAGGGCTAGGTATACAGACCCGGTTAGGGTTCCGATTGGACCTAGG
The DNA here is from genome assembly GCF_054644295.1 of Miniopterus natalensis. Taxonomy (NCBI): domain Eukaryota; kingdom Metazoa; phylum Chordata; class Mammalia; order Chiroptera; family Miniopteridae; genus Miniopterus; species Miniopterus natalensis. The sequence goes on from NC_142087.1 coordinate 85,865,955, forward strand.
GTTAGGGTTATGTTGAGGGCGAGGGTTAGAGATCCGGTTAGGGTTCCGATTGGACCTAGGGTTAGCGTTATGTTGAGGGCTAGGGTTAGAGATCCGGTTAGGGTTCCGATTGGACCTAGGATTAGGGTTATGTTGAGTCCTAGGGTTAGATATCCGGTTAGGGTTCCGATTGGACCTAGGGTTAGGGTTATGTTGAGGGCTACGTATACAGATCCGGTTAGGGTTCCGATTGGACCTAGGGTTAGGGTTATGTTGAGGGCTACGTATACAGATCCGGTTAGGGTTCCGATTGGACCTAGGCTTAGGGTTATGTTGAGGGCTAGGGTTAGAGATCCGGTTAGGGTTCCGATTGGACCTAGGGTTAGGGTTATGTTCACGGCTAGGGTTTGAGATCCGGTTAGGGTTCCGATTGGACCTAGGGTTAGGGTTATGTTGAGGGCGATGGGTAGAGGTCCTGTTAGGGTTCCGATTGGACCTAGGGTTAGGGTTATGCTGAGGGCTAGGGTTAGAGATCCGTTTAGGGTTCCGATTGGCCCTAGGGTTAGGGTTATGTTGAGGGCTAGGGTTAGAGATCCGGTTAGGGTTCCGATTGGACCTAGGGTTTGGGTTATGTTGTGGGCGAGGGTTAGGGATCCCGTTAGGGTTCCGATTGGACCTAGGGTTAGGGTTATGTTGAGGGCTATGTATACAGATCCGGTTAGGGTTCCGATTGGACCTAGGGTTAGGGTTATGTTGAGGCCTAGGGTTAGAGATCCGGTTAGGGTTCCGATTGGACCTAGGGTTAGGGTTATGTTGAGGGCAAGGGTTAGAGATCCGGTTAGGGTTCCGATTGGACCTAGGGTTAGGGTTATGTTGAGGGCTGGGGTTAGAGATCCGGTTAGGGTTCCGATTGGACCTAGGGTTAGGGTTATGTTGAGGAAGAGGTGTAGAGATCCTGTTAGGGTACCGATTGGACCTAGGGTTAGGGTTATGTTGAGGGCTATGTTTAGATATCCGGTTAGGGTTCCGATTGGACCTAGGGTTAGGGTTACGTTGAGGGCTAGGTTTAGTTATCCATGTAGGGTTCCGATTGGTCCTAGGGTTAGGGTTATGTTGAGGGCTAGGTATACAGACACGGTTAGGGTTCCGATTGGACCTAGGGTTAGGGTTATGTTGATGGCTATGGTTAGATATCCATTTAGTGTTCCAATTCGACCTAGGGTTAGGTTTATGTTGAGGACTAGGGTTAGAGTTCCGTTTAGGGTTCCGAATGGACCTAGGGTTAGGGTTATGTTGAGGGCTAGGGTTAGAGATCCGGTTAGGGTTCCGATTTGACCTAGGGTTAGGGTTATGTTGATGGCTGGGGTTAGAGATCCGGTTAGGGTTCCGATTGGACCTAGGGTTAGGGTTATGTTGAGGAAGAGGGGTAGAGATCCTGTTAGGGTACCATTGGACCTAGGGTTAGGGTTATGTAGAGGGCTAGGGTTAGATATCCGGTTAGGGTTCTGATTGGACCTAGGGTTAGGGTTATGTTGAGGGCTAGGGTTAGAGTTCCGGTTAGGGTTCGGATTGGACCTAGGTTTAGGGTTATTTTGAGGGCTAGGGTTAGTGTTCCGGTTAGGGTTCCGAATGGACCTAGGGTTAGAGTTATGTTGAGGGCTAGGGTTACAGATCCGGTTACGTTTCCGATTGGACCTAGGGTTAGGGTTATGTTGAGGGCTAGGTATACAGATCCGGTTAGGTTTCCGATTGGACCTAAGGTTAGGGTTAGATTGAGGGCTAGGGTTAGAGATCCGGTTAGGGTTCTTTTTGGACCTAGGGTTAGGGTTATGTTGAGGGTTAGGGTTAGAGATCCGGTTAGGTTTCCGATTGGACCTAGGGTTAGGGTTATGTTGAGGGCTAGGTATACAGATCCGGTTAGGGTTCCGATTGGACCTAGGCTTAGGGTTATGTTGAGGGCTAGGGTTAGAGATCCGGTTAGGGTTCCGATTGGACCTAGGGTTAGGGTTATGTTCACGGCTAGGGTTTGAGATCCGGTTAGGGTTCCGATTGGACCTAGGGTTAGGGTTATGTTGAGGGCGATGGGTAGAGGTCCTGTTAGGGTTCCGATTGGACCTAGGGTTAGGGTTATGTTGAGGGCTAGGGTTAGAGATCCGTTTAGGGTTCCGATTGGCCCTAGGGTTAGGGTTATGTTGAGGGCTAGGGTTAGAGATCCGCTTAGGGTTCCGATTGGACCTAGGGTTTGGGTTATGTTGTGGGCGAGGGTTAGAGATCCCGTTAGGGTTCCGATTGGACCTAGGGTTAGGGTTATGTTGAGGGCTAGGTATACAGATCCGGTTAGGGTTCCGATTGGACCTAGGGTTAGGGTTATGTTGAGGGCTAGGGTTAGAGATCCGGTTAGGGTTCCGATTGGACCTAGGGTTAGGGTTATGTTGAAGGCAAGGGTTAGAGATCCGGTTAGGGTTCCGATTGGACCTAGGGTTAGGGTTATGTTGAGGGCTGGGGTTAGAGATCCGGTTAGGGTTCCGATTGGACCTAGGGTTAGGGTTATGTTGAGGAAGAGGTGTAGAGATCCTGTTAGGGTACCGATTGGACCTAGGGTTAGGGTTATGTTGAGGGCTATGTTTAGATATCCGGTTAGGGTTCCGATTGGACCTAGGGTTAGGGTTACGTTGAGGGCTAGGTTTAGTTATCCATGTAGGGTTCCGATTGGTCCTAGGGTTAGGGTTATGTTGAGGGCTAGGTATACAGACACGGTTAGGGTTCCGATTGGACCTAGGGTTAGGGTTATGTTGATGGCTAGGGTTAGATATCCATTTAGTGTTCCAATTGGACCTAGGGTTAGGTTTATGTTGAGGAATAGGGTTAGAGTTCCGTTTAGGGTTCCGAATGGACCTAGGGTTAGGGTTATGTTGATGGCTGGGGTTAGAGATCCGGTTAGGGTTCCGATTGGACCTAGGGTTAGGGTTATGTTGAGGAAGAGGGGTAGAGATCCTGTTAGGGTACCATTGGACCTAGGGTTAGGGTTATGTAGAGGGCTAGGGTTAGATATCCGGTTAGGGTTCTGATTGGACCTAGGGTTAGGGTTATGTTGAGGGCTAGGGTTAGAGTTCCGGTTAGGGTTCGGATTGGACCTAGGGTTAGGGTTATTTTGAGGGCTAGGGTTAGTGTTCCGGGTAGGGTTCCGAATGGACCTAGGGTTAGGGTTATGTTGAGGGCTAGATTTAGAGATCCGGTTAGGGTTCCGATTGGACCTCGGGTTAGGGTTATGTTGAGGACGAGGGGTAGAGATCCGGTTAGGGTTCGGATTGGTCCTAGGGTTAGGGTTATGTTGAGGGCTAGGCTTAGGGATCCGGTTAGGGATCCGATTGGACCTAGGGTTAGGGTTGTGTTGAGGGCTAGGTATACAGACCCGGTTAGGGTTCCGATTGGACCTAGGGTAGGGTTATGTTGAGGGCTAGGGTTAGAGATCTGGTTAGGTTTCCGATTGGACCTAGGGTTAGGGTTATGTTGAGGGCGAGGGTTAGAGATCCGGATAGGGTTCCGATTGGACCTAGGGTTAGGGTTATGATGAGGTCTAGGGTTAGAGATCCGGTTAGGGTTCCGATTGGACCTAGTGTTAGGGTTATGTTGAGGGCTAGTGTTAGATATCCGGTTAGGGTTCCGATTGGACCTAGGGTTAGGGTTATGTTTAGGGCTACGTATACAGATCCGGTTAGGGTTCCGATTGGACCTAGGGTTAGGGTTATGTGGAGGGCTAGCGTCAGAGATCCGGTTAGGGTTCCGATTGGACCTGGGGTTAGGGTTATGTTGAGGGCTATGGTTAGATATCCGGTTATGGTTCCGATTGGACCTAGGGTTAGGGTTATGTTGAGAGCTAGTTTTAGAGATCCTGTTAGGGTACCGATTGGACCTATGGTTAGGGTTATGTAGAGGGCTAGGGTTTAGATATCCGGTTAGGGTTCTGATTGGACCTAGGGTTAGGGTTATGTTGAGGGCTAGGGTTAGAGTTCCGGTTAGGGTTCGGATTGGACCTAGGGTTAGGGTTATTTTGAGGGCTAGGGTTAGAGTTCCGGTTAGGGTTCCGAATGGACCTAGGGTTAGGGTTATGTTGAGGGCTAGATTTAGAGATCCGGTTAGGGTTCCGATTGGACCTCGGGTTAGGGTTATGTTGAGGGCGAGGGGTAGAGATCCGGTTAGGGTTCGGATTGGTCCTAGGGTTAGGGTTATGTTGAGGGCTAGGGTTAGGGATCCGGTTAGGGTTCCGATTGGACCCAGGGTTAGGGTTATGTTGAGGGCTAGGTATACAGACCCGGTTAGGGTTCCGATTGGACCTAGGGTTAGGGTTATGTTGAGGGCGAGGGTTAGAGATCCGGTTAGGGTTCCGATTGGACCTTGGTTAGGGTTATGTTGAGGGCTAGGGCTAGAGATCCGGTTAGGGTTCCGATTGGACCTCGGGTTAGGGTTATGTTGAGGGCTAGGGTTAGAGATCCGGTTAGGGTTCCGATTGGACCTAGGGTTAGGGTTATGTTGAGGACTAGGGTTTGAGATCCGGTTAGGGTTCCGATTGGACCTAGGGTTAGGGTTATGTTGAGGGCGAGGGTTAGAGATCCGGTTAGGGTTCCGATTGGACCTAGGGCTAGGGTTATGTTGAGGGCTAGGTATACAGATCCGGTTAGGGTTCCGATTGGACCTAGGGTTAGGGTTATGTTGAGGGCTAGGGTTAGAGATCCGGTTAGGGTTCCGATTGGACCTAGGGTTAGGGTTATGTTGAGGGCAAGGGTTAGAGATCCGGTTAGGGTTCCGATTGGACCTAGGGTTAGGTTTATGTTGAGGGCTGGGGTTAGAGATCCGGTTAGGGTTCCGATTGGACCTAGGGTTAGGGTTATGTTGAGGAAGAGGGGTAGAGATCCTGTTAGGGTATCGATTGGACCTAGGGTTAGGGTTATGTTGAGGGCTATGGTTAGATATCCGGTTAGGGTTCCGATTGGACCTAGGGTTAGGGTTACATTGAGGGCTAGGTTTAGATATCCATGTAGGGTTCCGATTGGTCCTAGGGTTAGGGTTATGTTGAGGGCTAGGATTAGAGATCCGGTTAGGGTTCCGATTGGACCTCGGGTTAGGGTTATGTTGAGGTCGAGGGGTAGAGACCCGGTTAGGGCTCGGATTGGTCCTAGGGTTAGGGTTATGTTGAGGGCTAGGGTCAGGGATCCGGTTAGGGTTCCGATTGGACCTAGGGTGAGGGTTATGTTGACCGCTAGGTATACAGACCTGGTTAGGGTTCCGATTGGACCTAGGGTTGGGGTTATGTTGAGGGCTAGGGTTAGAGATCCGGTAAGGGTTACGACTGGACCCAGGGTTAGCGTTGTGTTGAGGGCTAGGGTTAGAGATCCGGTTAGGATTCCGATTGGACCTAGGGTTATGGTTATGTTGAGGGCTAGGGTTAGAGTTCCGTTTAGGGTTCCGATTGGACCTAGGGTTAGGGTTATGTTGAGGGCTAGGGTTAGAGATCCGGTTACGTTTCCGATTGGACCTAGGGTTAGGGTTATGTTGAGGGTTAGGGTAAGAGATCCGTTTAGGTTTCCGATTGGACCTAGGGTTAGGGTTATGTTGAGGGCTAGGGTTAGAGATCCGGTTAGGGTTCCGATTGGACCTAAGGTTAGGGTTAGGTTGAGGGCTAGGGTTAGAGATCCGGTTAGGGTTCCGATTGGACCTAGGGTTAGGGTTATGTTGAGGGTTAGGGTTAGAGATCCGTTTAGGTTTCCGATTGGACCTAGGGTTAGGGTTATGTTGAGGGCTAGGGTTAGAGATCCGGTTAGGGTTCCGATTGGACCTAAGGTTAGGGTTAGGTTGAGGGCTAGGGTTAGAGATCCGGTTAGGGTTCCGATTGGACCTAGGGTTAGGGTTATGTTGAGGGTTAGGGTTAGAGATCCGTTTAGGTTTCCGATTGGACCTAGGGTTAGGGTTATGTTGAGGGCTAGGTATACAGATCCGGTTAGGGTTCCGATTGGACCTAGGGTTAGGGTTATGTTGAGGACTAGGGTTAGAGATCCGGTTAGGGTTCCGATTGGACCTAGGGTTAGGGTTATGTTGAGGGCTAGGGTTACAGATCCGGTTAGGGTTCCGATTGGAACTAGGGTTAGGGTTATGTTGAGGGCGAGGGGTATAGATACTGTTAGGGTTCCGATTGGACCTAGGCTTAGGTTTATGTTGAGGGCTAGGGTTAGATATCCATTTAGGGTTCCAATTGGACCTAGGGTTAGGTTTATGTTGAGGGCTAGGGTTAGAGTTCCGTTTAGGGTTCCGATTGGACCTAGGGTTAGGGTTATGTTGAGGGCTAGGGTTAAAGATCCGTTTAGGGTTCCGATTGGACCTAGGGTTAGGGTTATGTTGAGGGCTAGGGTTAGAGATCCGGTTAGGGTTCCGATTGGACCTAGGGTTAGGGTTATGTTGAGTGCGAGGCTTAGAGATCTGGTTAGGGTTCCGATGGGACCTAGGGTTAGGGTTATGTTGAGGGCTAGGTATACAGATCCGGTTAGGGTTCCGATTGGACCTAGGGTTAGGGGTATGTTGAGGGCTAGGGTTAGAGATCCGGTTAGGGTTCCGATTGGACCTAGGGTTAGGGTTATGTTGATGGCTGGGGTTAGAGATCCGGTTAGGGTTCCGATTGGACCTAGGGTTAGGGTTATTTTGAGGAAGAGGGGTAGAGATCCTGTTAGGGTACCGATTGGACCTAGGGTTAGGGTTATGTAGAGGGCTAGTGTTAGATATCCGGTTAGGGTTCTGATTGGACCTAGGGTTAGGGTTATTTTTAGGGCTAGGGTTAGTGTTCCGGTTAGGGTTCGGATTGGACCTAGGGTTAGGGTTATTTTTAGGGCTAGGGTTAGTGTTCCGGTTAGGGTTCCGAATGGACCTAGGGTTAGGGTTATGTTGAGGGCTAGATTTAGAGATCCGTTTAGGGTTCCGATTGGACCTCGGGTTAGGGTTATGTTGAGGACGAGGGGTAGAGATCCGGTTAGGGTTCGGATTGGTCCTAGGGTTAGGGTTATGTTGAGGGCTAGGCTTAGGGATCCGGTTAGGGATCCGATTGGACCTAGGGTTAGAGTTATGTTCAGGGCTACGTATACAGATCCGGTTAGGGTTCCGATTGGACCTAGGGTTAGGGTTATGTGGAGGGCTAGCGTTAGAGATCCGGTTAGGGTTCCGATTGGACCTAGGGTTAGGGTTATGTTGAGGGCTATGGTTAGATATCCGGTTATGGTTCTGATTGGACCTAGGGTTAGGGTTATGTTGAGGGCTAGGGTTAGAGATCCTGTTAGGGTACCGATTGGACCTAGGGTTAGGGTTATGTAGAGGGCTAGGGTTAGATATCCGGTTAGGGTTCCGATTGGACCTCGGGTTAGGGTTATGTTGAGGGCGAGGGGTAGAGATCCGGTTAGGGTTTGGATTGGTCCTAGGTTTAGGGTTATGTTGAGGGCTAGGGTTAGGGATCCGGTTAGGGTTCCGATTGGACCTCGGGTTAGGGTTATGTTGAGGGCGAGGGGTAGAGATCCGGTTAGGGTTTGGATTGGTCCTAGGGTTAGGGTTATGTTGAGGGCTAGGGTTAGGGATCCTGTTAGGGTTCCGATTGGACCTAGGGTTAGGGTTATGTTGAGGACTAGGTATACAGACACAGTTAGGGTTCCGATTGGACCTAGGGTTAGGGTTATGTTGATGGCTAGGGTTAGATATCCATTTAGTGTTCCAATTGGACCTAGGGTTAGGTTTATGTTGAGGGCTAGGGTTAGAGTTCCGTTTAGGGTTCCGAATGGACCTAGGGTTAGGGTTATGTTGAGGGCTAGGGTTAGAGATCCGGTTAGGGTTCCGATTTGACCTAGGGTTAGGGTTATGTTGATGGCTGTGGTTAGAGATCCGGTTAGGGTTCCGATTGGACCTAGGGTTAGGGTTATGTTGAGGAAGAGGGGTAGAGATCCTGTTAGGGTACCGATTGGACCTAGGGTTAGGGTTATGTAGAGGGCTAGGGTTAGATATCCAGTTAGGGTTCTGATTGGACCTAGGGTTAGGGTTATGTTGAGGGCTAGGGTTAGAGATCTGGTTAGGGTTCCGATTGGACCTAGGGTTAGGGTTATGTTGAGGGCTAGGGTTAGAGATCCGGTTAGGGCTCCGATTGGTCCTAGGGTTAGGGTTATGTTGAGGGCTAGGGTTAGAGATCTGGTTAGGGTTCCGATTGGACCTAGGGTTAGGGTTATGTTGAGGGCTAGGTATACAGACCCGGTTAGGGTTCCGATTGGTCCTAGGGTTAGGGTTATGTTGAGGGCTAGGGTTAGAGATCCGGTTAGGGTTCCGATTGGACCTAGGGTTAGGGTTATGTTGAGGGCTAGTGTTTGAGATCCGGTTAGGGTTCCGATTGGACCTAGGGTTAGGGTTATGTTGAGGGCGATGGGTAGAGGTCCTGTTAAGGTTACGATTGGACCTAGGGTTAGGTTTATGTTGAGGGCTAGGGTTAGAGTTCCGTTTAGGGTTCCGATTGGACCTAGGGTTAGGGTTATGTTGAGGGCAAGGGTTAGAGATCCGTTTAGGGTTGCGATTGGCCCTAGGGTTAGGGTTATGTTGAGGGCTAAGGTTAGAGATCCGGTTAGGGTTCCGATTGAACCTCGGGTTAGTGTTATGTTGAGGGCTAGGGTTAGGGATCCGGTTAGGGTTCCGATTGGACCTAGGGTTAGGGTTATGTTGAGGACTAGGGTTTGAGATCCGGTTAGGGTTCCGATTGGACCTAGGGTTAGGGTTATGTTGAGGGCGAGGGTTAGAGATCCGGTTAGGCTTCCGATTGGACCTAGGGTTAGGGTTATGTTGAGGGCTAGGTATACAGATCCGGTTAGGGTTCCGATTGGACCTAGGGTTAGGGTTATGTTGAGGGCTAGGGTTAGAGATCCGGTTAGGGTTCCGATTGGACCTAGGGTTAGGGTTATGTTGAGGGCAAGGGTTAGAGATCCGGTTAGGGTTCCGATTGGACCTAGGGTTAGGGTTATGTTGAGGGTTGGGGTTAGAGATCTGGTTAGGGTTCCGATTGGACCTAGGGTTAGTGTTATGTTGAGGAAGAGGGGTAGAGATCCTGTTAGGGTACCGATTGGACCTAGGGTTAGGGTTATGTTGAGGGCTATGGTTAGATATCCGGTTAGATTTCCGATTGGACCTAGGGTTAGGGTTACATTGAGGGCTAGGTTTAGATATCCATGTAGGGTTCCGATTGGTCCTAGGGTTAGGGTTATGTTGAGGGCTAGGATTAGAGATCCGGTTAGGGTTCCGATTGGACCTCGGGTTAGGGTTATGTTGAGGGCGAGGGGTAGAGATCCGGTTAGGGCTCGGATTGGTCCTAGGGTTAGGGTTATGTTGAGGGCTAGGGTTAGGGATCCGGTTAGGGTTCCGATTGGACCTAGGGTGAGGGTTATGTTGACGGCTAGGTATACAGACCTGGTTAGGGTTCCGATTGGACCTAGGGTTGGGGTTATGTTGAGGGCTAGGGTTAGAGATCCGGTAAGGGTTACGACTGGACCCAGGGTTAGCGTTGTGTTGAGGGCTAGGGTTAGAGATCCGGTTAGGATTCCGATTGGACCTAGGGTTATGGTTATGTTGAGGGCTAGGGTTAGAGTTCCGTTTAGGGTTCCGATTGGACCTAGGGTTAGGGTTATGTTGAGGGCTAGGGTTAGAGATCCGGTTACGTTTCCGATTGGACCTAGGGTTAGGGTTATGTTGAGGGCTCGGTATACAGATCCGGTTAGGGTTCCGATTGGACCTAGGGTTAGGGTTATGTTGAGGACTAGGGTTAGAGATCCGGTTAGGGTTCCGATTGGACCTAGGGTTAGGGTTATGTTGAGGGCTAGGGTTACAGATCCGGTTACGTTTCCGATTGGACCTAGGGTTAGGGTTATGTTGAGGGCTAGGTATACAGATCCGGTTAGGGTTCCGATTGGACCTAGGGTTAGGGTTATGTTGAGGACTAGGGTTAGAGATCCGGTTAGGGTTCCGATTGGACCTAGGGTTAGGGTTATGTTGAGGGCTAGGGTTACAGATCCGGTTAGGGTTCCGATTGGACCTAGGGTTAGGGTTATGTTGAGGGCGAGGGGTAGAGATACTGTTAGGGTTCCGATTGGACCTAGGCTTAGGTTTATGTTGAGGGCTAGGGTTAGATATCCATTTAGGGTTCCAATTGGACCTAGGGTTAGGTTTATGTTGAGGGCTAGGTTTAGAGTTCCGCTTAGGGTTCCGATTGGACCTAGGGTTATGGTTATGTTGACGGCTAGGGTTAAAGATCCGTTTAGGGTTCCGATTGGACCTAGGGTTAGGGTTATGTTGAGGGCTAGGGTTAGAGATCCGGTTAGGGTTCCGATTGGACCTAGGGTTAGGGTTATGTTGAGGGCGAGGCTTAGAGATCTGGTTAGGGTTCCGATGGGACCTAGGGTTAGGGTTATTTTGAGGAAGAGGGGTAGAGATCCTGTTAGGGTACCGATTGGACCTAGGGTTAGGGTTATGTAGAGGGCCAGGGTTAGATATCCGGTTAGGATTCTGATTGGACCTAGGGTTAGGGTTACGTTGAGGGCTAGGGTTAGAGTTCCGGTTAGGGTTCGGATTGGACCTAGGGTTAGGGTTATTTTGAGGGCTAGGGTTAGAGTTCCGGTTAGGGTTCCGAATGGACCTAGGGTTAGGGTTATGTTGAGGGCTAGATTTAGAGATCCGGTTAGGGTTCCGATTGGACCTCCGGTTAGGGTTATGTTGAGGGCGAGGGGTAGAGATCCGGTTAGGGTTCCGATTGGACCTAGGGTTAGGGTTATGTTGAGGGTTAGGGTTAGAGATCCGTTTAGGTTTCCGATTGGACCTAGGGTTAGGGTTATGTTGAGGGCTAGGTATACAGATCCGGTTAGGGTTCCGATTGGACCTAGGGTTAGGGTAATGTTGAGGACTAGGGTTAGAGATCCGGTTAGGGTTCCGATTGGACCTAGGGTTAGGGTTATGTTGAGGGCTAGGGTTACAGATCCGGTTAGGGTTCCGATTGGAACTAGGGTTAGGGTTATGTTGAGGGCGAGGGGTAGAGATACTGTTAGGGTTCCGATTGGATCTAGGCTTAGGTTTATGTTGAGGGCTAGGGTTAGATATCCATTTAGGGTTCCAATTGGACCTAGGGTTAGGTTTATGTTGAGGGCTAGGGTTAGAGTTCCGTTTAGGGTTCCGATTGGACCTAGGGTTAGGGTTATGTTGAGGGCTAGGGTTAAAGATCCGTTTAGGGTTCCGATTGGACCTAGGGTTAGGGTTATGTTGAGGGCTAGGGTTAGAGATCCGGTTAGGGTTCCGATTGGACCTAGGGTTAGGGTTATGTTGAGTGCGAGGCTTAGAGATCTGGTTAGGGTTCCGATGGGACCTAGGGTTAGGGTTATGTTGAGGGCTAGGTATACAGATCCGGTTAGGGTTCCGATTGGACCTCGGGTTAGGGTTATGTTGAGGGCGAGGGGTAGAGATCCGGTTAGGGTTCGGATTGGTCCTAGGTTTAGGGTTATGTTGAGGGCTAGGGTTAGGGATCCGGTTAGGGTTCCGATTGGACCTAGGGTTAGGGTTATGTTGAGGGCTAGGTATACAGACCCGGTTAGGGCTCCGATTGGTCCTAGGGTTAGGGTTATGTTGAGGGCTAGGGTTAGAGATCTGGTTAGGGTTCCGATTGGACCTAGGGTTAGGGTTATGTTGAGGGCTAGGTATACAGACCCGGTTAGGGTTCCGATTGGTCCTAGGGTTAGGGTTATGTTGAGGGCTAGGGTTAGAGATCCGGTTAGGGTTCCGATTGGACCTAGGGTTAGGGTTATGTTGAGGGCTAGTGTTTGAGATCCGGTTAGGGTTCCGATTGGACCTAGGGTTAGGGTTATGTTGAAGGCGATGGGTAGAGGTCCTGTTAAGGTTACGATTGGACCTAGGGTTAGGTTTATGTTGAGGGCTAGGGTTAGAGTTCCGTTTAGGGTTCCGATTGGACCTAGGGTTAGGGTTATGTTGAGGGCAAGGGTTAGAGATCCGTTTAGGGTTGCGATTGGCCCTAGGGTTAGGGTTATGTTGAGGGCTAAGGTTAGAGATCCGGTTAGGGTTCCGATTGAACCTCGGGTTAGGGTTATGTTGAGGGCTAGGGTTAGGGATCCGGTTAGGGTTCCGATTGGACCTAGGGTTAGGGTTATGTTGAGGACTAGGGTTTGAGATCCGGTTAGGGTTCCGATTGGACCTAGGGTTAGGGTTATGTTGAGGGCGAGGGTTAGAGATCCGGTTAGGCTTCCGATTGGACCTAGGGTTAGGGTTATGTTGAGGGCTAGGTATACAGATCCGGTTAGGGTTCCGATTGGACCTAGGGTTAGGGTTATGTTGAGGGCTAGGGTTAGAGATCCGGTTAGGGTTCCGATTGGACCTAGGGTTAGGGTTATGTTGAGGGCAAGGGTTAGAGATCCGGTTAGGGTTCCGATTGGACCTAGGGTTAGGGTTATGTTGAGGGCTGGGGTTAGAGATCTGGTTAGGGTTCCGATTGGACCTAGGGTTAGTGTTATGTTGAGGAAGAGGGGTAGAGATCCTGTTAGGGTACCGATTGGACCTAGGGTTAGGGTTATGTTGAGGGCTATGGTTAGATATCCGGTTAGGGTTCCGATTGGACCTAGGGTTAGGGTTACATTGAGGGCTAGGTTTAGATATCCATGTAGGGTTCCGATTGGTCCTAGGGTTAGGGTTATGTTGAGGGCTAGGATTAGAGATCCGGTTAGGGTTCCGATTGGACCTCGGGTTAGGGTTATGTTGAGGGCGAGGGGTAGAGATCCGGTTAGGGCTCGGATTGGTCCTAGGGTTAGGGTTATGTTGAGGGCTAGGGTTAGGGATCCGGTTAGGGTTCCGATTGGACCTAGGGTGAGGGTTATGTTGACGGCTAGGTATACAGACCTGGTTAGGGTTCCGATTGGACCTAGGGTTGGGGTTATGTTGAGGGCTAGGGTTAGAGATCCGGTAAGGGTTACGACTGGACCCAGGGTTAGCGTTGTGTTGAGGGCTAGGGTTAGAGATCCGGTTAGGATTCCGATTGGACCTGGGGTTATGGTTATGTTGAGGGCTAGGGTTAGAGTTCCGTTTAGGGTTCCGATTGGACCTAGGGTTAGGGTTATGTTGAGGGCTAGGGTTAGAGATCCGGTTACGTTTCCGATTGGACCTAGGGTTAGGGTTATGTTGAGGGCTCGGTATACAGATCCGGTTAGGTTTCCGATTGGACTTAAGGTTAGGGTTAGGTTGAGGGCTAGGGTTAGAGATCCGGTTAGGGTTCCGATTGGACCTAGGGTTAGGGTTATGTTGAGGGTTAGGGTTAGAGATCCGTTTAGGTTTCCGATTGGACCTAGGGTTAGGGTTATGTTGAGGGCTAGGTATACAGATCCGGTTAGGGTTCCGATTGGACCTAGGGTTAGGGTTATGTTGAGGACTAGGGTTAGAGATCCGGTTAGGGTTCCGATTGGACCTAGGGTTAGGGTTATGTTGAGGGCTAGGGTTACAGATCCGGTTAGGGTTCCGATTGGACCTAGGGTTAGGGTTATGTTGAGGGCGAGGGGTAGAGATACTGTTAGGGTTCCGATTGGACCTAGGCTTAGGTTTATGTTGAGGGCTAGGGTTAGATATCCATTTAGGGTTCCAATTGGACCTAGGGTTAGGTTTATGTTGAGGGCTAGGTTTAGAGTTCCGTTTAGGGTTCCGATTGGACCTAGGGTTATGGTTATGTTGACGGCTAGGGTTAAAGATCCGTTTAGGGTTCCGATTGGACCTAGGGTTAGGGTTATGTTGAGGGCTAGGGTTAGAGATCCGGTTAGGGTTCCGATTGGACCTAGGGTTAGGGTTATGTTGAGGGCGAGGCTTAGAGATCTGGTTAGGGTTCCGATGGGACCTAGGGTTAGGGTTATTTTGAGGAAGAGGGGTAGAGATCCTGTTAGGGTACCGATTGGACCTAGGGTTAGGGTTATGTAGAGGGCCAGGGTTAGATATCCGGTTAGGATTCTGATTGGACCTAGGGTTAGGGTTACGTTGAGGGCTAGGGTTAGAGTTCCGGTTAGGGTTCGGATTGGACCTAGGGTTAGGGTTATTTTGAGGGCTAGGGTTAGAGTTCCGGTTAGGGTTCCGAATGGACCTAGGGTTAGGGTTATGTTGAGGGCTAGATTTAGAGATCCGGTTAGGGTTCCGATTGGACCTCGGGTTAGGGTTATGTTGAGGGCGAGGGGTAGAGATCCGGTTAGGGTTCCGATTGGACCTAGGGTTAGGGTTATGTTGAGGGTTAGGGTTAGAGATCCGTTTAGGTTTCCGATTGGACCTAGGGTTAGGGTTATGTTGAGGGCTAGGTATACAGATCCGGTTAGGGTTCCGATTGGACCTAGGGTTAGGGTTATGTTGAGGACTAGGGTTAGAGATCCGGTTAGGGTTCCGATTGGACCTAGGGTTAGGGTTATGTTGAGGGCTAGGGTTACAGATCCGGTTAGGGTTCCGATTGGAACTAGGGTTAGGGTTATGTTGAGGGCGAGGGGTAGAGATACTGTTAGGGTTCCGATTGGACCTAGGCTTAGGTTTATGTTGAGGGCTAGGGTTAGATATCCATTTAGGGTTCCAATTGGACCCAGGGTTAGGTTTATGTTGAGGGCTAGGGTTAGAGTTCCGTTTAGGGTTCCGATTGGACCTAGGGTTAGGGTTATGTTGAGGGCTAGGGTTAAAGATCCGTTTAGGGTTCCGATTGGACCTAGGGTTAGGGTTATGTTGAGGGCTAGGGTTAGAGATCCGGTTAGGGTTCCGATTGGACCTCGTGTTAGGGTTATGTTGAGGACGAGGGGTAGAGATCCGGTTAGGGTTCGGATTGGTCCTAGGGTTAGGGTTATGTTGAGGGCTAGGCTTAGGGATCCGGTTAGGGATCCGATTGGACCTAGGGTTAGAGTTATGTTCAGGGCTACGTATACAGATCCGGTTAGGGTTCCGATTGGACCTAGGGTTAGGGTTATGTGGAGGGCTAGCGTTAGAGATCCGGTTAGGGTTCCGATTGGACCTAGGGTTAGGGTTATGTTGAGGGCTATGGTTAGATATCCGGTTATGGTTCTGATTGGACCTAGGGTTAGGGTTATGTTGAGGGCTAGGGTTAGAGATCCTGTTAGGGTACCGATTGGACCTAGGGTTAGGGTTATGTAGAGGGCTAGGGTTAGATATCCGGTTAGGGTTCCGATTGGACCTCGGGTTAGGGTTATGTTGAGGGCGAGGGGTAGAGATCCGGTTAGGGTTTGGATTGGTCCTAGGTTTAGGGTTATGTTGAGGGCTAGGGTTAGGGATCCGGTTAGGGTTCCGATTGGACCTCGGGTTAGGGTTATGTTGAGGGCGAGGGGTAGAGATCCGGTTAGGGTTTGGATTGGTCCTAGGGTTAGGGTTATGTTGAGGGCTAGGGTTAGGGATCCTGTTAGGGTTCCGATTGGACCTAGGGTTAGGGTTATGTTGAGGACTAGGTATACAGACACGGTTAGGGTTCCGATTGGACCTAGGGTTAGGGTTATGTTGATGGCTAGGGTTAGATATCCATTTAGTGTTCCAATTGGACCTAGGGTTAGGTTTATGTTGAGGGCTAGGGTTAGAGTTCCGTTTAGGGTTCCGAATGGACCTAGGGTTAGGGTTATGTTGAGGGCTAGGGTTAGAGATCCGGTTAGGGTTCCGATTTGACCTAGGGTTAGGGTTATGTTGATGGCTGGGGTTAGAGATCCGGTTAGGGTTCCGATTGGACCTAGGGTTAGGGTTATGTTGAGGAAGAGGGGTAGAGATCCTGTTAGGGTACCGATTGGACCTAGGGTTAGGGTTATGTAGAGGGCTAGGGTTAGATATCCGGTTAGGGTTCTGATTGGACCTAGGGTTATGGTTATGTTGAGGGCTAGGGTTAGAGTTCCGGTTAGGGTTCGGATTGGACCTAGGGTTAGGGTTATTTTGAGGGCTAGGGTTAGTGTTCCGGTTAGGGTTCCGAATGTACCTAGGGTTAGGGTTATGTTGAGGGCTAGATTTAGAGATCCGGTTAGGGTTCCAATTGGACCTCGGGTTAGGGTTATGTTGAGGACGAGGGGTAGAGATCCGGTTAGTGTTCGGATTGGTCCTAGGGTTAGGGTTATGTTGAGGGCTAGGCTTAGGGATCCGGTTAGGGATCCGATTGGACCTAGGGTTAGGGTTATGTTGAGGGCTAGGTATACAGACCCGGTTCGGGTTCCGATTGGACCTAGGGTAGGGTTATGTTGAGGGCTAGGGTTAGAGATCTGGTTAGGGTTCCGATTGGACCTAGGGTTAGGGTTATGTTGAGGGCGAGGGTTAGAGATCCGGTTAGGGTTCCGATTGGACCTAGGGTTAGGGTTATGTTGAGGGCTAGGGTTAGAGATCCGGTTAGGGTTCCGATTGGACCTAGGGTTAGGGTTATGTTGAGGGCTAGGGTTAGATATCCAGTTAGGGTTCCGATTGGACCTAGGGTTAGGGTTATGTTGAGGGCTACGTATACAGATCCGGTTAGGATTCCGATTGGACCTAGGGTTAGGGTTATGTGGAGGGCTAGCGTTAGAGATCCGGTTAGGGTTCCGATTGGACCTAGGGTTAGGGTTATGTTGAGGGCTATGGTTAGATATCCGGTTATGGTTCCGATTGGACCTAGGGTTAGGGTTATGTTGAGAGCTAGGGTTAGAGATCCTGTTAGGGTACCGATTGGACCTAGGGTTAGGGTTATGTAGAGGGCTAGGGTTAGATATCCGGTTAGGGTTCTGATTGGACCTAGGGTTAGGGTTATGTTGAGGGCTAGGGTTAGAGTTCCGGTTAGGGTTCCGAATGGACCTAGGGTTAGGGTTATGTTGAGGGCCAGATTTAGAGATCCGGTTAGGGTTCCGATTGGACCTCGGGTTAGGGTTATGTTGAGGGCGAGGGGTAGAGATCCGGTTAGGGTTCGGATTGGTCCTAGGTTTAGGGTTATGTTGAGGGCTAGGGTTAGGGATCCGGTTAGGGTTCCGATTGGACCTAGGGTTAGGGTTATGTTGAGGGCTAGGTATACAGACCCGGTTAGGGCTCCGATTGGTCCTAGGGTTAGGGTTATGTTGAGGGCTAGGGTTAGAGATCTGGTTAGGGTTCCGATTGGACCTAGGGTTAGGGTTATGTTGAGGTCTAGGTATACAGACCCGGTTAGGGTTCCGATTGGTCCTAGGGTTAGGGTTATGTTGAGGGCTAGGGTTAGAGATCCGGTTAGGGTTCCGATTGGACCTAGGGTTAGGGTTATGTTGAGGGCTAGTGTTTGAGATCCGGTTAGGGTTCCGATTGGACCTAGGGTTAGGGTTATGTTGAGGGCGATGGGTAGAGGTCCGTTTAGGGTTCCGATTGGCCCTAGGGTTAGGGTTATGTTGAGGGCTAGGGTTAGAGATCCGGTTAGGGTTCCGATTGGACCTAGGGTTAGGTTTATGTTGAGGGCTAGGGTTAGAGATCAGGTTAGGGTTCCGATTGGACTTAGGGTTAGGGTTATGTTGAGGGCAAGGGGTAGAGATCCGGTTAGGGTTCCGATGGACCTAGGGTTAGGGTTATGTTGAGGGCTGGGGATAGAGATCCGGTTAGGGTTCCGATTGGACCTAGGGTTAGGGTTATGTTGAGGAAGAGGGGTAGAGATCCTGTTAGGGTACCGATTGGACCTAGGGTTAGGGTTATGTTGAGGGCTATGGTTAGATATCCGGTTAGGGTTCCGATTGGACCTAGGGTTAGGGTTACGTTGAGGGCTAGGTTTAGATATCCAAGTAGGGTTCCGATTGGTCCTAGGGTTAGGGTTATGTTGAGGGCTAGGTTTAGCCATCCGGTTAGGGTTCCGATTGGACCTCGGGTTAGGGTTATGTTGAGGGCGAGGGGTAGAGATCCGGTTAGGGTTCGGATTGGTCCTAGGGTTAGGGTTATGTTGAGGGCTAGGGTTAGGGATCCGGTAAGGGTTACGATTGGACCCAGCGTTAGCGTTGTGTTGAGGCCTAGGGTTAGAGATCCGGTTAGGATTCCGATTGGACCTAGGGTTATGATTATGTTGAGGGCTAGGGTTAGAGATCCGGTTAGGGTTCCGATTGGACCTCGGGTTAGGGTTATGTTGAGGGCGAGGGGTAGAGATCCGGTTAGGGTTCGGATTGGTCCTAGGGTTAGGGTTATGTTGAGGGCTAGGGTTAGGGATCCGGTTAGGGTTCCGATTGGACCTAGGGTTAGGGTTATGTTGACGGCTAGGTATACAGACCTGGTTAGCGTTCCGATTGGACCTAGGGTTAGGGTTATGTTGAGGGCTAGGGTTAGAGATCCGGTAAGGGTTACGATTGGACCGAGCGTTAGCGTTGTGTTGAGGCCTAGGGTTAGAGATCCGGTTAGGATTCCGATTGGACCTAGGGTTATGGTTATGTTGAGGGCTAGGGTTAGAGTTCCGTTTAGGGTTCCGATTGGACCTAGGGTTAGGGTTATGTTGAGGGCTAGGGTTAGAGATCTGGTTAGGGTTCCGATTGGACCTAGGGTTAGGGTTATGTTGAGGGCGAGTGTTAGAGACCCGGTTAGGGTTCCGATTGGACCTAGGGTTAGGGTTATGTTGAGGGCTAGGGTTAGAGATCCGGTTAGGGTTCCGATTGGACCTAGGGTTAGGGTTATGTTGAGGGCTAGTGTTTGAGATCCGGTTAGGGTTCCGATTGGACCTAGGGTTAGGGTTATGTTGACGGCGATGGGTAGAGGTCCTGTTAGGGTTACGATTGGACCTAGGGTTAGGTTTATGTTGAGGGCTAGGGTTAGAGTTCCGTTTAGGGTTCCGATTGGACCTAGGGTTAGGGTTATGTTGAGGGCTAGGGTTAGAGATCCGTTTAGGGTTCCGATTGGCCCTAGGGTTAGGGTTATGTTGAGGGCTAGGGTTAGAGATCCGGTTAGGGTTCCGATTGGACCTCGGGTTAGGGTTATGTTGAGGGCTAGGGTTAGAGATCCGGTTAGGGTTCCAATTGGACCTAGGGTTAGGGTTATGTTGAGGACTAGGGTTTGAGATCCGGTTAGGGTTCCGATTGGACCTAGGGTTAGGGTTATGTTGAGGGCGAGGGTTAGAGATCCGGTTAGGGTTCCGATTGGACCTAGGGTTAGGGTTATGTTGAGGGCCAGGTATACAGATCCGGTTAGGGTTCCGATTGGACCTAGGGTTAGGGTTATGTTGAGGGCTAGGGTTAGAGATCCGGTTAGGGTTCCGATTGGACCTAGGGTTAGGGTTATGTTGAGGGCAAGGGTTAGAGATCCGGTTAGGGTTCCGATTGGACCTAGGGTTAGGGTTATGTTGAGGGCTGGGGTTAGAGATCCGGTTAGGGTTCCGATTGGACCTAGGGTTAGGGTTATGTTGAGGAAGAGGGGTAGAGATCCTGTTAGGGTACCGATTGGACCTAGGGTTAGGGTTATGTTGAGGGCTATGGTTAGATATCCGGTTAGGGTTCCGATTGGACCTAGAGTTAGGGTTACATTGAGGGCTAGGTTTAGATATCCATGTAGGGTTCCGATTGGTCCTAGGGTTAGGGTTATGTTGAGGGCTAGGATTAGAGATCCGGTTAGGGTTCCGATTGGACCTCGAGTTAGGGTTATGTTGAGGGCGAGGGGTAGAGATCCGGTTAGGGTTCCGATTGGACCTAGGGTGAGGGTTATGTTGACGGCTAGGTATACAGACCTGGTTAGGGTTCCGATTGGACCTAGGGTTGGGGTTATGTTGAGGGCTAGGGTTAGAGATCCGGTAAGGGTTACGACTGGACCCAGGGTTAGCGTTGTGTTGAGGGCTAGGGTTAGAGATCCGGTTAGGATTCCGATTGGACCTAGGGTTATGGTTATGTTGAGGGCTAGGGTTAGAGTTCCGTTTAGGGTTCCGATTGGACCTAGGGTTAGGGTTATGTTGAGGGCTAGGGTTAGAGATCCGGTTACGTTTCCGATTGGACCTAGGGTTAGGGTTATGTTGAGGGCTCGGTATACAGATCCGGTTAGGTTTCCGATTGGACCTAAGGTTAGGGTTAGGTTGAGGGCTAGGGTTAGAGATCCGGTTAGGGTTCCGATTGGACCTAGGGTTAGGGTTATGTTGAGGGTTAGGGTTAGAGATCCGTTTAGGTTTCCGATTGGACCTAGGGTTAGGGTTATGTTGAAGGCTAGGTATACAGATCCGGTTAGGGTTCCGATTGGACCTAGGGTTAGGGTTATGTTGAGGACTAGGGTTAGAGATCCGGTTAGGGTTCCGATTGGACCTAGGGTTAGGGTTATGTTGAGGGCTAGGGTTACAGATCCGGTTAGGGTTCCGATTGGACCTAGGGTTAGGGTTATGTTGAGGGCGAGGGGTAGAGATACTGTTAGGGTTCCGATTGGACCTAGGCTTAGGTTTAGGTTGAGGGCTAGGGTTAGATATCCATTTAGGGTTCCAATTGGACCTAGCGTTAGGTTTATGTTGAGGGCTAGGGTTAGAGTTCCGTTTAGGGTTCCGATTGGACCTAGGGTTAGGGTTATGTTGAGGGCTAGGGTTAAAGATCCGTTTAGGGTTCCGATTGGACCTAGGGTTAGGGTTATGTTGAGGGCTAGGGTTAGAGATCCGGTTAGGGTTCCGATTGGACCTAGGGTTAGGGTTATGTTGAGGGCGAGGCTTAGAGATCTGGTTAGGGTTCCAATTGGACCTTGGGTTAGGGTTATGTTGAGGGCTAGGTATACAGATCCGGTTAGGGTTCCGATTGGACCTAGGGTTAGGGGTATGTTGAGGGTAGGGTTAGAGATCCGGTTAGGGTTCCGATTGGACTTAGGGTTAGGGTTATGTTGATGGCTGCGGTTAGAGATCCGGTTAGGGTTCCGATTGGACCTAGGGTTAGGGTTATTTTGAGGAAGAGGGGTAGAGATCCTGTTAGGGTACCGATTGGACCTAGGGTTAGGGTTATTTAGAGGGGTAGTGTGAGATATCCGGTTAGGGTTCTGATTGGACCTAGGGTTAGGGTTATGTTGAGGGCTAGGGTTAGAGTTCCGGTTAGGGTTCGGATTGGACCTAGGGTTAGGGTTATTTTGAGGGCTAGGGTTAGTGTTCCGGTTAGGGTTCCGAATGGACCTAGGGTTAGGGTTATGTTGAGGGCTAGATTTAGAGATCCGGTTAGGGTTCCGATTGGACCTCGGGTTAGGGTTATGTTGAGGACGAGGGGTAGAGATCCGGTTAGGGTTCGGATTGCTCCTAGGGTTAGCGTTATGTTGAGGGCTAGGCTTAGGGATCCGGTTAGGGATCCGATTGGACCTAGGGTTAGAGTTATGTTCAGGGCTACGTATACAGATCCGGTTAGGGTTCCGATTGGACCTAGGGTTAGGGTTATGTGGAGGGCTAGCGTTAGAGATCCGGTTAGGGTTCCTATTGGACCTAGGGTTAGGGTTATGTTGAGGGCTATGGTTAGATATCCGGTTATGGTTCTGATTGGACCTAGGGTTAGGGTTATGTTGAGGGCTAGGGTTAGAGATCCTGTTAGGGTACCGATTGGACCTAGGGTTAGGGTTATGTTGAGGGCTAGGGTTAGATATCCTGTTAGGGTTCTGATTGGACCTAGGGTTAGGGTTACGTTGAGGGCTAGGGTTAGAGTTCCGGTTAGGGTTCGGATTGGACCTAGGGTTAGGGTTATTTTGAGGGCTAGGGTTAGAGTTCCGGTTAGGGTTCCGAATGGACCTAGGGTTAGGGTTATGTTGAGGGCTAGATTTAGAGATCCGGTTAGGGTTCCGATTGGACCTCGGGTTAGGGTTATGTTGAGGGCGAGGGGTAGAGATCCGGTTAGGGTTCGGATTGGTCCTAGGGTTAGGGTTATGTTGAGGGCTAGGGTTAGGAATCCGGTTAGGGTTCCGATTGGACCTAGGGTTAGGGTTATGTTGAGGGCTAGGTATACAGACCCGGTTAGGGTTCCGATTGGACCTAGGGTTAGGGTTATGTTGAGGGCTAGGGTTAGAGATCTGGTTAGGGTTCCGATTGGACCTAGACTTAGGGTTATGTTGAGGGCGAGGGTTAGAGATCCGGTTAGGGTTCCGATTGGACGTAGGGTTAGGGTTATGTTGAGGGCTAGGGTTAGATATCCGGTTAGGGTTCCGATTGTACCTAGGGTTAGGGTTATGTTGAGGGCTAGGGTTAGAGATCCGGTTAGGGTTCCGATTGGACCTAGGGTTAGGGTTATGTTGAGGGCTACGGTTAGAGATCCGGTTAGGGTTCCGATTGGACCTAGGGTTAGGGTTATGTTGAGGGCTAGGGTTAGATATCCGGTTAGGGTTCCGATTGGACCTAGGGTTAGGGTTATGTTGAGGGCTACGTATACAGATCCGGTTAAGCTTCCGATTGGTCCTAGGGTTAGGGTTATGTGGAGGGCTAGCGTTAGAGATCCGGTTAGGGTTCCGATTGGACCTAGGGTTAGGGTTATGTTGAGGGCTATGGTTTTATATCCGGTTATGGTTCCGATTGGACCTAGGGATAGGGTTATGTTGACGTCTAGGGTTAGATATCCGTTTAGGGTTCCGATTGGACCTAGGGTTAGGTTTATGTTGAGGGCTAGGGTTAGAGATTCGTTTAGGGTTCCGATTGGACCTAGGGTTAGGGTTATGTTGAGGGCTATGGTTTGAGATCCCGTTTGGGTTCCGATTGGACCTAGGGTTAGGGTTATGTTGAGAGCGATGGGTAGAGGTCCTGTTAGGATTACGATTGGACCTAGGGTTAGGTTTATGTTGAGGGCTAGGGTTAGAGTTCCGTTTAGGGTTCCGATTGGACCTAGGGTTAGGGCTATGTTGAGGGCTAGGGTTAGAGGTCCGTTTAGGGTTCCGATTGGCCCTAGGGTTAGGGTTATGTTGAGGGCTAGGGTTAGAGATCCGGTTAGGGTTTCGATTGGACCTAGGGTTAGGGTTATGTGGAGGGCTAGGGTTTGAGATCCGGTAGGGTTCCGATTGGACCTAGGGTTAGGGTTATGTTGAGGGCGATGGGTAGAGGTCCTGTTAGGGTTACGATTGGACCTAGGGTTAGGTTTATGTTGAGGGTTAGGGTTAGAGTTCCGTTTAGGGTTCCGATTGGACCTAGGGTTAGGGTTATGTTGAGGGCTAGGGTTAGAGATCCGTTTAGGGTTCCAATTGGCCCTAGGGTTAGGGTTATGTTGAGGGCTAGGGTTAGACATCCGGTTAGGGTTCCGATTGGACCTAGTGTTTGGGTTATGTTGAGGGCGAGGGTTAGAGATCCGGTTAGGGTTCCGATTGGACCTAGGGTTAGGGTTATGTTGAGGGCTAGGTATACAGATCCGGTTAGGGTTCCGATTGGACCTAGGGTTAGGGTTATGTTGAGGGCTAGGGTTAGAGATCCGGTTACGGTTCCGATTGGACCTAGGGTTAGGGTTATGTTGAGGGCAAGGGTTAGAGATCCGGTTAGGGTTCCGATTGGACCTAGGGTTAGGGTTATGTTGAGGGCTGGGGTTAGAGATCCGGTTAGGGTTCCGATTGGACCTCGGGTTAGGGTTATGTTGAGGAAGAGGGGTAGAGATCCTGTTAGGGTACCGATTGGACCTAGGGTTAGGGTTATGTTGAGGGCTATGGTTAGATATCCGGTTAGGGTTCCGATTGGACCTAGGGTAGGGTTACGTTGAGGGCTAGGTTTAGATATCCATGTAGGGTTCCGATTGGTCCTAGGGTTAGGGTTATGTTGAGGGCTAGGTTTAGAGATCCGGTTAGGGTTCCGATTGGACCTCGGGTTAGGGTTATGTTGAGGGCGAGGGGTAGAGATCCGGTTAGGGCTCGGATTGGTCCTAGGGTTAGGGTTATGTTGAGGGCTAGGGTTAGGGATCAGGTTAGTGTTCCGATTGGACCTAGGGTTAGGGTTATGTTGACGGCTAGGTATACAGACCTGGTTAGGGTTCCGATTGGACCTAGGGTTAGGGTTATGTTGAGGGCTAGGGTTAGAGATCCGGTAAGGGTTACGATTGGACCCAGGGTTAGCGTTGTGTTGAGGGCTAGGGTTAGAGATCCGGTTAGGATTCCGATTGGACCTAGGGTTATGGTTATATTGAGGGCTAGGGTTAGAGTTCCGTTTAGGGTTCCGATTGGACCTAGGGTTAGGGTTATGTTGAAGGCTAGGGTTAGAGATCCGGTTACGTTTCCGATTGGACCTAGGGTTAGGTTTATATTGAGGGCTAGGTATACAGATCCGGTTAGGTTTCCGATTGGACCTAAGGTTAGGGTTAGGTTGAGGGCTAGGGTTAGAGATCCGGTTAGGGTTCCGATTGGACCTAGGACTAGGGTTATTTTGAGGGTTAGGGTTAGAGTTCCGGTTAGGTTTCCGATTGGACCAAGGGTTAGGGTTATGTTGAGGGCTAGGTATACAGATCCGGTTAGGGTTCCGATTGGACCTAGGGTTAGGGTTATGTTGAGGACTAGGGTTAGAGATCCGGTTAGGGTTCCGATTGGACCTAGGGTTAGGGTTATGTTGAGAGCTAGGGTTAGAGATCCGGTTAGGGTTCCGATTGGACCTAGGGTTAGGGTTATTTTGAGGGCTAGGGTTAGAGATCCGGTGAGGGTTCCGATTGGTCCTAGGGTTAGGGTTATGTTGAGGGCTAGGGTTAGAGATCCGGTTAGGGTTCCGATTGGACCTAGGGTTAGGGTTATGTTGAGGGCTAGGTTTAGATATCCGGTTAGGGTTCCGATTGGACCTCGGGTTAGGGTTATGTTGAGGGCGAGGCGTAGAGATCAGGTTAGGGTTCGGATTGGTCCTAGGGTTAGGGTTATGTTGAGGGCTAGGGTTAGGGATCCGGTTAGGGTTCCGATTGGACCTAGTGTTAGGGTTATGTTGAGGGCTAGGTATACAGAGACGGTTAGGGTTCCGATTGGACCTAGGGTTAGGGTTATGTTGAGGGCGAGGGTTAGATATCAATTTAGTGTTCCAATTGGACCTAGGGTTAGGTTTTCTGTTGAGGGCTAGGGTTAGAGTTCCGTTTAGGGTTCCGATTGGACCTAGGGTTAGGGTTATGTTGAGGGCTATGGTTAGAGATCCGTTTAGGGTTCCGATTGGACCTAGGGTTAGGGTTATGTTGAGGGCTAGGGTTAGAGATCCGGTTAGGGTTCCGATTGGACCTAGGGTTAGGGTTATGTTGAGGGCGAGGGTTAGAGATCTGGTTAGGGTTCCGATGGGACATAGGGTTAGGGTTATGTTGAGGGCTAGGTGTAAAGATCCGGTTAGGGTTCCGATTGGACCTAGGGTTAGGGGTATGTTGAGGGCTAGGGTTAGAGATCCTGTTAGGGTTCCGATTGGACCTAGGGTTAGGGTTATGTTGATGGCTGGGGTTAGAGATCCGGTTAGGGTTCCGATTGGACCTAGGGTTAGGGTTATGTAGAGGGCTAGAGTTAGATATCCGGTTAGGGTTCTGATTGGACCTAGGGTTAGGGTTATGTTGAGGGCTAGGGTTAGAGTTCCGGTTAGGGTTCGGATTGGACCTAGGGTTAGGGTTATTTTGAGGGCTAGGGTTAGTGTTCCGGTTAGGGTTCCGAATGGACCTAGGGTTAGGGTTATGTTGAGGGCTGGATTTAGAGATCCGGTTAGGGTTCCGATTGGACCTCGGGTTAGGGTTATGTTGAGGACGAGGGGTAGAGATCCGGTTAGGATTCGGATTGGTCCTAGGGTTAGGGTTATGTTGAGGGCTAGGGTTAGGGATCCGGTTAGGGATCCGATTAGACCTAGGGTTAGGGTTATGTTGAGGGCTAGGTATACAGACCCGGTTAGGGTTCCGATTGGACCTAGGGTAGGGTTATGTTGAGAGCTAGGGTTAGAGATCTGGTTAGGGTTCCGATTGGACCTAGGGTTAGGGTTATGTTGAGGGCGAGGGGTAGAGATCCGGTTAGGGTTCGGATTGGTCCTAGGGTTAGGGTTATGTTGAGGGCTAGGTTTAGGGATCCGGTAAGGGTTACGATTGGACCCAGCGTTAGCGTTGTGTTGAGGCCTAGGGTTAGAGATCCGGTTAGGATTCCGATTGGACCTAGGGTTATGATTATGTTGAGGGCTAGGGTTAGAGATCCGGTTAGGGTTCCGATTGGACCTCGGGTTAGGGTTATGTTGACGGCGAGGGGTAGAGATCCGGTTAGGGTTCGGATTGGTCCTAGGGTTAGGGTTATGTTGAGGGCTAGGGTTAGGGATCCGGTTAGGGTTCCTATTGGACCTAGGGTTAGGGTTATGTTGACGGCTAGGTATACAGACCTGGTTAGGGTTCCGATTGGAACAAGGGTTAGGGTTATGTTGAGGGCTAGGGTTAGAGATCCGGTAAGGGTTACGATTGGACCCAGCGTTAGCGTTGTGTTGAGGCCTAGGGTTAGAGATCCGGTTAGGATTCCGATTGGACCTAGGGTTATGGTTATGTTGAGGGCTAGGTTTAGAGTTCCGTTTAGGGTTCCGATTGGCCCTAGGGTTAGGGTTATGTTGAGGGCTAGGGTTAGAGATCCGGTTAGGGTTTCGATTGGACCTAGGGTTAGGGTTATGTGGAGGGCTAGGGTTTGAGATCCGGTAGGGTTCCGATTGTACCTAGGGTTAGGGTTATGTTGAGGGCGATGGGTAGAGGTCCTGTTAGGGTTACGATTGGACCTAGGGTTAGGTTTATGTTGAGGGTTAGGGTTAGAGTTCCGTTTAGGGTTCCGATTGGACCTAGGGTTAGGGTTATGTTGAGGGCTAGGGTTAGAGATCCGTTTAGGGTTCCAATTGGCCATAGGGTTAGGGTTATGTTGAGGGCTAGGGTTAGACATCCGGTTAGGGTTCCGATTGGACCTAGTGTTTGGGTTATGTTGAGGGCGAGGGTTAGAGATCCGGTTAGGGTTCCGATTGGACCTAGGGTTAGGGTTATGTTGAGGGCTAGGTATACAGATCCGGTTAGGGTTCCGATTGGACCTAGGGTTAGGGTTATGTTGAGGGCTAGGGTTAGAGATCCGGTTACGGTTCCGATTGGACCTAGGGTTAGGGTTATGTTGAGGGCAAGGGTTAGAGATCCGGTTAGGGTTCCGATTGGACCTAGGGTTAGGGTTATGTTGAGGGCTGGGGTTAGAGATCCGGTTAGGGTTCCGATTGGACCTCGGGTTAGGGTTATGTTGAGGAAGAGGGGTAGAGATCCTGTTAGGGTACCGATTGGACCTAGGGTTAGGGTTATGTTGAGGGCTATGGTTAGATATCCGGTTAGGGTTCCGATTGGACCTAGGGTAGGGTTACGTTGAGGGCTAGGTTTAGATATCCATGTAGGGTTCCGATTGGTCCTAGGGTTAGGGTTATGTTGAGGGCTAGGTTTAGAGATCCGGTTAGGGTTCCGATTGGACCTCGGGTTAGGGTTATGTTGAGGGCGAGGGGTAGAGATCCGGTTAGGGCTCGGATTGGTCCTAGGGTTAGGGTTATGTTGAGGGCTAGGGTTAGGGATCAGGTTAGTGTTCCGATTGGACCTAGGGTTAGGGTTATGTTGACGGCTAGGTATACAGACCTGGTTAGGGTTCCGATTGGACCTAGGGTTAGGGTTATGTTGAGGGCTAGGGTTAGAGATCCGGTAAGGGTTACGATTGGACCCAGGGTTAGCGTTGTGTTGAGGGCTAGGGTTAGAGATCCGGTTAGGATTCCGATTGGACCTAGGGTTATGGTTATATTGAGGGCTAGGGTTAGAGTTCCGTTTAGGGTTCCGATTGGACCTAGGGTTAGGGTTATGTTGAAGGCTAGGGTTAGAGATCCGGTTACGTTTCCGATTGGACCTAGGGTTAGGTTTATATTGAGGGCTAGGTATACAGATCCGGTTAGGTTTCCGATTGGACCTAAGGTTAGGGTTAGGTTGAGGGCTAGGGTTAGAGATCCGGTTAGGGTTCCGATTGGACCTAGGACTAGGGTTATTTTGAGGGTTAGGGTTAGAGTTCCGGTTAGGTTTCCGATTGGACCAAGGGTTAGGGTTATGTTGAGGGCTAGGTATACAGATCCGGTTAGGGTTCCGATTGGACCTAGGGTTAGGGTTATGTTGAGGACTAGGGTTAGAGATCCGGTTAGGGTTCCGATTGGACCTAGGGTTAGGGTTATGTTGAGAGCTAGGGTTAGAGATCCGGTTAGGGTTCCGATTGGACCTAGGGTTAGGGTTATTTTGAGGGCTAGGGTTAGAGATCCGGTGAGGGTTCCGATTGGTCCTAGGGTTAGGGTTATGTTGAGGGCTAGGGTTAGAGATCCGGTTAGGGTTCCGATTGGACCTAGGGTTAGGGTTATGTTGAGGGCTAGGTTTAGATATCCGGTTAGGGTTCCGATTGGACCTCGGGTTAGGGTTATGTTGAGGGCGAGGCGTAGAGATCAGGTTAGGGTTCGGATTGGTCCTAGGGTTAGGGTTATGTTGAGGGCGAGGGTTAGATATCAATTTAGTGTTCCAATTGGACCTAGGGTTAGGTTTTCTGTTGAGGGCTAGGGTTAGAGTTCCGTTTAGGGTTCCGATTGGACCTCGGGTTAGGGTTATGTTGAGGGCTAGGTATACAGAGACGGTTAGGGTTCCGATTGGACCTAGGGTTAGGGTTATGTTGAGGGCGAGGGTTAGATATCAATTTAGTGTTCCAATTGGACCTAGGGTTAGGTTTTCTGTTGAGGGCTAGGGTTAGAGTTCCGTTTAGGGTTCCGATTGGACCTAGGGTTAGGGTTATGTTGAGGGCTATGGTTAGAGATCCGTTTAGGGTTCCGATTGGACCTAGGGTTAGGGTTATGTTGAGGGCTAGGGTTAGAGATCCGGTTAGGGTTCCGATTGGACCTAGGGTTAGGGTTATGTTGAGGGCGAGGGTTAGAGATCTGGTTAGGGTTCCGATGGGACATAGGGTTAGGGTTATGTTGAGGGCTAGGTGTAAAGATCCGGTTAGGGTTCCGATTGGACCTAGGGTTAGGGGTATGTTGAGGGCTAGGGTTAGAGATCCTGTTAGGGTTCCGATTGGACCTAGGGTTAGGGTTATGTTGATGGCTGGGGTTAGAGATCCGGTTAGGGTTCCGATTGGACCTAGGGTTAGGGTTATGTAGAGGGCTAGAGTTAGATATCCGGTTAGGGTTCTGATTGGACCTAGGGTTAGGGTTATGTTGAGGGCTAGGGTTAGAGTTCCGGTTAGGGTTCGGATTGGACCTAGGGTTAGGGTTATTTTGAGGGCTAGGGTTAGTGTTCCGGTTAGGGTTCCGAATGGACCTAGGGTTAGGGTTATGTTGAGGGCTGGATTTAGAGATCCGGTTAGGGTTCCGATTGGACCTCGGGTTAGGGTTATGTTGAGGACGAGGGGTAGAGATCCGGTTAGGATTCGGATTGGTCCTAGGGTTAGGGTTATGTTGAGGGCTAGGGTTAGGGATCCGGTTAGGGATCCGATTAGACCTAGGGTTAGGGTTATGTTGAGGGCTAGGTATACAGACCCGGTTAGGGTTCCGATTGGACCTAGGGTAGGGTTATGTTGAGGGCTAGGGTTAGAGATCTGGTTAGGGTTCCGATTGGACCTAGGGTTAGGGTTATGTTGAGGGCGAGGGGTAGAGATCCGGTTAGGGTTCGGATTGGTCCTAGGGTTAGGGTTATGTTGAGGGCTAGGTTTAGGGATCCGGTAAGGGTTACGATTGGACCCAGCGTTAGCGTTGTGTTGAGGCCTAGGGTTAGAGATCCGGTTAGGATTCCGATTGGACCTAGGGTTATGATTATGTTGAGGGGTAGGGTTAGAGATCCGGTTAGGGTTCCGATTGGACCTCGGGTTAGGGTTATGTTGACGGCGAGGGGTAGAGATCCGGTTAGGGTTCGGATTGGTCCTAGGGTTAGGGTTATGTTGAGGGCTAGGGTTAGGGATCCGGTTAGGGTTCCTATTGGACCTAGGGTTAGGGTTATGTTGACGGCTAGGTATACAGACCTGGTTAGGGTTCCGATTGGAACAAGGGTTAGGGTTATGTTGAGGGCTAGGGTTAGAGATCCGGTAAGGGTTACGATTGGACCTAGGGTTATGGTTATGTTGAGGGCTAGGTTTAGAGTTCCGTTTAGGGTTCCGATTGGACCTAGGGTTAGGGTTATGTTGAGGGCTAGGTATACAGATCCGGTTAGGTTTCCGATTGATCCTAAGGTTAGGGTTAGATTGAGGGCTAGGGTTAGAGATCCGGTTAGGGTTCCGATTGGACCTAGGGTTAGGGTTATGTTGAGGGTTAGGGTTAGAGATCCGGTTAGGTTTCCGATTGGACCTAGGGTTAGGGTTATGTTGAGGGCGATGGGTAGAGGTCCTGTTAGGGTTACGATTGGACCTAGGGTTAGGTTTATGTTGAGGGTTAGGGTTAGAGTTCCGTTTAGGGTTCCGATTGGACCTAGGGTTAGGGTTATGTTGAGGGCTAGGGTTAGAGATCCGGTTAGGGTTCCGATTGGACCTAGGGTTAGGGTTATGTTGAGGGCAAGGGTTAGAGATCCGGTTAGGGTTCCGATTGGACCTAGGGTTAGGGTTATGTTGAGGGCTGGGGTTAGAGATCCGGTTAGGGTTCCGATTGGACCTCGGGTTAGGGTTATGTTGAGGAAGAGGGGTAGAGATCCTGTTAGGGTACCGATTGGACCTAGGGTTAGGGTTATGTTGAGGGCTATGGTTAGATATCCGGTTAGGGTTCCGATTGGACCTAGGGTTAGGGTTACGTTGAGGGCTAGGTTTAGATATCCATGTAGGGTTCCGATTGGTCCTAGGGTTAGGGTTATGTTGAGGGCTAGGTTTAGAGATCCGGTTAGGGTTCCGATTGGACCTCGGGTTAGGGTTATGTTGAGGGCGAGGGGTAGAGATCCGGTTAGGGCTCGGATTGGTCCTAGGGTTAGGGTTATGTTGAGGGCTAGGGTTAGGGATCCGGTTAGGGTTCCGATTGGACCTAGGGTTAGGGTTATGTTGACGGCTAGGTATACAGACCTGGTTAGGGTTCCGATTGGACCTTGGGTTAGGGTTATGTTGAGGGCTAGGGTTAGAGATCCGGTAAGGGTTACGATTGGACCCAGGGTTAGCGTTGTGTTGAGGGCTATGGTTAGAGATTCGGTTAGGATTCCGATTGGACCTAGGGTTATGGTTATATTGAGGGCTAGGGTTAGAGTTCCGTTTAGGGTTCCGATTGGACCTAGGGTTAGGGTTATGTTGAAGGCTAGGGTTAGAGATCCGGTTACGTTTCCGATTGGACCTAGGGTTAGGTTTATGTTGAGGGCTAGGTATACAGATCCGGTTAGGTTTCCGATTGGACCTAAGGTTAGGGTTAGGTTGAGGGGTAGGGTTAGAGATCCGGTTAGGGTTCCGATTGGACCTAGGGCTAGGGTTATTTTGAGGGTTAGGGTTAGAGATCCGGTTAGGTTTCCGATTGGACCTAGGGTTAGGGTTATGTTGAGGGCTAGGGTTAGGGATCCGGTTAGGGTTCTGATTGGACCTAGGGTTAGGGTTATGTTGAGGGCTAGGGTTAGAGATCCGGTAAGGGTTACGATTGTACCCAGCGTTAGCGTTGTGTTGAGGCCTAGGGTTAGAGATCCGGTTAGGATTCCGATTGGACGTAGGGTTATGGTTATGTTGAGGGCTAGGGTTAGAGTTCCGTTGAGGGTTCCGATTGGACCTAGGGTTAGGGTTATGTTGAGGGCTAGGTATACAGATCCGGTTAGGTTTCCGATTGGACCTAAGGTTAGGGTTAGATTGAGGGCTAGGGTTAGAGATCCGGTTAGGGTTCCGATTGGACCTAGGGTTAGTGTTATGTTGAGGGCTAGGTATACAGATCCGGTTAGTGTTCCGATTGGACCTAGTGTTAGGGTTATGTTGAGGACTAGGGTTAGAGATCCGGTTAGGGTTCCGATTGGACCTAGGGTTAGGGTTATGTTGAGGGCTAAGGTTAGAGATCCGGTTAGGGTTTCGATTGGACCTAGGGTTAGGGTTATGTGGAGGGCTAGGTTTTGAGATCCGGTAGGGTTCCGATTGGACCTAGGGTTAGGGTTATGTTGAGGGCGATGGGTAGAGGTCCTGTTAGGGTTACGATTGGACCTAGGGTTAGGTTTATGTTGAGGGTTAAGGTTAGAGTTCCGTTTAGGGTTCCGATTGGACCTAGGGTTAGGGTTATGTTGAGGGCTAGGGTTAGAGATCCGTTTAGGGTTCCAATTGGCCCTAGGGTTAGGGTTATGTTGAGGGCTAGGGTTAGACATCCGGTTAGGGTTCCGATTGGACCTAGTGTTTGGGTTATGTTGAGGGCGAGGGTTAGAGATCCGGTTAGGGTTCCGATTGGACCTAGGGTTAGGGTTATGTTGAGGGCTAGGGTTAGAGATCCGGTTAGGGTTCCGATTGGACCTAGGGTTAGGGTTATGTTGAGGGCGATGGGTAGAGGTCCTGTTAGGGTTACGATTGGACCTAGCGTTAGGTTTATGTTGAGGGTTAGGGTTAGAGTTCCGTTTAGGGTTCCGATTGGACCTAGGGTTAGGGTTATGTTGAGGGCTAGGGTTAGAGATCCGTTTAGGGTTCCAATTGGCCCTAGGGTTAGGGTTATGTTGAGGGCTAGGGTTAGACATCCGGTTAGGGTTCCGATTGGACCTAGTGTTTGGGTTATGTTGAGGGCGAGGGTTAGAGATCCGGTTAGGGTTCCGATTGGACCTAGGGTTAGGGTTATGTTGAGGGCTAGGGTTAGAGATCCGGTTAGGGTTCCGATTGGACCTAGGGTTAGGGTTATGTTGAGGGCGATGGGTAGAGGTCCTGTTAGGGTTACGATTGGACCTAGGGTTAGGTTTATGTTGAGGGTTAGGGTTAGAGTTCCGTTTAGGGTTCTGATTGGACCTAGGGTTAGGGTTATGTTGAGGGCTAGGGTTAGAGATCCGTTTAGGGTTCCAATTGGCCCTAGGGTTAGGGTTATGTTGAGGGCTAGGGTTAGACATCCGGTTAGGGTTCCGATTGGACCTAGTGTTTGGGTTATGTTGAGGGCGAGGGTTAGAGATCCGGTTAGGGTTCCGATTGGACCTAGGGTTAGGGTTATGTTGAGGGCTAGGGTTAGAGATCCGGTTAGGGTTCCGATTGGACCTAGGGTTAGGGTTATGTTGAGGGCAAGGGTTAGAGATCCGGTTAGGGTTCCGATTGGACCTAGGGTTAGGGTTATGTTGAGGGCTGGGGTTAGAGATCCGGTTAGGGTTCCGATTGGACCTCGGGTTAGGGTTATGTTGAGGAAGAGGGGTAGAGATCCTGTTAGGGTACCGATTGGACCTAGGGTTAGGGTTATGTTGAGGGCTATGGTTAGATATCCGGTTAGGGTTCCGATTGGACCTAGGGTTAGGGTTACGTTGAGGGCTAGGTTTAGATATCCATGTAGGGTTCCGATTGGTCCTAGGGTTAGGGTTATGTTGAGGGCTAGGTTTAGAGATCCGGTTAGGGTTCCGATTGGACCTCGGGTTAGGGTTATGTTGAGGGCGAGGGGTAGAGATCCGGTTAGGGCTCGGATTGGTCCTAGGGTTAGGGTTATGTTGAGGGCTAGGGTTAGGGATCCGGTTAGTGTTCTGATTGGACCTAGGGTTAGGGTTATGTTGACGGCTAGGTATACAGACCTGGTTAGGGTTCCGATTGGACCTAGGGTTAGGGTTATGTTGAGGGCTAGGGTTAGAGATCCGGTAAGGGTTACGATTGGACCCAGGGTTAGCGTTGTGTTGAGGGCTAGGGTTAGAGATCCGGTTAGGATTCCGATTGGACCTAGGGTTATGGTTATATTGAGGGCTAGGGTTAGAGTTCCGTTTAGGGTTCCGATTGGACCTAGGGTTAGGGTTATGTTGAAGGCTAGGGTTAGAGATCCGGTTACGTTTCCGATTGGACCTAGGGTTAGGTTTATGTTGAGGGCTAGGTATACAGATCCGGTTAGGTTTCCGATTGGACCTAAGGTTAGGGTTAGGTTGAGGGCTAGGGTTAGAGATCCGGTTAGGGTTCCGATTGGACCTAGGGCTAGGGTTATTTTGAGGGTTAGGGTTAGAGTTCCGGTTAGGTTTCCGATTGGACCAAGGGTTAGGGTTATGTTGAGGGCTAGGTATACAGATCCGGTTATGGTTCCGATTGGACCTAGGGTTAGGGTTATGTTGAGGACTAGGATTAGAGATCCGGTTAGGGTTCCGATTGGACCTAGGGTTAGGGTTATGTTGAGAGCTAGGGTTAGAGATCCGGTTAGGGTTCCGATTGGACCTAGGGTTAGGGTTATGTTGAGGGCTAGGGTTAGAGATCCGGTTAGGGTTCCGATTGGTCCTAGGGTTAGGGTTATGTTGAGTGCTAGGGTTAGAGATCCGGTTAGGGTTCCGATTGGACCTAGGGTTAGGGTTATGTTGAGGGCTAGGTTTAGATATCCGGTTAGGGTTCCGATTGGACCTCGGGTTAGGGTTATGTTGAGGGCGAGGCGTAGAGATCAGGTTAGGGTTCGAATTGGTCCTAGGGTTAGGGTTATGTTGAGGGCTAGGGTTAGGGATCCGGTTAGGGTTCCGATTGGACCTAGGGTTAGGGTTATGTTGAGGGCTAGGTATACAGAGACGGTTAGGGTCCGATTGGACCTAGGGTTAGGGTTATGTTGAGGGCGAGGGTTAGATATCAATTTAGTGTTCCAATTGGACCTAGGGTTAGGTTTATGTTGAGGGCTAGGGTTAGAGTTCCGTTTAGGGTTCCGATTGGACTTAGGGTTAGGGTTATATTGAGGGCTATGGTTAGAGATCCGTTTAGGGTTCCGATTGGACCTAGGGTTAGGGTTATGTTGAAGGCTAGGGTTAGAGATCCGGTTAGGGTTCCGATTGGACCTAGGGTTAGGGTTATGTTGAGGGCGAGGGTTAGAGATCTGGTTAGGGTTCCGATGGGACATAGGGTTAGGGTTATGTTGAGGGCTAGGTGTACAGATCCGGTTAGGGTTCCGATTGGACCTAGGGTTAGGGGTATGTTGAGGGCTAGGGTTAGAGATCCTGTTAGGGTTCCGATTGGGCCTAGGGTTAGGGTTATGTTGATGGCTGGGGTTAGAGATCCGGTTAGAGTTCCGATTCGACCTAGGGTTAGGGTTATGTAGAGGGCTAGGGTTAGATATCCGGTTAGGGTTCTGATTGGACCTAGGGTTAGGGTTATGTTGAGGGCTAGGGTTAGAGTTCCGGTTAGGGTTCGGATTGGACCTAGGGTTAGGGTTATTTTGAGGGCTAGGGTTAGTGTTCCGGTTAGGGTTCCGAATGGACCTAGGGTTAGGGTTATGTTGAGGGCTGGATTTAGAGATCCGGTTAGGGTTCCGATTGGACCTCGGGTTAGGGTTATGTTGAGGACGAGGGGTAGAGATCCGGTTAGGGTTCGGATTGGTCCTAGGGTTAGGGTTATGTTGAGGGCTAGGGTTAGGGATCCGGTTAGGGATCCGATTAGACCTAGGGTTAGGGTTATGTTGAGGGCTAGGTATACAGACCCGGTTAGGGTTCCGATTGGACCTAGGGTAGGGTTATGTTGAGGGCTAGGGTTAGAGATCTGGTTAGGGTTCCGATTGGACCTAGGGTTAGGGTTATGTTGAGGGCGAGGGTTAGAGATCCGGTTAGGGTTCCGATTGGACCTAGGGTTAGGGTTATGTTGAGGGCTGGGGTTAGAGATCCGGTTAGGGTTCCGATTGGACCTAGGGTTAGGGTTATGTTGAGGAAGAGGGGTAGAGATCCTGTTAGGGTACCGATTGGACCTAGGGTTAGGGTTATGTTGAGGGCTATGGTTAGATATCCGGTTAGGGTTCCGATTGGACCTAGGGTTAGGGTTACGTTGAGGGCTAGGTTTAGATATCCAAGTAGGGTTCCGATTGGTCCTAGGGTTAGGGTTATGTTGAGGGCTAGGTTTAGAGATCCGGTTAGGGTTCCGATTGGACCTCGGGTTAGGGTTATGTTGAGGGCGAGGGGTAGAGATCCGGTTAGGGTTCGGATTGGTCCTAGGGTTAGGGTTATGTTGAGGGCTAGGTTTAGGGATCCGGTAAGGGTTACGATTGGACCCAGCGTTAGCGTTGTGTTGAGGCCTAGGGTTAGAGATCCGGTTAGGCATCCGATTGGACCTAGGGTTATGATTATGTTGAGGGCTAGGGTTAGAGATCCGGTTAGGGTTCCGATTGGACCTCGGGTTAGGGTTATGTTGACGGCGAGGGGTAGAGATCCGGTTAAGGTTCGGATTGGTCCTAGGGTTAGGGTTATGTTGAGGGCTAGGGTTAGGGATCCGGTTAGGGTTCCGATTGGACCTAGGGTTAGGGTTATGTTGACGGCTAGGTATACAGACCTGGTTAGGGTTCCGATTGGACCTAGGGTTAGGGTTATGTTGAGGGCTAGGGTTAGAGATCCGGTAAGGGTTACGATTGGACCCAGCGTTAGCGTTGTGTTGAGGCCTAGGGTTAGAGATCCGGTTAGGATTCCGATTGGACCTAGGGTTATGGTTATATTGAGGGCTAGGGTTAGAGTTCCGTTTAGGGTTCCGATTGGACATAGGGTTAGGGTTATGTTGAGGGCTAGGTATACAGCTCCGGTTAGGTTTCCGATTGGACCTAAGGTTAGGGTTAGATTGAGGGCTAGGGTTAGAGATCCGGTTAGGGTTCCGTTTGGACCTAGGGTTAGGGTTATGTTGAGGGTTAGGGTTAGAGATCCGGTTAGGTTTCCGATTGGACCTAGGGTTAGGGTTATGTTGAGGGCTAGGTATACAGATCCGGTTAGTGTTCCGATTGGACCTAGTGTTAGGGTTATGTTGAGGACTAGGGTTAGAGATCCGGTTAGGGTTCCGATTGGACCTAGGGTTAGGGTTATGTTGAGGGCTAGGGTTAGAGATCCGGTTAGGGTTTCGATTGGACCTAGGGTTAGGGTTATGTGGAGGGCTAGGGTTTGAGATCCGGTTAGGGTTCCGATTGGACCTAGGGTTAGGGTTATGTTGAGGGCGATGGGTAGAGGTCCTGTTAGGGTTACGATTGGACCTAGGGTTAGGTTTATGTTGAGGGTTAGGGTTAGAGTTCCGTTTAGGGTTCCCATTGGACCTAGGGTTAGGGTTATGTTGAGGGCTAGGGTTAGAGATCCGTTTAGGGTTCCAATTGGCCCTAGGGTTAGGATTATGTTGAGGGCTAGGGTTAGACATCCGGTTAGGGTTCCGATTGGACCTAGTGTTTGGGTTATGTTGAGGGCGAGGGTTAGAGATCCGGTTAGGGTTCCGATTGGACCTAGGGTTAGGGTTATGTTGAGGGCTAGGTATACAGATCCGGTTAGGGTTCCGATTGGACCTAGGGTTAGGGTTATGTTGAGGGCTAGGGTTAGAGATCCGGTTAGGGTTCCGATTGGACCTAGGGTTAGGGTTATGTTTAGGGCAAGGGTTAGAGATCCGGTTAGGGTTCCGATTGGACCTAGGGTTAGGGTTATGTTGAGGGCTGGGGTTAGAGATCCGGTTAGGGTTCCGATTGGACCTCGGGTTAGGGTTATGTTGAGGAAGAGGGGTAGAGATCCTGTTAGGGTACCGATTGGACCTAGGGTTAGGGTTATGTTGAGGGCTATGGTTAGATATCCGGTTAGGGTTCCGATTGGACCTAGGGTTAGGGTTACGTTGAGGGCTAGGTTTAGATATCCATGTAGGGTTCCGATTGGTCCTAGGGTTAGGGTTATGTTGAGGGCTAGGTTTAGAGATCCGGTTAGGGTTCCGATTGGACCTCGGGTTAGGGTTATGTTGAGGTCGAGGGGTAGAGATCCGGTTAGGGCTCGGATTGGTCCTAGGGTTAGGGTTATGTTGAGGGCTAGGGTTAGGGATCCGGTTAGGGTTCCGATTGGACCTAGGGTTAGGGTTATGTTGACGGCTAGGTATACAGACCTGGTTAGGGTTCCGATTGGACCTAGGGTTAGGGTTATGTTGAGGGCTAGGGTTAGAGATCCGGTAAGGGTTACGATTGGACCCAGGGTTAGCGTTGTGTTGAGGGCTAGGGTTAGAGATCCGGTTAGGGTTCCGATTGGACCTAGGGTTAGGGTTATGTTGAGGGCAAGTGTTAGAGGTCCGGTTAGGGTTCCGATTGGACCTAGGGTTAGGGTTATGTTGAGGGCTAGGGTTAGAGATCCGGTTAGGGTTCCGATTGGACCTAGGGTTAGGGTTATGTTGAGGGCGAGGGGTAGATATCCTGTTAGGTTTCAGATTGGACTTAGGGTTAGGATTATGTTGAGGGCTAGGGTTAGATATCTGGTTAGGGTTCCGATTGGATCTAGGGTTAGGGTTATGTTGAGGGCTAAGCTTAGAGATCCGGTTAGGGTTCCGATTGGACCTAGGGTTAGGGTTATGTTGAGGGGTAGGCTTAGAGATCCGGTTAGGGTTCCGATTGGACCTAGGGTTAGGGTTATGTTGAGGGCTAGGGTTAGAGATCCGGTTAGGGTTCCCATTGGACCTAGGGTTAGGGTTTTGTTGAGGGCTAGGGTTAGAGATCCGGTTAGGGTTTCGATTGAACCTAGGGTTAATGTTTTGTTGAAGGCTAGGGTTAGATATCCGGTTAGGCTTCCGATTGGATCTAGGGTTAGGGTTATGTTGAGGGCTAGGGTTAGAGATCCGGTTAGGGTTCCCATTGGACCTAGGGTTAGGGTTTTGTTGAGGGCTAGGGTTAGAGATCCGGTTAGGGTTTCGATTGAACCTAGGGTTAATGTTTTGTTGAGGGCTAGGGTTAGATATCCGGTTAGGCTTCCGATTGGATCTAGGGTTAGGGTTATGTTGAGGGCTAGGGTTAGAGATGCGGTTAGGGTTCCGATTGGACCTAGGGTTAGGGTTATGTTGAGGGCTAGGGTTAGAGATGCGGTTAGGGTTCCGATTGGACCTAGGGTTAGGGTTATGTTGAGGGCTAGGGTAAGAGATCCAGTTATGGTTCCGATTGGACCTAGGGTTAGGGTTATGTTGAGGGCGAGGGGTAGAGATCCGGTTAGGGTTCCGATTGGACCTCGGGTTAGGGTTATGTTGAGGGCGAGGGGTAGAGATCCGGTTAGGGCTCGGATTGGTCCTAGGGTTAGGGTTATGTTGAGGGCTAGGGTTAGGGATCCGGTTAGTGTTCTGATTGGACCTAGGGTTAGGGTTATGTTGACGGCTAGGTATACAGACCTGGTTAGGGTTCCGATTGGACCTAGGGTTAGGGTTATGTTGAGGGCTAGGGTTAGAGATCCGGTAAGGGTTACGATTGGACCCAGGGTTAGCGTTGTGTTGAGGGCTAGGGTTAGAGATCCGGTTAGGATTCCGATTGGACCTAGGGTTATGGTTATATTGAGGGCTAGGGTTAGAGTTCCGTTTAGGGTTCCGATTGGACCTAGGGTTAGGGTTATGTTGAAGGCTAGGGTTAGAGATCCGGTTACGTTTCCGATTGGACCTAGGGTTAGGTTTATGTTGAGGGCTAGGTATACAGATCCGGTTAGGTTTCCGATTGGACCTAAGGTTAGGGTTAGGTTGAGGGCTAGGGTTAGAGATCCGGTTAGGGTTCCGATTGGACCTAGGGCTAGGGTTATTTTGAGGGTTAGGGTTAGAGTTCCGGTTAGGTTTCCGATTGGACCAAGGGTTAGGGTTATGTTGAGGGCTAGGTATACAGATCCGGTTATGGTTCCGATTGGACCTAGGGTTAGGGTTATGTTGAGGACTAGGATTAGAGATCCGGTTAGGGTTCCGATTGGACCTAGGGTTAGGGTTATGTTGAGAGCTAGGGTTAGAGATCCGGTTAGGGTTCCGATTGGACCTAGGGTTAGGGTTATGTTGAGGGCTAGGGTTAGAGATCCGGTTAGGGTTCCGATTGGTCCTAGGGTTAGGGTTATGTTGAGTGCTAGGGTTAGAGATCCGATTAGGGTTCCGATTGGACCTAGGGTTAGGGTTATGTTGAGGGCTAGGTTTAGATATCCGGTTAGGGTTCCGATTGGACCTCGGGTTAGGGTTATGTTGAGGGCGAGGCGTAGAGATCAGGTTAGGGTTCGAATTGGTCCTAGGGTTAGGGTTATGTTGAGGGCTAGGGTTAGGGATCCGGTTAGGGTTCCGATTGGACCTAGGGTTAGGGTTATGTTGAGGGCTAGGTATACAGAGACGGTTAGGGTCCGATTGGACCTAGGGTTAGGGTTATGTTGAGGGCGAGGGTTAGATATCAATTTAGTGTTCCAATTGGACCTAGGGTTAGGTTTATGTTGAGGGCTAGGGTTAGAGTTCCGTTTAGGGTTCCGATTGGACTTAGGGTTAGGGTTATATTGAGGGCTATGGTTAGAGATCCGTTTAGGGTTCCGATTGGACCTAGGGTTAGGGTTATGTTGAAGGCTAGGGTTAGAGATCCGGTTAGGGTTCCGATTGGACCTAGGGTTAGGGTTATGTTGAGGGCGAGGGTTAGAGATCTGGTTAGGGTTCCGATGGGACATAGGGTTAGGGTTATGTTGAGGGCTAGGTGTACAGATCCGGTTAGGGTTCCGATTGGACCTAGGGTTAGGGGTATGTTGAGGGCTAGGGTTAGAGATCCTGTTAGGGTTCCGATTGGGCCTAGGGTTAGGGTTATGTTGATGGCTGGGGTTAGAGATCCGGTTAGAGTTCCGATTGGACCTAGGGTTAGGGTTATGTAGAGGGCTAGGGTTAGATATCCGGTTAGGGTTCTGATTGGACCTAGGGTTAGGGTTATGTTGAGGGCTAGGGTTAGAGTTCCGGTTAGGGTTCGGATTGGACCTAGGGTTAGGGTTATTTTGAGGGCTAGGGTTAGTGTTCCGGTTAGGGTTCCGAATGGACCTAGGGTTAGGGTTATGTTGAGGGCTGGATTTAGAGATCCGGTTAGGGTTCCGATTGGACCTCGGGTTAGGGTTATGTTGAGGACGAGGGGTAGAGATCCGGTTAGGGTTCGGATTGGTCCTAGGGTTAGGGTTATGTTGAGGGCTAGGGTTAGGGATCCGGTTAGGGATCCGATTAGACCTAGGGTTAGGGTTATGTTGAGGGCTAGGTATACAGACCCGGTTAGGGTTCCGATTGGACCTAGGGTAGGGTTATGTTGAGGGCTAGGGTTAGAGATCTGGTTAGGGTTCCGATTGGACCTAGGGTTAGGGTTATGTTGAGGGCGAGGGTTAGAGATCCGGTTAGGGTTCCGATTGGACCTAGGGTTAGGGTTATGTTGAGGGCTGGGGTTAGAGATCCGGTTAGGGTTCCGATTGGACCTAGGGTTAGGGTTATGTTGAGGAAGAGGGGTAGAGATCCTGTTAGGGTACCGATTGGACCTAGGGTTAGGGTTATGTTGAGGGCTATGGTTAGATATCCGGTTAGGGTTCCGATTGGACCTAGGGTTAGGGTTACGTTGAGGGCTAGGTTTAGATATCCAAGTAGGGTTCCGAATGGTCCTAGGGTTAGGGTTATGTTGAGGGCTAGGTTTAGAGATCCGGTTAGGGTTCCGATTGGACCTCGGGTTAGGGTTATGTTGAGGGCGAGGGGTAGAGATCCGGTTAGGGTTCGGATTGGTCCTAGGGTTAGGGTTATGTTGAGGGCTAGGTTTAGGGATCCGGTAAGGGTTACGATTGGACCCAGCGTTAGCGTTGTGTTGAGGCCTAGGGTTAGAGATCCGGTTAGGCATCCGATTGGACCTAGGGTTATGATTATGTTGAGGGCTAGGGTTAGAGATCCGGTTAGGGTTCCGATTGGACCTCGGGTTAGGGTTATGTTGACGGCGAGGGGTAGAGATCCGGTTAAGGTTCGGATTGGTCCTAGGGTTAGGGTTATGTTGAGGGCTAGGGTTAGGGATCCGGTTAGGGTTCCGATTGGACCTAGGGTTAGGGTTATGTTGACGGCTAGGTATACAGACCTGGTTAGGGTTCCGATTGGACCTAGGGTTAGGGTTATGTTGAGGGCTAGGGTTAGAGATCCGGTAAGGGTTACGATTGGACCCAGCGTTAGCGTTGTGTTGAGGCCTAGGGTTAGAGATCCGGTTAGGATTCCGATTGGACCTAGGGTTATGGTTATATTGAGGGCTAGGGTTAGAGTTCCGTTTAGGGTTCCGATTGGACCTAGGGTTAGGGTTATGTTGAGGGCTAGGTATACAGCTCCGGTTAGGTTTCCGATTGGACCTAAGGTTAGGGTTAGATTGAGGGCTAGGGTTAGAGATCCGGTTAGGGTTCCGTTTGGACCTAGGGTTAGGGTTATGTTGAGGGTTAGGGTTAGAGATCCGGTTAGGTTTCCGATTGGACCTAGGGTTAGGGTTATGTTGAGGGCTAGGTATACAGATCCGGTTAGTGTTCCGATTGGACCTAGTGTTAGGGTTATGTTGAGGACTAGGGTTAGAGATCCGGTTAGGGTTCCGATTGGACCTAGGGTTAGGGTTATGTTGAGGGCTAGGGTTAGAGATCCGGTTAGGGTTTCGATTGGACCTAGGGTTAGGGTTATGTGGAGGGCTAGGGTTTGAGATCCGGTTAGGGTTCCGATTGGACCTAGGGTTAGGGTTATGTTGAGGGCGATGGGTAGAGGTCCTGTTAGGGTTACGATTGGACCTAGGGTTAGGTTTATGTTGAGGGTTAGGGTTAGAGTTCCGTTTAGGGTTCCCATTGGACCTAGGGTTAGGGTTATGTTGAGGGCTAAGGTTAGAGATCCGTTTAGGGTTCCAATTGGCCCTAGGGTTAGGATTATGTTGAGGGCTAGGGTTAGACATCCGGTTAGGGTTCCGATTGGACCTAGTGTTTGGGTTATGTTGAGGGCGAGGGTTAGAGATCCGGTTAGGGTTCCGATTGGACCTAGGGTTAGGGTTATGTTGAGGGCTAGATATACAGATCCGGTTAGGGTTCCGATTGGACCTAGGGTTAGGGTTATGTTGAGGGCTAGGGTTAGAGATCCGGTTAGGGTTCCGATTGGACCTAGGGTTAGGGTTATGTTTAGGGCAAGGGTTAGAGATCCGGTTAGGGTTCCGATTGGACCTAGGGTTAGGGTTATGTTGAGGGCTGGGGTTAGAGATCCGGTTAGGGTTCCGATTGGACCTCGGGTTAGGGTTATGTTGAGGAAGAGGGGTAGAGATCCTGTTAGGGTACCGATTGGACCTAGGGTTAGGGTTATGTTGAGGGCTATGGTTAGATATCCGGTTAGGGTTCCGATTGGACCTAGGGTTAGTGTTACGTTGAGGGCTAGGTTTAGATATCCATGTAGGGTTCCGATTGGTCCTAGGGTTAGGGTTATGTTGAGGGCTAGGTTTAGAGATCCGGTTAGGGTTCCGATTGGACCTCGGGTTAGGGTTATGTTGAGGTCGAGGGGTAGAGATCCGGTTAGGGCTCGGATTGGTCCTAGGGTTAGGGTTATGTTGAGGGCTAGGGTTAGGGATCCGGTTAGGGTTCCGATTGGACCTAGGGTTAGGGTTATGTTGACGGCTTGGTATACAGACCTGGTTAGGGTTCCGATTGGACCTAGGGTTAGGGTTATGTTGAGGGCTAGGGTTAGAGATCCGGTAAGGGTTACGATTGGACCCAGGGTTAGCGTTGTGTTGAGGGCTAGGGTTAGAGATCCGGTTAGGGTTCCGATTGGACCTAGGGTTAGGGTTATGTTGAGGGCAAGTGTTAGAGGTCCGGTTAGGGTTCCGATTGGACCTAGGGTTAGGGTTATGTTGAGGGCTAGGGTTAGAGATCCGGTTAGGGTTCCGATTGGACCTAGGGTTAGGGTTATGTTGAGGGCGAGGGGTAGATATCCTGTTAGGTTTCAGATTGGACCTAGGGTTAGGATTATGTTGAGGGCTAGGGTTAGATATCTGGTTAGGGTTCCGATTGGATCTAGGGTTAGGGTTATGTTGAGGGCTAAGCTTAGAGATCCGGTTAGGGTTCCGATTGGACCTAGGGTTAGGGTTATGTTGAGGGGTAGGCTTAGAGATCCGGTTAGGGTTCCGATTGGACCTAGGGTTAGGGTTATGTTGAGGGCTAGGGTTAGAGATCCGGTTAGGGTTCCCATTGGACCTAGGGTTAGGGTTTTGTTGAGGGCTAGGGTTAGAGATCCGGTTAGGGTTTCGATTGAACCTAGGGTTAATGTTTTGTTGAAGGCTAGGGTTAGATATCCGGTTAGGCTTCCGATTGGATCTAGGGTTAGGGTTATGTTGAGGGCTAGGGTTAGAGATCCGGTTAGGGTTCCCATTGGACCTAGGGTTAGGGTTTTGTTGAGGGCTAGGGTTAGAGATCCGGTTAGGGTTTCGATTGAACCTAGGGTTAATGTTTTGTTGAGGGCTAGGGTTAGATATCCGGTTAGGCTTCCGATTGGATCTAGGGTTAGGGTTATGTTGAGGGCTAGGGTTAGAGATGCGGTTAGGGTTCCGATTGGACCTAGGGTTAGGGTTATGTTGAGGGCTAGGGTTAGAGATGCGGTTAGGGTTCCGATTGGACCTAGGGTTAGGGTTATGTTGAGGGCTAGGGTAAGAGATCCAGTTATGGTTCCGATTGGACCTAGGGTTAGGGTTATGTTGAGGGCGAGGGGTAGAGATCCTGTTAGGGTTC
This sequence comes from Miniopterus natalensis, assembly GCF_054644295.1. Lineage (NCBI taxonomy): Eukaryota > Metazoa > Chordata > Mammalia > Chiroptera > Miniopteridae > Miniopterus > Miniopterus natalensis. The sequence continues at coordinate 85,910,387 of NC_142087.1, forward strand.
CGATTGGACCTAGGGTTAGGGTTATGTTGAGGGCTAGGCTTACAGATCCGGTTAGGGTTCCGATTAGACCTAGTGTTAGGGTTATGTTGAGGACTAGGGATAGAGATCTGGTTAGGGTTCCGATTTGACCTAGGCTTAGGGCTATTTTGAGTGCTAGGGTAAGGGATCCGGTTAGGGTTACGATTGGACCTAGGGTTAGGGTTATGTTGAGGGCTAGGGATAGAGATCTGCTTAGGGTTCCGATTTGACCTAGGGTTAGGGATATTTTGAGGGCTAGTGTTAGAGTTCCGGTTAGGGTTCCGATTGGACCTAGGGTTAGGGTTATGTTGAGGGCTAGAGATCCGGTTAGGGTTCTGATTGGACCTAGGGTTAGGGTTATGTTGAGGGCGAGGGGTAGAGATCCTGTTAGGGTTCCGATTGGACCTAGGGTTAGGGTTATGTTGAGGGCTAGGCTTAGAGATCCGGTTAGGGTTCCGATTGGACCTAGGGTTAGGGTTATGTTGAGGGCTAGGCTTAGAGATCCGGTTAGGGTTCCGATTGGACCTAGGGTTAGGGTTACGTTGAGGGCGAGGCGTAGAGATCCTGTTAGGGTTCCGATTGGACCAAGGGTTAGGGTTATGTGGAGGGCAAGGGTTAGATATCCGGTTAGGGTTACGATTGGACCTAGGGTTAGGGTTATGTTGAGGGCTAGGGTTAGAGATCCGGTTAGGGTTCCCATTGGACCTAGGGTTAGGGTTTTGTTGAGGGCTAGGGTTAGAGATCCGGTTAGGGTTTCGATTGAACCTAGGGTTAATGTTTTGTTGAAGGCTAGGGTTAGATATCCGGTTAGGCTTCCGATTGGATCTAGGGTTAGGGTTATGTTGAGGGCTAGGGTTAGAGATGCGGTTAGGGTTCCGATTGGACCTAGGGTTAGGGTTATGTTGAGGGCTAGGGTTAGAGATGCGGTTAGGGTTCCGATTGGACCTAGGGTTAGGGTTATGTTGAGGGCTAGGGTAAGAGATCCAGTTATGGTTCCGATTGGACCTAGGGTTAGGGTTATGTTGAGGGCGAGGGGTAGAGATCCTGTTAGGGTTCCGATTGGACCTAGGGTTAGGGTTATGTTGAGGGCTAGGCTTAGAGATTCCGTTAGGGTTCCAATTGGACCTAGGGTTAGGGTTACGTTGAGGGCGAGGCGTAGAGATCCTGTTAGGGTTCCGTTTGGACCAAGGGTTAGGGTTATGTGGAGGGCAAGGGTTAGATATCCGGTTAGGGTTACGATTGGACCTAGGGTTAGGGTTATGTTGAGGGCTAGGGTTAGAGATCCGGTTAGGGTTCCGATTGGACCTAGTGTTAGGGTTATGTTGAGGGCGAGGCGTAGAGATCCTGTTAGGGTTCCGATTGGACCAAGGGTTAGGGTTATGTTGAGGGAAAGTGTTAGAGGTCCTGTTAGGGTTCCGATTGGATCTAGGGTTAGGGTTATGTTGAGGGCTAGGGTTAGAGATCTGGTTAGGGTTCCTATTGGACCTAGGGTTAGTGTTTTGTTGAGGGCTAGGGTGAGAGATCCGGTTAGCGTTCCGATTGGACCTAGGGTTAGGGTTATGTTGAGGCCTAGGGTTATAGATCTGGTTAGGGTTCCGGTTGGACCTAGGGTTAGGGTTATGTTGAGGGCTAGGCTTAGGGATCCGGTTAGGGTTCCGATTGGACCTAGGGTTAGGGTTATGTTGAGGGCTAGGCTTAGAGATCCGGTTAGGGTTCCGGTTGGACCTAGGGTTACGGTTATATTGAGGGCTAGGGTTAGAGATCCGGTTAGGGTTCCAATTGGACCTCGGGTTAGGGTTATGTTGAGGGCTAGGGTTAGAGATCCGGTTAGGGTTCCGATTGGACCTAGGGTTAAGGTTATGTTGAGGGCTAGGTTTAGAGATCCGGTTAGGGTTCTGATTGGACCTAGGGTTAGGCTTATGTTGAGGGCTAGGGTTAGAGATCCGGTTAGGGTTCCGATTGGACCTAGGGTTAGGTTTATGTTGAGGGCTAGGGTTAGAGATCCGGTTAGGGTTCCGATTGGACCTAGTGTTAGGGTTATGTTGAGGGCGAGGCGTAGAGATCCTCTTAGGGTTCCGATTGGACCAAGGGTTAGGGTTATGTTGAGGGCAAGTGTTAGAGGTCCGGTTAGGGTTCCGATTGGACCTAGGGTTAGGGTTATGTTGAGGGCTAGGGTTAGAGATCCGGTTAGGGTTCCGATTGGACCTAGGGTTAGGGTTATGTTGAGGGCGAGGGGTAGATATCCTGTTAGGTTTCAGATTGGACCTAGGGTTAGGATTATGTTGAGGGCTAGGGTTAGATATCTGGTTAGGGTTCCGATTGGACCTAGGGTTAGGGTTATGTTGAGGGCTAAGCTTAGAGATCCGGTTAGGGTTCCGATTGGACCTAGGGTTAGGGTTATGTTGAGGGCTAGGCTTAGAGATCCGGTTAGGGTTCCGATTGGACCTAGGGTTAGTGTTACGTTGAGGGCGAGGCGTAGAGATCCTGTTAGGGTTCAGATTGGACCAAGGGTTAGGGTTATGTGGAGGGCAAGGGTTAGATATCCGGTTAGGGTTACGATTGGACCTAGGGTTAGGGTTATGTTGAGGGCTAGGGTTAGAGATCCGGTTAGGGTTCCGATTGGACCTAGTGTTAGGGTTATGTTGAGGGCGAGGCGTAGAGATCCTGTTAGGGTTCCGATTGGACCAAGGGTTAGGGTTATGTTGAGGGCAAGTGTTAGAGGTCCTGTTAGGGTTCCGATTGGACCTAGGGTTAGGGTTATGTTGAGGGCTAGGGTTAGAGATCCGGTTAGGGTTCCGATTGGACCTAGGGTTAGGGTTATGTTGAGGGCGAGGGGTAGATATCCTGTTAGGTTTCAGATTGGACCTAGGGTTAGGATTATGTTGAGGGCTAGGGTTGGATATCTGGTTAGGGTTCCGATTGGACCTAGGGTTAGGGTTATGTTGAGGGCTAATGTTAGAGATCCGGTTAGGGTTCCGATTGGACCTAGCGTTAGGGTTATGTTGAGGGCTAGGGTTAGAGATCCGGTTAGGGTTCCGATTGGACCTAGGGTTAGGGTTATGTTGAGGGCTAGGGTTAGATATCCGGTTAGGGTTCCTATTGGACCTAGCGTTAGCGTTATGTTGAGGGCTAGAGATCCGGTTAGGGTTCTGATTGGACCTAGGGTTAGGGTTATGTTGAGGGCGAGGGGTAGAGATCCTGTTAGGGTTCCGATTGGACCTAGGGTTAGGCTTATGTTGAGGGCTAGGCTTAGAGATCCGGTTAGGGTTCCGATTGGACCTAGGGTTAGGGTTATGTTGAGGGCTAGGCTTAGAGATCCGGTTAGGGTTCCGATTGGACCTAGGGTTAGGGTTACGTTGAGGGCGAGGCGTAGAGATCCTGTTAGGGTTCCGATTGGACCAAGGGTTAGGGTTATGTGGAGGGCAAGGGTTAGATATCCGGTTAGGGTTACGATTGGACCTAGGGTTAGGGTTATGTTGAGGGCTAGGGTTAGAGATCCGGTTAGGGTTCCCATTGGACCTAGGGTTAGGGTTTTGTTGAGGGCTAGGGTTAGAGATCCGGTTAGGGTTTCGATTGAACCTAGGGTTAATGTTTTGTTGAGGGCTAGGGTTAGATATCCGGTTAGGCTTCCGATTGGATCTAGGGTTAGGGTTATGTTGAGGGCTAGGGTTAGAGATGCGGTTAGGGTTCCGATTGGACCTAGGGTTAGGGTTATGTTGAGGGCTAGGGTTAGAGATGCGGTTAGGGTTCCGATTGGACCTAGGGTTAGGGTTATGTTGAAGGCTAGGGTAAGAGATCCAGTTATGGTTCCGATTGGACCTAGGGTTAGGGTTATGTTGAGGGCGAGGGGTAGAGATCCTGTTAGGGTTCCGATTGGACCTAGGGTTAGGGTTATGTTGAGGGCTAGGCTTACAGATCCGGTTAGGGTTCCGATTAGACCTAGTGTTAGGGTTATGTTGAGGGCTAGGGATAGAGATCTGGTTAGGGTTCCGATTTGACCTAGGGTTAGGGCTATTTTGAGTGCTAGGGTAAGGGATCCGGTTAGGGTTACGATTGGACCTAGGGTTAGGGTTATGTTGAGGGCTAGGGATAGAGATCTGCTTAGGGTTCCGATTTGACCTAGGGTTAGGGATATTTTGAGGGCTAGTGTTAGAGTTCCGGTTAGGGTTCCGATTGGACCTAGGGTTAGGGTTATGTTGAGGGCTAGGGTTAGAGATCCGGTTAGGGTTCCGATTGGACCTAGTGTTAGGGTTATGTTGAGGGCGAGGCGTAGAGATCCTGTTAGGGTTCCGATTGGACCAAGGGTTAGGGTTATGTTGAGGGCAAGTGTTAGAGGTCCTGTTAGGGTTCCGATTGGACCTAGGGTTAGGGTTATGTTGAGGGCTAGGGTTAGAGATCCGGTTAGGGTTCCGATTGGACCTAGGGTTAGGGTTATGTTGAGGGCGAGGGGTAGATATCCTGTTAGGTTTCAGATTGGACCTAGGGTTAGGATTATGTTGAGGGCTAGGGTTAGATATCTGGTTAGGGTTCCGATTGGACCTAGGGTTATGGTTATGTTGAGGGCTAAGGTTAGAGATCCGGTTAGGGTTCCGATTGGACCTAGCGTTAGGGTTATGTTGAGGGCTAGGGTTAGAGATCCGGTTAGGGTTCCGATTGGACCTAGGGTTAGGGTTATGTTGAGGGCTAGGGTTAGATATCCGGTTAGGGTTCCTATTGGACCTAGCGTTAGCGTTATGTTGAGGGCTAGAGATCCGGTTAGGGTTCTGATTGGACCTAGGGTTAGGGTTATGTTGAGGGCGAGGGGTAGAGATCCAGTTAGGGTTCCGATTGGACCTAGGGTTAGGGTTATGTTGAGGGCTAGGCTTAGAGATCCGGTTAGGGTTCCGATTGGACCTAGGGTTAGGGTTATGTTGAGGGCTAGGCTTAGAGATCCGGTTAGGGTTCCGATTGGACCTAGGGTTAGGGTTACGTTGAGGGCGAGGCGTAGAGATCCTGTTAGGGTCCCGATTGGACCAAGGGTTAGGGTTATGTGGAGGGCAAGGGTTAGATATCCGGTTAGGGTTACGATTGGACCTAGGGTTAGGGTTATGTTGAGGGCTAGGGTTAGAGATCCGGTTAGGGTTCCCATTGGACCTAGGGTTAGGGTTTTGTTGAGGGCTAGGGTTAGAGATCCGGTTAGGGTTTCGATTGAACCTAGGGTTAATGTTTTGTTGAGGGCTAGGGTTAGATATCCGGTTAGGCTTCCGATTGGATCTAGGGTTAGGGTTATGTTGAGGGCTAGGGTTAGAGATGCGGTTAGGGTTCCGATTGGACCTAGGGTTAGGGTTATGTTGAGGGCTAGGGTTAGAGATGCGGTTAGGGTTCCGATTGGACCTAGGGTTAGGGTTATGTTGAGGGCTAGGGTAAGAGATCCAGTTATGGTTCCGATTGGACCTAGGGTTAGGGTTATGTTGAGGGCGAGGGGTAGAGATCCTGTTAGGGTTCCGATTGGACCTAGGGTTAGGGTTATGTTGAGGGCTAGGCTTACAGATCCGGTTAGGGTTCCGATTAGACCTAGTGTTAGGGTTATGTTGAGGGCTAGGGATAGAGATCTGGTTAGGGTTCCGATTTACCTAGGGTTAGGGATATTTTGAGTGCTAGGGTAAGAGATCCGGTTAGGGTTACGATTGGACCTAGGGTTAGGGTTATGTTGAGGGCTAGGGATAGAGATCTGCTTAGGGTTCCGATTTGACCTAGGGTTAGCGATATTTTGAGGGCTAGTGTTAGAGTTCCGGTTAGGGTTCCGATTGGACCTAGGGTTAGGGTTATGTTGAGGGCGAGGGTTAGAGATCCGGTTAGGGTTCCGATTGGACCTAGGGTTAGGGTTATGTTGAAGGCTAGGGTAAGAGATCCAGTTATGGTTCCGATTGGACCTAGGGTTAGGGTTATGTTGAGGGCGAGGGGTAGAGATCCTGTTAGGGTTCCGATTGGACCTAGGGTTAGGGTTATGTTGAGGGCTAGGGTTAGATATCTGGTTAGGGTTCCGATTGGACCTAGGGTTAGGGTTATGTTGAGGGCTAAGCTTAGAGATCCGGTTAGGGTTCCGATTGGACCTAGGGTTAGGGTTATGTTGAGGGCTAGGCTTAGAGATCCGGTTAGGGTTCCGATTGGACCTAGGGTTAGTGTTACGTTGAGGGCGAGGCGTAGAGATCCTGTTAGGGTTCAGATTGGACCAAGGGTTAGGGTTATGTGGAGGGCAAGGGTTAGATATCCGGTTAGGGTTACGATTGGACCTAGGGTTAGGGTTATGTTGAGGGCTAGGGTTAGAGATCCGGTTAGGGTTCCGATTGGACCTAGTGTTAGGGTTATGTTGAGGGCGAGGCGTAGAGATCCTGTTAGGGTTCCGATTGGACCAAGGGTTAGGGTTATGTTGAGGGCAAGTGTTAGAGGTCCTGTTAGGGTTCCGATTGGACCTAGGGTTAGGGTTATGTTGAGGGCTAGGGTTAGAGATCCGGTTAGGGTTCCGATTGGACCTAGGGTTAGGGTTATGTTGAGGGCGAGGGGTAGATATCCTGTTAGGTTTCAGATTGGACCTAGGGTTAGGATTATGTTGAGGGCTAGGGTTGGATATCTGGTTAGGGTTCCGATTGGACCTAGGGTTAGGGTTATGTTGAGGGCTAATGTTAGAGATCCGGTTAGGGTTCCGATTGGACCTAGCGTTAGGGTTATGTTGAGGGCTAGGGTTAGAGATCCGGTTAGGGTTCCGATTGGACCTAGGGTTAGGGTTATGTTGAGGGCTAGGGTTAGATATCCGGTTAGGGTTCCTATTGGACCTAGCGTTAGCGTTATGTTGAGGGCTAGAGATCCGGTTAGGGTTCTGATTGGACCTAGGGTTAGGGTTATGTTGAGGGCGAGGGGTAGAGATCCTGTTAGGGTTCCGATTGGACCTAGGGTTAGGCTTATGTTGAGGGCTAGGCTTAGAGATCCGGTTAGGGTTCCGATTGGACCTAGGGTTAGGGTTATGTTGAGGGCTAGGCTTAGAGATCCGGTTAGGGTTCCGATTGGACCTAGGGTTAGGGTTACGTTGAGGGCGAGGCGTAGAGATCCTGTTAGGGTTCCGATTGGACCAAGGGTTAGGGTTATGTGGAGGGCAAGGGTTAGATATCCGGTTAGGGTTACGATTGGACCTAGGGTTAGGGTTATGTTGAGGGCTAGGGTTAGAGATCCGGTTAGGGTTCCCATTGGACCTAGGGTTAGGGTTTTGTTGAGGGCTAGGGTTAGAGATCCGGTTAGGGTTTCGATTGAACCTAGGGTTAATGTTTTGTTGAGGGCTAGGGTTAGATATCCGGTTAGGCTTCCGATTGGATCTAGGGTTAGGGTTATGTTGAGGGCTAGGGTTAGAGATGCGGTTAGGGTTCCGATTGGACCTAGGGTTAGGGTTATGTTGAGGGCTAGGGTTAGAGATGCGGTTAGGGTTCCGATTGGACCTAGGGTTAGGGTTATGTTGAAGGCTAGGGTAAGAGATCCAGTTATGGTTCCGATTGGACCTAGGGTTAGGGTTATGTTGAGGGCGAGGGGTAGAGATCCTGTTAGGGTTCCGATTGGACCTAGGGTTAGGGTTATGTTGAGGGCTAGGCTTACAGATCCGGTTAGGGTTCCGATTAGACCTAGTGTTAGGGTTATGTTGAGGGCTAGGGATAGAGATCTGGTTAGGGTTCCGATTTGACCTAGGGTTAGGGCTATTTTGAGTGCTAGGGTAAGGGATCCGGTTAGGGTTACGATTGGACCTAGGGTTAGGGTTATGTTGAGGGCTAGGGATAGAGATCTGCTTAGGGTTCCGATTTGACCTAGGGTTAGGGATATTTTGAGGGCTAGTGTTAGAGTTCCGGTTAGGGTTCCGATTGGACCTAGGGTTAGGGTTATGTTGAGGGCTAGGGTTAGAGATCCGGTTAGGGTTCCGATTGGACCTAGTGTTAGGGTTATGTTGAGGGCGAGGCGTAGAGATCCTGTTAGGGTTCCGATTGGACCAAGGGTTAGGGTTATGTTGAGGGCAAGTGTTAGAGGTCCTGTTAGGGTTCCGATTGGACCTAGGGTTAGGGTTATGTTGAGGGCTAGGGTTAGAGATCCGGTTAGGGTTCCGATTGGACCTAGGGTTAGGGTTATGTTGAGGGCGAGGGGTAGATATCCTGTTAGGTTTCAGATTGGACCTAGGGTTAGGATTATGTTGAGGGCTAGGGTTAGATATCTGGTTAGGGTTCCGATTGGACCTAGGGTTATGGTTATGTTGAGGGCTAAGGTTAGAGATCCGGTTAGGGTTCCGATTGGACCTGGCGTTAGGGTTATGTTGAGGGCTAGGGTTAGAGATCCGGTTAGGGTTCCGATTGGACCTAGGGTTAGGGTTATGTTGAGGGCTAGGGTTAGATATCCGGTTAGGGTTCCTATTGGACCTAGCGTTAGCGTTATGTTGAGGGCTAGAGATCCGGTTAGGGTTCTGATTGGACCTAGGGTTAGGGTTATGTTGAGGGCGAGGGGTAGAGATCCAGTTAGGGTTCCGATTGGACCTAGGGTTAGGGTTATGTTGAGGGCTAGGCTTAGAGATCCGGTTAGGGTTCCGATTGGACCTAGGGTTAGGGTTATGTTGAGGGCTAGGCTTAGAGATCCGGTTAGGGTTCCGATTGGACCTAGGGTTAGGGTTACGTTGAGGGCGAGGCGTAGAGATCCTGTTAGGGTCCCGATTGGACCAAGGGTTAGGGTTATGTGGAGGGCAAGGGTTAGATATCCGGTTAGGGTTACGATTGGACCTAGGGTTAGGGTTATGTTGAGGGCTAGGGTTAGAGTTCCGGTTAGGGTTCCCATTGGACCTAGGGTTAGGGTTTTGTTGAGGGCTAGGGTTAGAGATCCGGTTAGGGTTTCGATTGAACCTAGGGTTAATGTTTTGTTGAGGGCTAGGGTTAGATATCCGGTTAGGCTTCCGATTGGATCTAGGGTTAGGGTTATGTTGAGGGCTAGGGTTAGAGATGCGGTTAGGGTTCCGATTGGACCTAGGGTTAGGGTTATGTTGAGGGCTAGGGTTAGAGATGCGGTTAGGGTTCCGATTGGACCTAGGGTTAGGGTTATGTTGAGGGCTAGGGTAAGAGATCCAGTTATGGTTCCGATTGGACCTAGGGTTAGGGTTATGTTGAGGGCGAGGGGTAGAGATCCTGTTAGGGTTCCGATTGGACCTAGGGTTAGGGTTATGTTGAGGGCTAGGCTTACAGATCCGGTTAGGGTTCCGATTAGACCTAGTGTTAGGGTTATGTTGAGGGCTAGGGATAGAGATCTGGTTAGGGTTCCGATTTGACCTAGGGTTAGGGATATTTTGAGTGCTAGGGTAAGAGATCCGGTTAGGGTTACGATTGGACCTAGGGTTAGGGTTATGTTGAGGGCTAGGGATAGAGATCTGCTTAGGGTTCCGATTTGACCTAGGGTTAGCGATATTTTGAGGGCTAGTGTTAGAGTTCCGGTTAGGGTTCCGATTGGACCTAGGGTTAGGGTTATGTTGAGGGCGAGGGTTAGAGATCCGGTTAGGGTTACGATTGGACCTAGGGTTAGGGTTATGTTGAGGGCTAGGGTTAGATATCCGGTTAGGGTTCCCATTGGACCTAGGGTTAGGGTTTTGTTGAGGACTAGGGTTAGAGATCCTGTTAGGGTTCCGATTGAACCTAGGGTTAGGGTTTTGTTGAGGGCTAAGGTAAGATATCCGGTTAGGCTTCCGATTGGATCTAAGGTTAGGGTTATGTTGAGGGCTAAGGTTAGAGATCTGGTTAGGGTTCCTATTGGACCTAGGGTTAGGGTTATGTTGAGGGCTAGGGTTAGAGTTCCGGTTAGGGTTCCGATTGGACCTAGGGTTAGGGTTATGTTGAGGGCAAGGGTTAGAGATCCGGTTAGGGTTACGATTGGACCTAGGGTTAGTGTTATGTTGAGGGCTAGGGTTAGAGTTCCGGTTAGGGTTCCGATTGGACCTAGGGTTAGGGTTATGTTGAGGGCAAGGGTTAGAGATCCGGTTAGGGTTACGATTGGACCTAGGGTTAGGGTTATGTTGAGGGCTAGGGTTAGAGTTCCGGTTAGGGTTCCGATTGGACCTAGGGTTAGGGTTATGTTGAGGGCTAGGGTTAGAGATCCGGTTAGGGTTCCCATTGGACCTAGGGTTAGGGTTTTGTTGAGGGCTAGGGTTAGAGATCCGGTTAGGGTTTCGATTGAACCTAGGGTTAATGTTTTGTTGAGGGCTAGGGTTAGATATCCGGTTAGGCTTCCGATTGGATCTAGGGTTAGGGTTATGTTGAGGGCTAGGGTTAGAGATGCGGTTAGGGTTCCGATTGGACCTAGGGTTAGGGTTATGTTGAGGGCTAGGGTTAGAGATGCGGTTAGGGTTCCGATTGGACCTAGGGTTAGGGTTATGTTGAAGGCTAGGGTAAGAGATCCAGTTATGGTTCCGATTGGACCTAGGGTTAGGGTTATGTTGAGGGCGAGGGGTAGAGATCCTGTTAGGGTTCCGATTGGACCTAGGGTTAGGGTTATGTTGAGGGCTAGGCTTACAGATCCGGTTAGGGTTCCGATTAGACCTAGTGTTAGGGTTATGTTGAGGGCTAGGGATAGAGATCTGGTTAGGGTTCCGATTTGACCTAGGGTTAGGGCTATTTTGAGTGCTAGGGTAAGGGATCCGGTTAGGGTTACGATTGGACCTAGGGTTAGGGTTATGTTGAGGGCTAGGGATAGAGATCTGCTTAGGGTTCCGATTTGACCTAGGGTTAGGGATATTTTGAGGGCTAGTGTTAGAGTTCCGGTTAGGGTTCCGATTGGACCTAGGGTTAGGGTTATGTTGAGGGCTAGGGTTAGAGATCCGGTTAGGGTTCCGATTGGACCTAGTGTTAGGGTTATGTTGAGGGCGAGGCGTAGAGATCCTGTTAGGGTTCCGATTGGACCAAGGGTTAGGGTTATGTTGAGGGCAAGTGTTAGAGGTCCTGTTAGGGTTCCGATTGGACCTAGGGTTAGGGTTATGTTGAGGGCTAGGGTTAGAGATCCGGTTAGGGTTCCGATTGGACCTAGGGTTAGGGTTATGTTGAGGGCGAGGGGTAGATATCCTGTTAGGTTTCAGATTGGACCTAGGGTTAGGATTATGTTGAGGGCTAGGGTTAGATATCTGGTTAGGGTTCCGATTGGACCTAGGGTTATGGTTATGTTGAGGGCTAAGGTTAGAGATCCGGTTAGGGTTCCGATTGGACCTAGCGTTAGGGTTATGTTGAGGGCTAGGGTTAGAGATCCGGTTAGGGTTCCGATTGGACCTAGGGTTAGGGTTATGTTGAGGGCTAGGGTTAGATATCCGGTTAGGGTTCCTATTGGACCTAGCGTTAGCGTTATGTTGAGGGCTAGAGATCCGGTTAGGGTTCTGATTGGACCTAGGGTTAGGGTTATGTTGAGGGCGAGGGGTAGAGATCCAGTTAGGGTTCCGATTGGACCTAGGGTTAGGGTTATGTTGAGGGCTAGGCTTAGAGATCCGGTTAGGGTTCCGATTGGACCTAGGGTTAGGGTTATGTTGAGGGCTAGGCTTAGAGATCCGGTTAGGGTTCCGATTGGACCTAGGGTTAGGGTTACGTTGAGGGCGAGGCGTAGAGATCCTGTTAGGGTCCCGATTGGACCAAGGGTTAGGGTTATGTGGAGGGCAAGGGTTAGATATCCGGTTAGGGTTACGATTGGACCTAGGGTTAGGGTTATGTTGAGGGCTAGGGTTAGAGTTCCGGTTAGGGTTCCCATTGGACCTAGGGTTAGGGTTTTGTTGAGGGCTAGGGTTAGAGATCCGGTTAGGGTTTCGATTGAACCTAGGGTTAATGTTTTGTTGAGGGCTAGGGTTAGATATCCGGTTAGGCTTCCGATTGGATCTAGGGTTAGGGTTATGTTGAGGGCTAGGGTTAGAGATGCGGTTAGGGTTCCGATTGGACCTAGGGTTAGGGTTATGTTGAGGGCTAGGGTTAGAGATGCGGTTAGGGTTCCGATTGGACCTAGGGTTAGGGTTATGTTGAGGGCTAGGGTAAGAGATCCAGTTATGGTTCCGATTGGACCTAGGGTTAGGGTTATGTTGAGGGCGAGGGGTAGAGATCCTGTTAGGGTTCCGATTGGACCTAGGGTTAGGGTTATGTTGAGGGCTAGGCTTACAGATCCGGTTAGGGTTCCGATTAGACCTAGTGTTAGGGTTATGTTGAGGGCTAGGGATAGAGATCTGGTTAGGGTTCCGATTTGACCTAGGGTTAGGGATATTTTGAGTGCTAGGGTAAGAGATCCGGTTAGGGTTACGATTGGACCTAGGGTTAGGGTTATGTTGAGGGCTAGGGATAGAGATCTGCTTAGGGTTCCGATTTGACCTAGGGTTAGCGATATTTTGAGGGCTAGTGTTAGAGTTCCGGTTAGGGTTCCGATTGGACCTAGGGTTAGGGTTATGTTGAGGGCGAGGGTTAGAGATCCGGTTAGGGTTACGATTGGACCTAGGGTTAGGGTTATGTTGAGGGCTAGGGTTAGATATCCGGTTAGGGTTCCCATTGGACCTAGGGTTAGGGTTTTGTTGAGGACTAGGGTTAGAGATCCTGTTAGGGTTCCGATTGAACCTAGGGTTAGGGTTTTGTTGAGGGCTAAGGTAAGATATCCGGTTAGGCTTCCGATTGGATCTAAGGTTAGGGTTATGTTGAGGGCTAAGGTTAGAGATCTGGTTAGGGTTCCTATTGGACCTAGGGTTAGGGTTATGTTGAGGGCTAGGGTTAGAGTTCCGGTTAGGGTTCCGATTGGACCTAGGGTTAGGGTTATGTTGAGGGCAAGGGTTAGAGATCCGGTTAGGGTTACGATTGGACCTAGGGTTAGTGTTATGTTGAGGGCTAGGGTTAGAGTTCCGGTTAGGGTTCCGATTGGACCTAGGGTTAGGGTTATGTTGAGGGCAAGGGTTAGAGATCCGGTTAGGGTTACGATTGGACCTAGGGTTAGGGTTATGTTGAGGGCTAGGGTTAGAGTTCCGGTTAGGGTTCCGATTGGACCTAGGGTTAGGGTTATGTTGAGGGCTAAGGTTAGATATCCGCTTAGGGTTACGATTGGACCTAGGGTTAGGGTTATGTTGAGGGCTAGGGTTAGAGTTCCGGTTAGGGTACCGATTTGACTTAGGGTTAGGGTTATGTTGAGGGCTAAGGTTAGAGATCCGGTTAGGGTTCCCATTGGACCTAGGGTTAGTGTTTTGTTGAGGGCTAGGGTGAGAGATCCGGTTAGCGTTCCGATTTTACCTAGGGTTAGGGTTATGTTGAGGGCTAGGGTTAGAGATCTGGTTAGGGTTCCGGTTGGACCTAGGGTTAGGGTTATGTTGAGGGCTAGGCTTAGAGAACCGGTTAGGGTTCCGATTTGACGTCGGGTTACGGTTATATTGAGGGCTAGGGTTAGAGATCCGGTTAGGGTTCCAATTGGACCTCGGGTTAGGGTTATGTTGAGGGCTAGGGTTAGAGATCCGGGTAGGGTTGCGATTGGACATAGGGTTAGGGTTATGTTGAGGGCGAGGGGTAGAGATCTGCTTAGGGTTCCGATTGGACCTAGGGTTAGGGTTATGTTGAGGGCTAGGCTTAGAGATCCGGTTAGGGTTCCGATTGGACCTAGGGTTAGGGTTATGTTGAGGGCTAGGCTTAGAGATCCGGTTAGGGTTCCGATTGGACCTAACGTTAGGGTTACGTTGAGGGCGAGGCGTAGAGATCCTGTTAGGGTTCCGATTGGACCAAGGGTTAGGGTTATGTGGAGGGCAAGGGTTAGATATCCGGTTAGGGTTAGGATTGGACCTAGGGTTAGGGTTATGTTGAGGGCTAGGGTTAGAGATCCGGTTAGGGTTCCCATTGGACCTAGGGTTAGGGTTTTGTTGAGGGCTAGGCTTAGAGATCCGGTTAGGGTTTCGATTGAACCTAGGGTTAATTTTTGTTGAGGGCTAGGGTGAGATATCCGGTTAGGCTTCCGATTGGATCTAGGGTTAGGGTTATGTTGAGGGCTAGGGTTAGAGATGTGGTTAGGGTTCCGATTGGACCTAGGGTTAGGGTTTTGTTGAGGGCTAAGGTAAGATATCCGGTTAGGCTTCCGATTGGATCTAGGGTTAGGGTTATGTTGAGGGCTAGGGTTAGAGATCTGGTTAGGGTTCCTATTGGACCTAGGGTTAGGGTTATGTTGAGGGCTAGGGTTAGAGTTCCGGTTAGGGTTCCGATTGTACCTAGGGTTAGGGTTATGTTGAGGGCAAGGGTTAGAGATCCGGTTAGGGTTACGATTGGACCTAGGGTTAGTGTTATGTTGAGGGCTAGGGTTAGAGTTCCGGTTAGGGTTCCGATTGGACCTAGGGTTAGGGTTATGTTGAGGGCAAGGGTTAGAGATCCGGTTAGGGTTACGATTGGACCTAGGGTTAGGGTTATGTTGAATGCTAGGGTTAGAGATCCGGTTAGGGTTACGATTGGACCTAGGGTTAGGGTTATGTTGAGGGCTAGGGTTAGATATCCGGTTAGGGTACCGATTTGACTTAGGGTTAGGGTTATGTTGAGGGCTAAGGTTAGAGATCCGGTTAGGGTTCCCATTGGACCTAGGGTTAGTGTTTTGTTGAGGGCTAGGGTGAGAGATCCGGTTAGAGTTCCGATTGGACCTAGGGTTAGGGTTATGTTGAGAGCTAGGGTTAGAGATCTGTTTAGGGTTCCGGTTGGACCTAGGGTTAGGGTTATGTTGAGGGCTAGGCTTAGAGATCCGGTTAGGGTTCCGATTTGACGTCGGGTTACGGTTATATTGAGGGCTAGGGTTAGAGATCCGGTTAGGGTTCCGATTGGACCTCGGGTTAGGGTTATGTTGAGGGCTAGGGTTAGAGTTCCGGGTAGGGTTGCGATTGGACCTAGGGTTAGGGTTATGTTGAGGGCTAGGGTTAGAGATTCGGTTAGGGTTCCGATTGTACTTAGGGTTAGGGTTATGTTGAGGGCTAGGGATAGAGATCCGGTTAGGGTTCCGATTGGACTTAGGGTTAGGGTTATGTTGAGGGCTTGGGTTAGAGATCCGGTTAGGATTCCGATTGGACCTAGGGTTAGGGTTATGTTGAGGGCTAGGGTTAGAGATCCGGTTAGGGTTCCGATTGGACCTAGGGTTAAGGTTATGTTGAGGGCTAGGTTTAGAGATCCGGTTAGGGTTCTGATTGGACCTAGGGTTAGGCTTATGTTGAGGGCTAGGGTTAGAGATCCGGTTAGGGTTCCGATTGGACCTAGTGTTAGGGTTATGTTGAGGGCGAGGCGTAGAGATCCTGTTAGGGTTCCGATTGGACCAAGGGTTAGGGTTATGTTGAGGGCAAGTGTTAGAGGTCCGGTTAGGGTTCCGATTGGACCTAGGGTTAGGGTTATGTTGAGGGCTAGGGTTAGAGATCCGGTTAGGGTTCCGATTGGACCTAGGGTTAGGGTTATGTTGAGGGCGAGGGGTAGATATCCTGTTAGGTTTCAGATTGGACCTAGGATTAGGATTATGTTGAGGGCTAGGGTTAGATATCTGGTTAGGGTTCCGATTGGACCTAGGGTTAGGGTTATGTTGAGGGCTAAGGTTAGATATCCGGTTAGGGTTCCGATTGGACCTAGGGTTAGCGTTATGTTGAGGGCTAGAGATCCGGTTAGGGTTCTGATTGGACCTAGGGTTAGGGTTATGTTGAGGGCGAGGGTAGAGATCCTGTTAGGGTTCCAATGGGACCTAGGGTTAGGGTTATGTTGAGGGCTAAGCTTAGAGATCCGGTTAGGGTTCCGATTGGACCTAGGGTTAGGGTTATGTTGAGGGCTAGGCTTAGAGATCCGGTTAGGGTTCCGATTGGACCTAGGGTTAGGGTTACGTTGAGGGCGAGGCGTAGAGATCCTGTTAGGGTTCCAATTGGACCAAGGGTTAGGGTTATGTGGAGGGCAAGGGTTAGAGATCCGGTTAGGGTAACGATTGGACCTAGGGTTAGGGTTATGTTGAGGGCGAGGGTTAGAGATCCGGTTAGGGTTACGATTGGACCTAGGGTTAGGGTTATGTTGAGGGCTAGGGTTCGATATCCGGTTAGGGTTCCCATTGGACCTAGGGTTAGGGTTTTGTTGAGGGCTAGGGTTAGAGATCCTGTTAGGGTTCCGATTGAACCTAGGGTTAGGGTTTTGTTGAGGGCTAAGGTAAGATATCCGGTTAGGCTTCCGATTGGATCTAGGGTTAGGGTTATGTTGAGGGCTAGGGTTAGAGATCTGGTTAGGGTTCCTATTGGACCTAGGGTTAGGGTTATGTTGAGGGCTAGGGTTAGAGTTCCGGTTAGGGTTCCGATTGGACCTAGGGTTAGGGTTATGTTGAGGGCAAGGGTTAGAGATCCGGTTAGGGTTACGATTGGACCTAGGGTTAGTGTTATGTTGAGGGCTAGGGTTAGAGTTCCGGTTAGGGTTCCGATTGGACCTAGGGTTAGGGTTATGTTGAGGGCAAGGGTTAGAGATCCGGTTAGGGTTACGATTGGACCTAGGGTTAGGGTTATGTTGAGGGCTAGGGTTAGAGTTCCGGTTAGGGTTCCGATTGGACCTAGGGTTAGGGTTATGTTGAGGGCTAGGGTTAGATATCCGGTTAGGGTTACGATTGGACCTAGGGTTAGGGTTATGTTGAGGGCTAGGCTTAGAGATCCGGTTAGGGTTTCGATTGAACCTAGGGTTAATGTTTTGTTGAGGGCTAGGGTTAGATATCCGGTTAGGCTTCCGATTGGATCTAGGGTTAGGGTTATGTTGAGGGCTAGGGTTAGAGATGTGGTTAGGGTTCCGATTGGACCTAGGGTTAGGGTTTTGTTGAGGGCTAAGGTAAGATATCCGGTTAGGCTTCCGATTGGATCTAGGGTTAGGGTTATGTTGAGTGCTAGGGTTAGAGATCTGGTTAGGGTTCCTATTGGACCTAGGGTTAGGGTTATGTTGAGGGCTAGGGTTAGAGTTCCGGTTAGGGTTCCGATTGGACCTAGGGTTAGGGTTATGTTGAGGGCAAGGGTTAGAGATGCGGTTAGGGTTCCGATTGGACCTAGGGTTAGGGTTATGTTGAGGGCTAGGGTTAGAGATGCGGTTAGGGTTCCGATTGGACCTAGGGTTAGGGTTATGTTGAGGGCTAGGGTAAGAGATCCAGTTATGGTTCCGATTGGACCTAGGGTTAGGGTTATGTTGAGGGCGAGGGGTAGAGATCCTGTTAGGGTTCCGATTGGACCTAGGGTTAGGGTTATGTTGAGGGCTAGGCTTACAGATCCGGTTAGGGTTCCGATTAGACCTAGTGTTAGGGTTATGTGGAGGGCTAGGGATAGAGATCTGGTTAGGGTTCCGATTTGACCTAGGGTTAGGGATATTTTGAGTGCTAGGGTAAGAGATCCGGTTAGGGTTACGATTGGACCTAGGGTTAGGGTTATGTTGAGGGCTAGGGATAGAGATCTGCTTAGGGTTCCGATTTGACCTAGGGTTAGCGATATTTTGAGGGCTAGTGTTAGAGTTCCGGTTAGGGTTCCGATTGGACCTAGGGTTAGGGTTATGTTGAGGGCGAGGGTTAGATATCCGGTTAGGGTTCCCATTGGACCTAGGGTTAGGGTTTTGTTGAGGGCTAGGGTTAGTGATCCTGTTAGGGTTCCGATTGAACCTAGGGTTAGGGTTTTGTTGAGGGCTAAGGTAAGATATCCGGTTAGGCTTCCGATTGGATCTAGGGTTAGGGTTATGTTGAGGGCTAAGGTTAGAGATCTGGTTAGGGTTCCTATTGGACCTAGGGTTAGGGTTATGTTGAGGGCTAGGGTTAGAGTTCCGGTTAGGGTTCCGATTGGACCTAGGGTTAGGGTTATGTTGAGGGCAAGGGTTAGAGATCCGGTTAGGGTTACGATTGGACCTAGGGTTAGTGTTATGTTGAGGGCTAGGGTTAGAATTCCGGTTAGGGTTCCGATTGGACCTAGGGTTAGGGTTATGTTGAGGGCAAGGGTTAGAGATCCGGTTAGGGTTACGATTGGACCTAGGGTTAGGGTTATGTTGAGGGCTAGGGTTAGAGTTCCGGTTAGGGTCCCGATTGGACCTAGGGTTAGGGTTATGTTGAGGGCTAGGGTTAGATATCCGGTTAGGGTTACGATAGGACCTAGGGTTAGGGTTATGTTGAGGGCTAGGGTTAGAGTTCCGGTTAGGGTACCGATTTGACTTAGGGTTAGGGTTATGTTGAGGGCTAAGGTTAGAGATCCGGTTAGGGTTCCCATTGGACCTAGGGTTAGTGTTTTGTTGAGGGCTAGGGTGAGAGATCCGGTTAGCGTTCCGATTGGACCTAGGGTTAGGGTTATGTTGAGGGCTAGGGTTAGAGATCTGGTTAGGGTTCCGGTTGGACCTAGGGTTAGGGTTATGTTGAGGGCTAGGCTTAGAGATCCGGTTAGGGTTCCGATTTGACGTCGGGTTACGGTTATATTGAGGGCTAGGGTTAGAGATCCGGTTAGGGTTCCAATTGGACCTCGGGTTAGGGTTATGTTGAGGGCTAGGGTTAGAGATCCGGGTAGGGTTGCGATTGGACATAGGGTTAGGGTTATGTTGAGGGCGAGGGTTAGAGATCCTGTTAGGGTTCCGATTGGACCTAGGGTTAGGGTTATGTTGAGGGCTAGGCTTAGAGATCCGGTTAGGGTTCCGATTGGACCTAGGGTTAGGGTTATGTTGAGGGCTAGGCTTAGAGATCCGGTTAGGGTTCCGATTGGACCTAAGGTTAGGGTTACGTTGAGGGCGAGGCGTAGAGATCCTGTTAGGGTTCCGATTGGACCAAGGGTTAGGGTTATGTGGAGGGCAAGGGTTAGATATCCGGTTAGGGTTAGGATTGGACCTAGGGTTAGGGTTATGTTGAGGGCTAGGGTTAGAGATCCGGTTAGGGTTCCCATTGGACCTAGGGTTAGGGTTTTGTTGAGGGCTAGGCTTAGAGATCCGGTTAGGGTTTCGATTGAACCTAGGGTTAATTTTTGTTGAGGGCTAGGGTTAGATATCCGGTTAGGCTTCCGATTGGATCTATGGTTAGGGTTATGTTGAGGGCTAGGGTTAGAGATGTGGTTAGGGTTCCGATTGGACCTAGGGTTAGGGTTTTGTTGAGGGCTAAGGTAAGATATCCGGTTAGGCTTCCGATTGGATCTAGGGTTAGGGTTATGTTGAGGGCTAGGGTTAGAGATCTGGTTAGGGTTCCTATTGGACCTAGGGTTAGGGTTATGTTGAAGGCTAGGGTTAGAGTTCCGGTTAGGGTTACGATTGTACCTAGGGTTAGGGTTATGTTGAGGGCAAGGGTTAGAGATCCGGTTAGGGTTACGATTGGACCTAGGGTTAGTGTTATGTTGAGGGCTAGGGTTAGAGTTCCGGTTAGGGTTCCGATTGGACCTAGGGTTAGGGTTATGTTGAGGGCAAGGGTTAGAGATCCGGTTAGGGTTACGATTGGACCTAGGGTTAGGGTTATGTTGAATGCTAGGGTTAGAGATCCGGTTAGGGTTACGATTGGACCTAGGGTTAGGGTTATGTTGAGGGCTAGGGTTAGATATCCGGTTAGGGTACCGATTTGACTTAGGGTTAGGGTTATGTTGAGGGCTAAGGTTAGGGATCCGGTTAGGGTTCCCATTGGACCTAGGGTTAGTGTTTTGTTGAGGGCTAGGGTGAGAGATCCGGTTAGAGTTCCGATTGGACCTAGGGTTAGGGTTATGTTGAGAGCTAGGGTTAGAGATCTGTTTAGGGTTCCGGTTGGACCTAGGGTTAGGGTTATGTTGAGGGCTAGGCTTAGAGATCCGGTAGGGTTCCGATTTGACGTCGGGTTACGGTTATATTGAGGGCTAGGGTTAGAGATCCGGTTAGGGTTCCGATTGAACCTCGGGTTAGGGTTATGTTGAGGGCTAGGGTTAGAGTTCCGGGTAGGGTTGCGATTGGACCTAGGGTTAGGGTTATGTTGAGGGCTAGGGTTAGAGATCCGGTTAGGGTTCCGATTGGACCTAGGACTAGGGTTATTTTGAGGGTTAGGGTTAGAGTTCCGGTTAGGTTTCCGATTGGACCAAGGGTTAGGGTTATGTTGAGGGCTAGGCTTACAGATCCGGTTAGGGTTCCGATTAGACCTAGTGTTAGGGTTATGTTGAGGGCTAGGGATAGAGATCTGGTTAGGGTTCCGATTTACCTAGGGTTAGGGATATTTTGAGTGCTAGGGTAAGAGATCCGGTTAGGGTTACGATTGGACCTAGGGTTAGGGTTATGTTGAGGGCTAGGGATAGAGATCTGCTTAGGGTTCCGATTTGACCTAGGGTTAGCGATATTTTGAGGGCTAGTGTTAGAGTTCCGGTTAGGGTTCCGATTGGACCTAGGGTTAGGGTTATGTTGAGGGCGAGGGTTAGAGATCCGGTTAGGGTTCCGATTGGACCTAGGGTTAGGGTTATGTTGAAGGCTAGGGTAAGAGATCCAGTTATGGTTCCGATTGGACCTAGGGTTAGGGTTATGTTGAGGGCGAGGGGTAGAGATCCTGTTAGGGTTCCGATTGGACCTAGGGTTAGGGTTATGTTGAGGGCTAGGGTTAGATATCTGGTTAGGGTTCCGATTGGACCTAGGGTTAGGGTTATGTTGAGGGCTAAGCTTAGAGATCCGGTTAGGGTTCCGATTGGACCTAGGGTTAGGGTTATGTTGAGGGCTAGGCTTAGAGATCCGGTTAGGGTTCCGATTGGACCTAGGGTTAGTGTTACGTTGAGGGCGAGGCGTAGAGATCCTGTTAGGGTTCAGATTGGACCAAGGGTTAGGGTTATGTGGAGGGCAAGGGTTAGATATCCGGTTAGGGTTACGATTGGACCTAGGGTTAGGGTTATGTTGAGGGCTAGGGTTAGAGATCCGGTTAGGGTTCCGATTGGACCTAGTGTTAGGGTTATGTTGAGGGCGAGGCGTAGAGATCCTGTTAGGGTTCCGATTGGACCAAGGGTTAGGGTTATGTTGAGGGCAAGTGTTAGAGGTCCTGTTAGGGTTCCGATTGGACCTAGGGTTAGGGTTATGTTGAGGGCTAGGGTTAGAGATCCGGTTAGGGTTCCGATTGGACCTAGGGTTAGGGTTATGTTGAGGGCGAGGGGTAGATATCCTGTTAGGTTTCAGATTGGACCTAGGGTTAGGATTATGTTGAGGGCTAGGGTTGGATATCTGGTTAGGGTTCCGATTGGACCTAGGGTTAGGGTTATGTTGAGGGCTAATGTTAGAGATCCGGTTAGGGTTCCGATTGGACCTAGCGTTAGGGTTATGTTGAGGGCTAGGGTTAGAGATCCGGTTAGGGTTCCGATTGGACCTAGGGTTAGGGTTATGTTGAGGGCTAGGGTTAGATATCCGGTTAGGGTTCCTATTGGACCTAGCGTTAGCGTTATGTTGAGGGCTAGAGATCCGGTTAGGGTTCTGATTGGACCTAGGGTTAGGGTTATGTTGAGGGCGAGGGGTAGAGATCCTGTTAGGGTTCCGATTGGACCTAGGGTTAGGCTTATGTTGAGGGCTAGGCTTAGAGATCCGGTTAGGGTTCCGATTGGACCTAGGGTTAGGGTTATGTTGAGGGCTAGGCTTAGAGATCCGGTTAGGGTTCCGATTGGACCTAGGGTTAGGGTTACGTTGAGGGCGAGGCGTAGAGATCCTGTTAGGGTTCCGATTGGACCAAGGGTTAGGGTTATGTGGAGGGCAAGGGTTAGATATCCGGTTAGGGTTACGATTGGACCTAGGGTTAGGGTTATGTTGAGGGCTAGGGTTAGAGATCCGGTTAGGGTTCCCATTGGACCTAGGGTTAGGGTTTTGTTGAGGGCTAGGGTTAGAGATCCGGTTAGGGTTTCGATTGAACCTAGGGTTAATGTTTTGTTGAGGGCTAGGGTTAGATATCCGGTTAGGCTTCCGATTGGATCTAGGGTTAGGGTTATGTTGAGGGCTAGGGTTAGAGATGCGGTTAGGGTTCCGATTGGACCTAGGGTTAGGGTTATGTTGAGGGCTAGGGTTAGAGATGCGGTTAGGGTTCCGATTGGACCTAGGGTTAGGGTTATGTTGAAGGCTAGGGTAAGAGATCCAGTTATGGTTCCGATTGGACCTAGGGTTAGGGTTATGTTGAGGGCGAGGGGTAGAGATCCTGTTAGGGTTCCGATTGGACCTAGGGTTAGGGTTATGTTGAGGGCTAGGCTTACAGATCCGGTTAGGGTTCCGATTAGACCTAGTGTTAGGGTTATGTTGAGGGCTAGGGATAGAGATCTGGTTAGGGTTCCGATTTGACCTAGGGTTAGGGCTATTTTGAGTGCTAGGGTAAGGGATCCGGTTAGGGTTACGATTGGACCTAGGGTTAGGGTTATGTTGAGGGCTAGGGATAGAGATCTGCTTAGGGTTCCGATTTGACCTAGGGTTAGGGATATTTTGAGGGCTAGTGTTAGAGTTCCGGTTAGGGTTCCGATTGGACCTAGGGTTAGGGTTATGTTGAGGGCTAGGGTTAGAGATCCGGTTAGGGTTCCGATTGGACCTAGTGTTAGGGTTATGTTGAGGGCGAGGCGTAGAGATCCTGTTAGGGTTCCGATTGGACCAAGGGTTAGGGTTATGTTGAGGGCAAGTGTTAGAGGTCCTGTTAGGGTTCCGATTGGACCTAGGGTTAGGGTTATGTTGAGGGCTAGGGTTAGAGATCCGGTTAGGGTTCCGATTGGACCTAGGGTTAGGGTTATGTTGAGGGCGAGGGGTAGATATCCTGTTAGGTTTCAGATTGGACCTAGGGTTAGGATTATGTTGAGGGCTAGGGTTAGATATCTGGTTAGGGTTCCGATTGGACCTAGGGTTATGGTTATGTTGAGGGCTAAGGTTAGAGATCCGGTTAGGGTTCCGATTGGACCTGGCGTTAGGGTTATGTTGAGGGCTAGGGTTAGAGATCCGGTTAGGGTTCCGATTGGACCTAGGGTTAGGGTTATGTTGAGGGCTAGGGTTAGATATCCGGTTAGGGTTCCTATTGGACCTAGCGTTAGCGTTATGTTGAGGGCTAGAGATCCGGTTAGGGTTCTGATTGGACCTAGGGTTAGGGTTATGTTGAGGGCGAGGGGTAGAGATCCAGTTAGGGTTCCGATTGGACCTAGGGTTAGGGTTATGTTGAGGGCTAGGCTTAGAGATCCGGTTAGGGTTCCGATTGGACCTAGGGTTAGGGTTATGTTGAGGGCTAGGCTTAGAGATCCGGTTAGGGTTCCGATTGGACCTAGGGTTAGGGTTACGTTGAGGGCGAGGCGTAGAGATCCTGTTAGGGTCCCGATTGGACCAAGGGTTAGGGTTATGTGGAGGGCAAGGGTTAGATATCCGGTTAGGGTTACGATTGGACCTAGGGTTAGGGTTATGTTGAGGGCTAGGGTTAGAGTTCCGGTTAGGGTTCCCATTGGACCTAGGGTTAGGGTTTTGTTGAGGGCTAGGGTTAGAGATCCGGTTAGGGTTTCGATTGAACCTAGGGTTAATGTTTTGTTGAGGGCTAGGGTTAGATATCCGGTTAGGCTTCCGATTGGATCTAGGGTTAGGGTTATGTTGAGGGCTAGGGTTAGAGATGCGGTTAGGGTTCCGATTGGACCTAGGGTTAGGGTTATGTTGAGGGCTAGGGTTAGAGATGCGGTTAGGGTTCCGATTGGACCTAGGGTTAGGGTTATGTTGAGGGCTAGGGTAAGAGATCCAGTTATGGTTCCGATTGGACCTAGGGTTAGGGTTATGTTGAGGGCGAGGGGTAGAGATCCTGTTAGGGTTCCGATTGGACCTAGGGTTAGGGTTATGTTGAGGGCTAGGCTTACAGATCCGGTTAGGGTTCCGATTAGACCTAGTGTTAGGGTTATGTTGAGGGCTAGGGATAGAGATCTGGTTAGGGTTCCGATTTGACCTAGGGTTAGGGATATTTTGAGTGCTAGGGTAAGAGATCCGGTTAGGGTTACGATTGGACCTAGGGTTAGGGTTATGTTGAGGGCTAGGGATAGAGATCTGCTTAGGGTTCCGATTTGACCTAGGGTTAGCGATATTTTGAGGGCTAGTGTTAGAGTTCCGGTTAGGGTTCCGATTGGACCTAGGGTTAGGGTTATGTTGAGGGCGAGGGTTAGAGATCCGGTTAGGGTTACGATTGGACCTAGGGTTAGGGTTATGTTGAGGGCTAGGGTTAGATATCCGGTTAGGGTTCCCATTGGACCTAGGGTTAGGGTTTTGTTGAGGACTAGGGTTAGAGATCCTGTTAGGGTTCCGATTGAACCTAGGGTTAGGGTTTTGTTGAGGGCTAAGGTAAGATATCCGGTTAGGCTTCCGATTGGATCTAAGGTTAGGGTTATGTTGAGGGCTAAGGTTAGAGATCTGGTTAGGGTTCCTATTGGACCTAGGGTTAGGGTTATGTTGAGGGCTAGGGTTAGAGTTCCGGTTAGGGTTCCGATTGGACCTAGGGTTAGGGTTATGTTGAGGGCAAGGGTTAGAGATCCGGTTAGGGTTACGATTGGACCTAGGGTTAGTGTTATGTTGAGGGCTAGGGTTAGAGTTCCGGTTAGGGTTCCGATTGGACCTAGGGTTAGGGTTATGTTGAGGGCAAGGGTTAGAGATCCGGTTAGGGTTACGATTGGACCTAGGGTTAGGGTTATGTTGAGGGCTAGGGTTAGAGTTCCGGTTAGGGTTCCGATTGGACCTAGGGTTAGGGTTATGTTGAGGGCTAGGGTTAGAGATCCGGTTAGGGTTCCCATTGGACCTAGGGTTAGGGTTTTGTTGAGGGCTAGGGTTAGAGATCCGGTTAGGGTTTCGATTGAACCTAGGGTTAATGTTTTGTTGAGGGCTAGGGTTAGATATCCGGTTAGGCTTCCGATTGGATCTAGGGTTAGGGTTATGTTGAGGGCTAGGGTTAGAGATGCGGTTAGGGTTCCGATTGGACCTAGGGTTAGGGTTATGTTGAGGGCTAGGGTTAGAGATGCGGTTAGGGTTCCGATTGGACCTAGGGTTAGGGTTATGTTGAAGGCTAGGGTAAGAGTTCCAGTTATGGTTCCGATTGGACCTAGGGTTAGGGTTATGTTGAGGGCGAGGGGTAGAGATCCTGTTAGGGTTCCGATTGGACCTAGGGTTAGGGTTATGTTGAGGGCTAGGCTTACAGATCCGGTTAGGGTTCCGATTAGACCTAGTGTTAGGGTTATGTTGAGGGCTAGGGATAGAGATCTGGTTAGGGTTCCGATTTGACCTAGGGTTAGGGCTATTTTGAGTGCTAGGGTAAGGGATCCGGTTAGGGTTACGATTGGACCTAGGGTTAGGGTTATGTTGAGGGCTAGGGATAGAGATCTGCTTAGGGTTCCGATTTGACCTAGGGTTAGGGATATTTTGAGGGCTAGTGTTAGAGTTCCGGTTAGGGTTCCGATTGGACCTAGGGTTAGGGTTATGTTGAGGGCTAGGGTTAGAGATCCGGTTAGGGTTCCGATTGGACCTAGTGTTAGGGTTATGTTGAGGGCGAGGCGTAGAGATCCTGTTAGGGTTCCGATTGGACCAAGGGTTAGGGTTATGTTGAGGGCAAGTGTTAGAGGTCCTGTTAGGGTTCCGATTGGACCTAGGGTTAGGGTTATGTTGAGGGCTAGGGTTAGAGATCCGGTTAGGGTTCCGATTGGACCTAGGGTTAGGGTTATGTTGAGGGCGAGGGGTAGATATCCTGTTAGGTTTCAGATTGGACCTAGGGTTAGGATTATGTTGAGGGCTAGGGTTAGATATCTGGTTAGGGTTCCGATTGGACCTAGGGTTATGGTTATGTTGAGGGCTAAGGTTAGAGATCCGGTTAGGGTTCCGATTGGACCTAGCGTTAGGGTTATGTTGAGGGCTAGGGTTAGAGATCCGGTTAGGGTTCCGATTGGACCTAGGGTTAGGGTTATGTTGAGGGCTAGGGTTAGATATCCGGTTAGGGTTCCTATTGGACCTAGCGTTAGCGTTATGTTGAGGGCTAGAGATCCGGTTAGGGTTCTGATTGGACCTAGGGTTAGGGTTATGTTGAGGGCGAGGGGTAGAGATCCAGTTAGGGTTCCGATTGGACCTAGGGTTAGGGTTATGTTGAGGGCTAGGCTTAGAGATCCGGTTAGGGTTCCGATTGGACCTAGGGTTAGGGTTATGTTGAGGGCTAGGCTTAGAGATCCGGTTAGGGTTCCGATTGGACCTAGGGTTAGGGTTACGTTGAGGGCGAGGCGTAGAGATCCTGTTAGGGTCCCGATTGGACCAAGGGTTAGGGTTATGTGGAGGGCAAGGGTTAGATATCCGGTTAGGGTTACGATTGGACCTAGGGTTAGGGTTATGTTGAGGGCTAGGGTTAGAGTTCCGGTTAGGGTTCCCATTGGACCTAGGGTTAGGGTTTTGTTGAGGGCTAGGGTTAGAGATCCGGTTAGGGTTTCGATTGAACCTAGGGTTAATGTTTTGTTGAGGGCTAGGGTTAGATATCCGGTTAGGCTTCCGATTGGATCTAGGGTTAGGGTTATGTTGAGGGCTAGGGTTAGAGATGCGGTTAGGGTTCCGATTGGACCTAGGGTTAGGGTTATGTTGAGGGCTAGGGTTAGAGATGCGGTTAGGGTTCCGATTGGACCTAGGGTTAGGGTTATGTTGAGGGCTAGGGTAAGAGATCCAGTTATGGTTCCGATTGGACCTAGGGTTAGGGTTATGTTGAGGGCGAGGGGTAGAGATCCTGTTAGGGTTCCGATTGGACCTAGGGTTAGGGTTATGTTGAGGGCTAGGCTTACAGATCCGGTTAGGGTTCCGATTAGACCTAGTGTTAGGGTTATGTTGAGGGCTAGGGATAGAGATCTGGTTAGGGTTCCGATTTGACCTAGGGTTAGGGATATTTTGAGTGCTAGGGTAAGAGATCCGGTTAGGGTTACGATTGGACCTAGGGTTAGGGTTATGTTGAGGGCTAGGGATAGAGATCTGCTTAGGGTTCCGATTTGACCTAGGGTTAGCGATATTTTGAGGGCTAGTGTTAGAGTTCCGGTTAGGGTTCCGATTGGACCTAGGGTTAGGGTTATGTTGAGGGCGAGGGTTAGAGATCCGGTTAGGGTTACGATTGGACCTAGGGTTAGGGTTATGTTGAGGGCTAGGGTTAGATATCCGGTTAGGGTTCCCATTGGACCTAGGGTTAGGGTTTTGTTGAGGACTAGGGTTAGAGATCCTGTTAGGGTTCCGATTGAACCTAGGGTTAGGGTTTTGTTGAGGGCTAAGGTAAGATATCCGGTTAGGCTTCCGATTGGATCTAAGGTTAGGGTTATGTTGAGGGCTAAGGTTAGAGATCTGGTTAGGGTTCCTATTGGACCTAGGGTTAGGGTTATGTTGAGGGCTAGGGTTAGAGTTCCGGTTAGGGTTCCGATTGGACCTAGGGTTAGGGTTATGTTGAGGGCAAGGGTTAGAGATCCGGTTAGGGTTACGATTGGACCTAGGGTTAGTGTTATGTTGAGGGCTAGGGTTAGAGTTCCGGTTAGGGTTCCGATTGGACCTAGGGTTAGGGTTATGTTGAGGGCAAGGGTTAGAGATCCGGTTAGGGTTACGATTGGACCTAGGGTTAGGGTTATGTTGAGGGCTAGGGTTAGAGTTCCGGTTAGGGTTCCGATTGGACCTAGGGTTAGGGTTATGTTGAGGGCTAAGGTTAGATATCCGCTTAGGGTTACGATTGGACCTAGGGTTAGGGTTATGTTGAGGGCTAGGGTTAGAGTTCCGGTTAGGGTACCGATTTGACTTAGGGTTAGGGTTATGTTGAGGGCTAAGGTTAGAGATCCGGTTAGGGTTCCCATTGGACCTAGGGTTAGTGTTTTGTTGAGGGCTAGGGTGAGAGATCCGGTTAGCGTTCCGATTTTACCTAGGGTTAGGGTTATGTTGAGGGCTAGGGTTAGAGATCTGGTTAGGGTTCCGGTTGGACCTAGGGTTAGGGTTATGTTGAGGGCTAGGCTTAGAGAACCGGTTAGGGTTCCGATTTGACGTCGGGTTACGGTTATATTGAGGGCTAGGGTTAGAGATCCGGTTAGGGTTCCAATTGGACCTCGGGTTAGGGTTATGTTGAGGGCTAGGGTTAGAGATCCGGGTAGGGTTGCGATTGGACATAGGGTTAGGGTTATGTTGAGGGCGAGGGGTAGAGATCTGCTTAGGGTTCCGATTGGACCTAGGGTTAGGGTTATGTTGAGGGCTAGGCTTAGAGATCCGGTTAGGGTTCCGATTGGACCTAGGGTTAGGGTTATGTTGAGGGCTAGGCTTAGAGATCCGGTTAGGGTTCCGATTGGACCTAACGTTAGGGTTACGTTGAGGGCGAGGCGTAGAGATCCTGTTAGGGTTCCGATTGGACCAAGGGTTAGGGTTATGTGGAGGGCAAGGGTTAGATATCCGGTTAGGGTTAGGATTGGACCTAGGGTTAGGGTTATGTTGAGGGCTAGGGTTAGAGATCCGGTTAGGGTTCCCATTGGACCTAGGGTTAGGGTTTTGTTGAGGGCTAGGCTTAGAGATCCGGTTAGGGTTTCGATTGAACCTAGGGTTAATTTTTGTTGAGGGCTAGGGTGAGATATCCGGTTAGGCTTCCGATTGGATCTAGGGTTAGGGTTATGTTGAGGGCTAGGGTTAGAGATGTGGTTAGGGTTCCGATTGGACCTAGGGTTAGGGTTTTGTTGAGGGCTAAGGTAAGATATCCGGTTAGGCTTCCGATTGGATCTAGGGTTAGGGTTATGTTGAGGGCTAGGGTTAGAGATCTGGTTAGGGTTCCTATTGGACCTAGGGTTAGGGTTATGTTGAGGGCTAGGGTTAGAGTTCCGGTTAGGGTTCCGATTGTACCTAGGGTTAGGGTTATGTTGAGGGCAAGGGTTAGAGATCCGGTTAGGGTTACGATTGGACCTAGGGTTAGTGTTATGTTGAGGGCTAGGGTTAGAGTTCCGGTTAGGGTTCCGATTGGACCTAGGGTTAGGGTTATGTTGAGGGCAAGGGTTAGAGATCCGGTTAGGGTTACGATTGGACCTAGGGTTAGGGTTATGTTGAATGCTAGGGTTAGAGATCCGGTTAGGGTTAC
Source organism: Miniopterus natalensis (assembly GCF_054644295.1). Lineage (NCBI taxonomy): Eukaryota > Metazoa > Chordata > Mammalia > Chiroptera > Miniopteridae > Miniopterus > Miniopterus natalensis. The sequence goes on from NC_142087.1 coordinate 85,939,421, forward strand.
GATTGGACCTAGGGTTAGGGTTATGTTGAGGGCTAGGGTTAGATATCCGGTTAGGGTACCGATTTGACTTAGGGTTAGGGTTATGTTGAGGGCTAAGGTTAGAGATCCGGTTAGGGTTCCCATTGGACCTAGGGTTAGTGTTTTGTTGAGGGCTAGGGTGAGAGATCCGGTTAGAGTTCCGATTGGACCTAGGGTTAGGGTTATGTTGAGAGCTAGGGTTAGAGATCTGTTTAGGGTTCCGGTTGGACCTAGGGTTAGGGTTATGTTGAGGGCTAGGCTTAGAGATCCGGTTAGGGTTCCGATTTGACGTCGGGTTACGGTTATATTGAGGGCTAGGGTTAGAGATCCGGTTAGGGTTCCGATTGGACCTCGGGTTAGGGTTATGTTGAGGGCTAGGGTTAGAGTTCCGGGTAGGGTTGCGATTGGACCTAGGGTTAGGGTTATGTTGAGGGCTAGGGTTAGAGATTCGGTTAGGGTTCCGATTGTACTTAGGGTTAGGGTTATGTTGAGGGCTAGGGATAGAGATCCGGTTAGGGTTCCGATTGGACTTAGGGTTAGGGTTATGTTGAGGGCTTGGGTTAGAGATCCGGTTAGGATTCCGATTGGACCTAGGGTTAGGGTTATGTTGAGGGCTAGGGTTAGAGATCCGGTTAGGGTTCCGATTGGACCTAGGGTTAAGGTTATGTTGAGGGCTAGGTTTAGAGATCCGGTTAGGGTTCTGATTGGACCTAGGGTTAGGCTTATGTTGAGGGCTAGGGTTAGAGATCCGGTTAGGGTTCCGATTGGACCTAGTGTTAGGGTTATGTTGAGGGCGAGGCGTAGAGATCCTGTTAGGGTTCCGATTGGACCAAGGGTTAGGGTTATGTTGAGGGCAAGTGTTAGAGGTCCGGTTAGGGTTCCGATTGGACCTAGGGTTAGGGTTATGTTGAGGGCTAGGGTTAGAGATCCGGTTAGGGTTCCGATTGGACCTAGGGTTAGGGTTATGTTGAGGGCGAGGGGTAGATATCCTGTTAGGTTTCAGATTGGACCTAGGATTAGGATTATGTTGAGGGCTAGGGTTAGATATCTGGTTAGGGTTCCGATTGGACCTAGGGTTAGGGTTATGTTGAGGGCTAAGGTTAGATATCCGGTTAGGGTTCCGATTGGACCTAGGGTTAGCGTTATGTTGAGGGCTAGAGATCCGGTTAGGGTTCTGATTGGACCTAGGGTTAGGGTTATGTTGAGGGCGAGGGTAGAGATCCTGTTAGGGTTCCAATGGGACCTAGGGTTAGGGTTATGTTGAGGGCTAAGCTTAGAGATCCGGTTAGGGTTCCGATTGGACCTAGGGTTAGGGTTATGTTGAGGGCTAGGCTTAGAGATCCGGTTAGGGTTCCGATTGGACCTAGGGTTAGGGTTACGTTGAGGGCGAGGCGTAGAGATCCTGTTAGGGTTCCAATTGGACCAAGGGTTAGGGTTATGTGGAGGGCAAGGGTTAGAGATCCGGTTAGGGTAACGATTGGACCTAGGGTTAGGGTTATGTTGAGGGCGAGGGTTAGAGATCCGGTTAGGGTTACGATTGGACCTAGGGTTAGGGTTATGTTGAGGGCTAGGGTTCGATATCCGGTTAGGGTTCCCATTGGACCTAGGGTTAGGGTTTTGTTGAGGGCTAGGGTTAGAGATCCTGTTAGGGTTCCGATTGAACCTAGGGTTAGGGTTTTGTTGAGGGCTAAGGTAAGATATCCGGTTAGGCTTCCGATTGGATCTAGGGTTAGGGTTATGTTGAGGGCTAGGGTTAGAGATCTGGTTAGGGTTCCTATTGGACCTAGGGTTAGGGTTATGTTGAGGGCTAGGGTTAGAGTTCCGGTTAGGGTTCCGATTGGACCTAGGGTTAGGGTTATGTTGAGGGCAAGGGTTAGAGATCCGGTTAGGGTTACGATTGGACCTAGGGTTAGTGTTATGTTGAGGGCTAGGGTTAGAGTTCCGGTTAGGGTTCCGATTGGACCTAGGGTTAGGGTTATGTTGAGGGCAAGGGTTAGAGATCCGGTTAGGGTTACGATTGGACCTAGGGTTAGGGTTATGTTGAGGGCTAGGGTTAGAGTTCCGGTTAGGGTTCCGATTGGACCTAGGGTTAGGGTTATGTTGAGGGCTAGGGTTAGATATCCGGTTAGGGTTACGATTGGACCTAGGGTTAGGGTTATGTTGAGGGCTAGGCTTAGAGATCCGGTTAGGGTTTCGATTGAACCTAGGGTTAATGTTTTGTTGAGGGCTAGGGTTAGATATCCGGTTAGGCTTCCGATTGGATCTAGGGTTAGGGTTATGTTGAGGGCTAGGGTTAGAGATGTGGTTAGGGTTCCGATTGGACCTAGGGTTAGGGTTTTGTTGAGGGCTAAGGTAAGATATCCGGTTAGGCTTCCGATTGGATCTAGGGTTAGGGTTATGTTGAGTGCTAGGGTTAGAGATCTGGTTAGGGTTCCTATTGGACCTAGGGTTAGGGTTATGTTGAGGGCTAGGGTTAGAGTTCCGGTTAGGGTTCCGATTGGACCTAGGGTTAGGGTTATGTTGAGGGCAAGGGTTAGAGATGCGGTTAGGGTTCCGATTGGACCTAGGGTTAGGGTTATGTTGAGGGCTAGGGTTAGAGATGCGGTTAGGGTTCCGATTGGACCTAGGGTTAGGGTTATGTTGAGGGCTAGGGTAAGAGATCCAGTTATGGTTCCGATTGGACCTAGGGTTAGGGTTATGTTGAGGGCGAGGGGTAGAGATCCTGTTAGGGTTCCGATTGGACCTAGGGTTAGGGTTATGTTGAGGGCTAGGCTTACAGATCCGGTTAGGGTTCCGATTAGACCTAGTGTTAGGGTTATGTGGAGGGCTAGGGATAGAGATCTGGTTAGGGTTCCGATTTGACCTAGGGTTAGGGATATTTTGAGTGCTAGGGTAAGAGATCCGGTTAGGGTTACGATTGGACCTAGGGTTAGGGTTATGTTGAGGGCTAGGGATAGAGATCTGCTTAGGGTTCCGATTTGACCTAGGGTTAGCGATATTTTGAGGGCTAGTGTTAGAGTTCCGGTTAGGGTTCCGATTGGACCTAGGGTTAGGGTTATGTTGAGGGCGAGGGTTAGATATCCGGTTAGGGTTCCCATTGGACCTAGGGTTAGGGTTTTGTTGAGGGCTAGGGTTAGTGATCCTGTTAGGGTTCCGATTGAACCTAGGGTTAGGGTTTTGTTGAGGGCTAAGGTAAGATATCCGGTTAGGCTTCCGATTGGATCTAGGGTTAGGGTTATGTTGAGGGCTAAGGTTAGAGATCTGGTTAGGGTTCCTATTGGACCTAGGGTTAGGGTTATGTTGAGGGCTAGGGTTAGAGTTCCGGTTAGGGTTCCGATTGGACCTAGGGTTAGGGTTATGTTGAGGGCAAGGGTTAGAGATCCGGTTAGGGTTACGATTGGACCTAGGGTTAGTGTTATGTTGAGGGCTAGGGTTAGAATTCCGGTTAGGGTTCCGATTGGACCTAGGGTTAGGGTTATGTTGAGGGCAAGGGTTAGAGATCCGGTTAGGGTTACGATTGGACCTAGGGTTAGGGTTATGTTGAGGGCTAGGGTTAGAGTTCCGGTTAGGGTCCCGATTGGACCTAGGGTTAGGGTTATGTTGAGGGCTAGGGTTAGATATCCGGTTAGGGTTACGATAGGACCTAGGGTTAGGGTTATGTTGAGGGCTAGGGTTAGAGTTCCGGTTAGGGTACCGATTTGACTTAGGGTTAGGGTTATGTTGAGGGCTAAGGTTAGAGATCCGGTTAGGGTTCCCATTGGACCTAGGGTTAGTGTTTTGTTGAGGGCTAGGGTGAGAGATCCGGTTAGCGTTCCGATTGGACCTAGGGTTAGGGTTATGTTGAGGGCTAGGGTTAGAGATCTGGTTAGGGTTCCGGTTGGACCTAGGGTTAGGGTTATGTTGAGGGCTAGGCTTAGAGATCCGGTTAGGGTTCCGATTTGACGTCGGGTTACGGTTATATTGAGGGCTAGGGTTAGAGATCCGGTTAGGGTTCCAATTGGACCTCGGGTTAGGGTTATGTTGAGGGCTAGGGTTAGAGATCCGGGTAGGGTTGCGATTGGACATAGGGTTAGGGTTATGTTGAGGGCGAGGGTTAGAGATCCTGTTAGGGTTCCGATTGGACCTAGGGTTAGGGTTATGTTGAGGGCTAGGCTTAGAGATCCGGTTAGGGTTCCGATTGGACCTAGGGTTAGGGTTATGTTGAGGGCTAGGCTTAGAGATCCGGTTAGGGTTCCGATTGGACCTAAGGTTAGGGTTACGTTGAGGGCGAGGCGTAGAGATCCTGTTAGGGTTCCGATTGGACCAAGGGTTAGGGTTATGTGGAGGGCAAGGGTTAGATATCCGGTTAGGGTTAGGATTGGACCTAGGGTTAGGGTTATGTTGAGGGCTAGGGTTAGAGATCCGGTTAGGGTTCCCATTGGACCTAGGGTTAGGGTTTTGTTGAGGGCTAGGCTTAGAGATCCGGTTAGGGTTTCGATTGAACCTAGGGTTAATTTTTGTTGAGGGCTAGGGTTAGATATCCGGTTAGGCTTCCGATTGGATCTATGGTTAGGGTTATGTTGAGGGCTAGGGTTAGAGATGTGGTTAGGGTTCCGATTGGACCTAGGGTTAGGGTTTTGTTGAGGGCTAAGGTAAGATATCCGGTTAGGCTTCCGATTGGATCTAGGGTTAGGGTTATGTTGAGGGCTAGGGTTAGAGATCTGGTTAGGGTTCCTATTGGACCTAGGGTTAGGGTTATGTTGAAGGCTAGGGTTAGAGTTCCGGTTAGGGTTACGATTGTACCTAGGGTTAGGGTTATGTTGAGGGCAAGGGTTAGAGATCCGGTTAGGGTTACGATTGGACCTAGGGTTAGTGTTATGTTGAGGGCTAGGGTTAGAGTTCCGGTTAGGGTTCCGATTGGACCTAGGGTTAGGGTTATGTTGAGGGCAAGGGTTAGAGATCCGGTTAGGGTTACGATTGGACCTAGGGTTAGGGTTATGTTGAATGCTAGGGTTAGAGATCCGGTTAGGGTTACGATTGGACCTAGGGTTAGGGTTATGTTGAGGGCTAGGGTTAGATATCCGGTTAGGGTACCGATTTGACTTAGGGTTAGGGTTATGTTGAGGGCTAAGGTTAGGGATCCGGTTAGGGTTCCCATTGGACCTAGGGTTAGTGTTTTGTTGAGGGCTAGGGTGAGAGATCCGGTTAGAGTTCCGATTGGACCTAGGGTTAGGGTTATGTTGAGAGCTAGGGTTAGAGATCTGTTTAGGGTTCCGGTTGGACCTAGGGTTAGGGTTATGTTGAGGGCTAGGCTTAGAGATCCGGTTAGGGTTCCGATTTGACGTCGGGTTACGGTTATATTGAGGGCTAGGGTTAGAGATCCGGTTAGGGTTCCGATTGAACCTCGGGTTAGGGTTATGTTGAGGGCTAGGGTTAGAGTTCCGGGTAGGGTTGCGATTGGACCTAGGGTTAGGGTTATGTTGAGGGCTAGGGTTAGAGATCCGGTTAGGGTTCCGATTGGACCTAGGACTAGGGTTATTTTGAGGGTTAGGGTTAGAGTTCCGGTTAGGTTTCCGATTGGACCAAGGGTTAGGGTTATGTTGAGGGCTAGGTATACAGATCCGGTTAGGGTTCCGATTGGACCTAGGGTTAGGGTTATGTTGAGGACTAGGGTTAGAGATCCGGTTAGGGTTCCGATTGGACCTAGGGTTAGGGTTATGTTGAGAGCTAGGGTTAGAGATCCGGTTAGGGTTCCGATTGGACCTAGGGTTAGGGTTATTTTGAGGGCTAGGGTTAGAGATCCGGTGAGGGTTCCGATTGGTCCTAGGGTTAGGGTTATGTTGAGGGCTAGGGTTAGAGATCCGGTTAGGGTTCCGATTGGACCTAGGGTTAGGGTTATGTTGAGGGCTAGGTTTAGATATCCGGTTAGGGTTCCGATTGGACCTCGGGTTAGGGTTATGTTGAGGGCGAGGCGTAGAGATCAGGTTAGGGTTCGGATTGGTCCTAGGGTTAGGGTTATGTTGAGGGCTAGGGTTAGGGATCCGGTTAGGGTTCCGATTGGACCTAGGGTTAGGGTTATGTTGAGGGCTAGGTATACAGAGACGGTTAGGGTTCCGATTGGACCTAGGGTTAGGGTTATGTTGAGGGCGAGGGTTAGATATCAATTTAGTGTTCCAATTGGACCTAGGGTTAGGTTTTCTGTTGAGGGCTAGGGTTAGAGTTCCGTTTAGGGTTCCGATTGGACCTAGGGTTAGGGTTATGTTGAGGGCTATGGTTAGAGATCCGTTTAGGGTTCCGATTGGACCTAGGGTTAGGGTTATGTTGAGGGCTAGGGTTAGAGATCCGGTTAGGGTTCCGATTGGACCTAGGGTTAGGGTTATGTTGAGGGCGAGGGTTAGAGATCTGGTTAGGGTTCCGATGGGACATAGGGTTAGGGTTATGTTGAGGGCTAGGTGTAAAGATCCGGTTAGGGTTCCGATTGGACCTAGGGTTAGGGGTATGTTGAGGGCTAGGGTTAGAGATCCTGTTAGGGTTCCGATTGGACCTAGGGTTAGGGTTATGTTGATGGCTGGGGTTAGAGATCCGGTTAGGGTTCCGATTGGACCTAGGGTTAGGGTTATGTAGAGGGCTAGAGTTAGATATCCGGTTAGGGTTCTGATTGGACCTAGGGTTAGGGTTATGTTGAGGGCTAGGGTTAGAGTTCCGGTTAGGGTTCGGATTGGACCTAGGGTTAGGGTTATTTTGAGTGCTAGGGTTAGTGTTCCGGTTAGGGTTCCGAATGGACCTAGGGTTAGGGTTATGTTGAGGGCTGGATTTAGAGATCCGGTTAGGGTTCCGATTGGACCTCGGGTTAGGGTTATGTTGAGGACGAGGGGTAGAGATCCGGTTAGGATTCGGATTGGTCCTAGGGTTAGGGTTATGTTGAGGGCTAGGGTTAGGGATCCGGTTAGGGATCCGATTAGACCTAGGGTTAGGGTTATGTTGAGGGCTAGGTATACAGACCCGGTTAGGGTTCCGATTGGACCTAGGGTAGGGTTATGTTGAGGGCTAGGGTTAGAGATCTGGTTAGGGTTCCGATTGGACCTAGGGTTAGGGTTATGTTGAGGGCGAGGGTTAGAGATCCGGTTAGGGTTCCGATTGGACCTAGGGTTAGGGTTATGTTGAGGGCTGGGGTTAGAGATCCTGTTAGGGTTCCGATTGGACCTAGGGTTAGGGTTATGTTGAGGAAGAGGGGTAGAGATCCTGTTAGGGTACCGATTGGACCTAGGGTTAGGGTTATGTTGAGGGCTATGGTTAGATATCCGGTTAGGGTTCCGATTGGACCTAGGGTTAGGGTTACGTTGAGGGCTAGGTTTAGATATCCAAGTAGGGTTCCGATTGGTCCTAGGGTTAGGGTTATGTTGAGGGCTAGGTTTAGAGATCCGGTTAGGGTTCCGATTGGACCTCGGGTTAGGGTTATGTTGAGGGCGAGGGGTAGAGATCCGGTTAGGGTTCGGATTGGTCCTAGGGTTAGGGTTATGTTGAGGGCTAGGTTTAGGGATCCGGTAAGGGTTACGATTGGACCCAGCGTTAGCGTTGTGTTGAGGCCTAGGGTTAGAGATCCGGTTAGGATTCCGATTGGACCTAGGGTTATGATTATGTTGAGGGCTAGGGTTAGAGATCCGGTTAGGGTTCCGATTGGACCTCGGGTTAGGGTTATGTTGACGGCGAGGGGTAGAGATCCGGTTAGGGTTCAGATTGGTCCTAGGGTTAGGGTTATGTTGAGGGCTAGGGTTAGGGATCCGGTTAGGGTTCCTATTGGACCTAGGGTTAGGGTTATGTTGAGGGCTAGGTATACAGACCTGGTTAGGGTTCCGATTGGAACAAGGGTTAGGGTTATGTTGAGGGCTAGGGTTAGAGATCCGGTAAGGGTTACGATTGGACCCAGCGTTAGCGTTGTGTTGAGGCCTAGGGTTAGAGATCCGGTTAGGATTCCGATTGGACCTAGGGTTATGGTTATGTTGAGGGCTAGGGTTAGAGTTCCGTTTAGGGTTCCGATTGGACCTAGGGTTAGGGTTATGTTGAGGGCTAGGTATACAGATCCGGTTAGGTTTCCGATTGGACCTAAGGTTAGGGTTAGATTGAGGGCTAGGGTTAGAGATCCGGTTAGGGTTCCGATTGGACCTAGGGTTAGGGTTATGTTGAGGGTTAGGGTTAGAGATCCGGTTAGGTTTCCGATTGGACCTAGGGTTAGGGTTATGTTGAGGGCGATGGGTAGAGGTCCTGTTAGGGTTACGATTGGACCTAGGGTTAGGTTTATGTTGAGGGTTAGGGTTAGAGTTCCGTTTAGGGTTCCGATTGGACCTAGGGTTAGGGTTATGTTGAGGGCTAGGGTTAGAGATCCGGTTAGGGTTCCGATTGGACCTAGGGTTAGGGTTATGTTGAGGGCAAGGGTTAGAGATCCGGTTAGGGTTCCGATTGGACCTAGGGTTAGGGTTATGTTGAGGGCTGGGGTTAGAGATCCGGTTAGGGTTCCGATTGGACCTCGGGTTAGGGTTATGTTGAGGAAGAGGGGTAGAGATCCTGTTAGGGTACCGATTGGACCTAGGGTTAGGGTTATGTTGAGGGCTATGGTTAGATATCCGGTTAGGGTTCCGATTGGACCTAGGGTTAGGGTTACGTTGAGGGCTAGGTTTAGATATCCATGTAGGGTTCCGATTGGTCCTAGGGTTAGGGTTATGTTGAGGGCTAGGTTTAGAGATCCGGTTAGGGTTCCGATTGGACCTCGGGTTAGGGTTATGTTGAGAGCGAGGGGTAGAGATCCGGTTAGGGCTCGGATTGGTCCTAGGGTTAGGGTTATGTTGAGGGCTAGGGTTAGGGATCCGGTTAGGGTTCCGATTGGACCTAGGGTTAGGGTTTTGTTGACGGCTAGGTATACAGACCTGGTTAGGGTTCCGATTGGACCTTGGGTTAGGGTTATGTTGAGGGCTAGGGTTAGAGATCCGGTAAGGGTTACGATTGGACCCAGGGTTAACGTTGTGTTGAGGGCTATGGTTAGAGATTCGGTTAGGATTCCGATTGGACCTAGGGTTATGGTTATATTGAGGGCTAGGGTTAGAGTTCCGTTTAGGGTTCCGATTGGACCTAGGGTTAGGGTTATGTTGAAGGCTAGGGTTAGAGATCCGGTTACGTTTCCGATTGGACCTAGGGTTAGGTTTATGTTGAGGGCTAGGTATACAGATCCGGTTAGGTTTCCGATTGGACCTAAGGTTAGGGTTAGGTTGAGGGGTAGGGTTAGAGATCCGGTTAGGGTTCCGATTGGACCTAAGGCTAGGGTTATTTTGAGGGTTGGGGTTAGAGATCCGGTTAGGTTTCCGATTGGACCTAGGGTTAGGGTTATGTTGAGGGCTAGGGTTAGGGATCCGGTTAGGGTTCCGATTGGACCTAGGGTTAGGGTTATGTTGAGGGCTAGGGTTAGAGATCCGGTAAGGGTTACGATTGTACCCAGCGTTAGCGTTGTGTTGAGGCCTAGGGTTAGAGATCCGGTTAGGATTCCGATTGGACCTAGGGTTATGGTTATGTTGAGGGCTAGGGTTAGAGTTCCGTTGAGGGTTCCAATTGGACCTAGGGTTAGGGTTATGTTGAGGGCTAGGTATACACATCCGGTTAGGTTTCCGATTGGACCTAAGGTTAGGGTTAGATTGAGGGCTAGGGTTAGAGATCCGGTTAGGGTTCCGATTGGACCTAGGGTTAGTGTTATGTTGAGGGCTAGGTATACAGATCCGGTTAGTGTTCCGATTGGACCTAGTGTTAGGGTTATGTTGAGGACTAGGGTTAGAGATCCGGTTAGGGTTCCGATTGGACCTAGGGTTAGGGTTATGTTGAGGGCTAAGGTTAGAGATCCGGTTAGGGTTTCGATTGGACCTAGGGTTAGGGTTATGTGGAGGGCTAGGTTTTGAGATCCGGTAGGGTTCCGATTGGACCTAGGGTTAGGGTTATGTTGAGGGCGATGGGTAGAGGTCCTGTTAGGGTTACGATTGGACCTAGGGTTAGGTTTATGTTGAGGGTTAGGGTTAGAGTTCCGTTTAGGGTTCCGATTGGACCTAGGGTTAGGGTTATGTAGAGGGCTAGGGTTAGAGATCCGTTTAGGGTTCGAATTGGCCCTAGGGTTAGGGTTATGTTGAGGGCTAGGGTTAGACATCCGGTTAGGGTTCCGATTGGACCTAGTGTTTGGGTTATGTTGAGGGCGAGGGTTAGAGATCCGGTTAGGGTTCCGATTGGACCTAGGGTTAGGGTTATGTTGAGGGCTAGGGTTAGAGATCCGGTTAGGGTTCCGATTGAACCTAGGGTTAGGGTTATGTTGAGGGCGATGGGTAGAGGTCCTGTTAGGGTTACGATTGGACCTAGGGTTAGGTTTATGTTGAGGGTTAGGGTTAGAGTTCCGTTTAGGGTTCTGATTGGACCTAGGGTTAGGGTTATGTTGAGGGCTAGGGTTAGAGATCCGTTTAGGGTTCCAATTGGCCCTAGGGTTAGGGTTATGTTGAGGGCTAGGGTTAGACATCCGGTTAGGGTTCCGATTGGACCTAGTGTTTGGGTTATGTTGAGGGCGAGGTTTAGAGATCCGGTTAGGGTTCCGATTGGACCTAGGGTTAGGGTTATGTTGAGGGCTAGGGTTAGAGATCCGGTTAGGGTTCCAATTGGACCTAGGGTTAGGGTTATGTTGAGGGCAAGGGTTAGAGATCCGGTTAGGGTTCCGATTGGACCTAGGGTTAGGGTTATGTTGAGGGCTGGGGTTAGAGATCCGGTTAGGGTTCCGATTGGACCTCGGGTTAGGGTTATGTTGAGGAAGAGGGGTAGAGATCCTGTTAGGGTACCGATTGGACCTAGGGTTAGGGTTATGTTGAGGGCTATGGTTAGATATCCGGTTAGGGTTCCGATTGGACCTAGGGTTAGGGTTACGTTGAGCGCTAGGTTTAGATATCCATGTAGGGTTCCGATTGGTCCTAGGGTTAGGGTTATGTTGAGGGCTAGGTTTAGAGATCCGGTTAGGGTTCCGATTGGACCTCGGGTTAGGGTTATGTTGAGGGCGAGGGGTAGAGATCCGGTTAGGGCTCGGATTGGTCCTAGGGTTAGGGTTATGTTGAGGGCTAGGGTTAGGGATCCGGTTAGTGTTCTGATTGGACCTAGGGTTAGGGTTATGTTGACGGCCAGGTATACAGACCTGGTTAGGGTTCCGATTGGACCTAGGGTTAGGGTTATGTTGAGGGCTAGGGTTAGAGATCCGGTAAGGGTTACGATTGGACCCAGGGTTAGCGTTGTGTTGAGGGCTAGGGTTAGAGATCCGGTTAGGATTCCGATTGGACCTAGGGTTATGGTTATATTGAGGGCTAGGGTTAGAGTTCCGTTTAGGGTTCCGATTGGACCTAGGGTTAGGGTTATGTTGAAGGCTAGGGTTAGAGATCCGGTTACGTTTCCGATTGGACCTAGGGTTAGCTTTATGTTGAGGGCTAGGTATACAGATCCGGTTAGGTTTACGATTGGACCTAAGGTTAGGGTTAGGTTGAGGGCTAGGGTTAGAGATCCGGTTAGGGTTCCGATTGGACCTAGGGCTAGGGTTATTTTGAGGGTTAGGGTTAGAGTTCCGGTTAGGTTTCCGATTGGACCAAGGGTTAGGGTTATGTTGAGGGCTAGGTATACAGATCCGGTTATGGTTCCGATTGGACCTAGGGTTAGGGTTATGTTGAGGACTAGGATTAGAGATCCGGTTAGGGTTCCGATTGGACCTAGGGTTAGGGTTATGTTGAGAGCTAGGGTTAGAGATCCGGTTAGGGTTCCGATTGGACCTAGGGTTAGGGTTATGTTGAGGGCTAGGGTTAGAGATCCGGTTAGGGTTCCGATTGGTCCTAGGGTTAGGGTTATGTTGAGGGCTAGGGTTAGAGATCCGGTTAGGGTTCCGATTGGACCTAGGGTTAGGGTTATGTTGAGGGCTAGGTTTAGATATCCGGTTAGGGTTCCGATTGGACCTCGGGTTAGGGTTATGTTGAGGGCGAGGCGTAGAGATCAGGTTAGGGTTCGAATTGGTCCTAGGGTTAGGGTTATGTTGAGGGCTAGGGTTAGGGATCCGGTTAGGGTTCCGATTGGACCTAGGGTTAGGGTTATGTTGAGGGCTAGGTATACAGAGACGGTTAGGGTTCCGATTGGACCTAGGGTTAGGGTTATGTTGAGGGCGAGGGTTAGATATCAATTTAGTGTTCCAATTGGACCTAGGGTTAGGTTTATGTTGAGGGCTAGGGTTAGAGTTCCGTTTAGGGTTCCGATTGGACTTAGGGTTAGGGTTATATTGAGGGCTATGGTTAGAGATCCGTTTAGGGTTCCGATTGGACCTAGGGTTAGGGTTATGTTGAGGGCTAGGGATAGAGATCTGCTTAGGGTTCCGATTTGACCTAGGGTTAGCGATATTTTGAGGGCTAGTGTTAGAGTTCCGGTTAGGGTTCCGATTGGACCTAGGGTTAGGGTTATGTTGAGGGCGAGGGTTAGAGATCCGGTTAGGGTTACGATTGGACCTAGGGTTAGGGTTATGTTGAGGGCTAGGGTTAGATATCCGGTTAGGGTTCCCATTGGACCTAGGGTTAGGGTTTTGTTGAGGACTAGGGTTAGAGATCCTGTTAGGGTTCCGATTGAACCTAGGGTTAGGGTTTTGTTGAGGGCTAAGGTAAGATATCCGGTTAGGCTTCCGATTGGATCTAAGGTTAGGGTTATGTTGAGGGCTAAGGTTAGAGATCTGGTTAGGGTTCCTATTGGACCTAGGGTTAGGGTTATGTTGAGGGCTAGGGTTAGAGTTCCGGTTAGGGTTCCGATTGGACCTAGGGTTAGGGTTATGTTGAGGGCAAGGGTTAGAGATCCGGTTAGGGTTACGATTGGACCTAGGGTTAGTGTTATGTTGAGGGCTAGGGTTAGAGTTCCGGTTAGGGTTCCGATTGGACCTAGGGTTAGGGTTATGTTGAGGGCAAGGGTTAGAGATCCGGTTAGGGTTACGATTGGACCTAGGGTTAGGGTTATGTTGAGGGCTAGGGTTAGAGTTCCGGTTAGGGTTCCGATTGGACCTAGGGTTAGGGTTATGTTGAGGGCTAGGGTTAGATATCCGGTTAGGGTTACGATTGGACCTAGGGTTAGGGTTATGTTGAGGGCTAGGGTTAGAGTTCCGGTTAGGGTACCGATTTGACTTAGGGTTAGGGTTATGTTGAGGGCTAAGGTTAGAGATCCGGTTAGGGTTCCCATTGGACCTAGGGTTAGTGTTTTGTTGAGGGCTAGGGTGAGAGATCCGGTTAGCGTTCCGATTTTACCTAGGGTTAGGGTTATGTTGAGGGCTAGGGTTAGAGATCTGGTTAGGGTTCCGGTTGGACCTAGGGTTAGGGTTATGTTGAGGGCTAGGCTTAGAGATCCGGTTAGGGTTCCGATTTGACGTCGGGTTACGGTTATATTGAGGGCTAGGGTTAGAGATCCGGTTAGGGTTCCAATTGGACCTCGGGTTAGGGTTATGTTGAGGGCTAGGGTTAGAGATCCGGGTAGGGTTGCGATTGGACATAGGGTTAGGGTTATGTTGAGGGCGAGGGGTAGAGATCCTGTTAGGGTTCCGATTGGACCTAGGGTTAGGGTTATGTTGAGGGCTAGGCTTAGAGATCCGGTTAGGGTTCCGATTGGACCTAGGGTTAGGGTTATGTTGAGGGCTAGGCTTAGAGATCCGGTTAGGGTTCCGATTGGACCTAACGTTAGGGTTACGTTGAGGGCGAGGCGTAGAGATCCTGTTAGGGTTCCGATTGGACCAAGGGTTAGGGTTATGTGGAGGGCAAGGGTTAGATATCCGGTTAGGGTTAGGATTGGACCTAGGGTTAGGGTTATGTTGAGGGCTAGGGTTAGAGATCCGGTTAGGGTTCCCATTGGACCTAGGGTTAGGGTTTTGTTGAGGGCTAGGCTTAGAGATCCGGTTAGGGTTTCGATTGAACCTAGGGTTAATTTTTGTTGAGGGCTAGGGTGAGATATCCGGTTAGGCTTCCGATTGGATCTAGGGTTAGGGTTATGTTGAGGGCTAGGGTTAGAGATGTGGTTAGGGTTCCGATTGGACCTAGGGTTAGGGTTTTGTTGAGGGCTAAGGTAAGATATCCGGTTAGGCTTCCGATTGGATCTAGGGTTAGGGTTATGTTGAGGGCTAGGGTTAGAGATCCGGTTAGGGTTCCTATTGGACCTAGGGTTAGGGTTATGTTGAGGGCTAGGGTTAGAGTTCCGGTTAGGGTTCCGATTGTACCTAGGGTTAGGGTTATGTTGAGGGCAAGGGTTAGAGATCCGGTTAGGGTTACGATTGGACCTAGGGTTAGTGTTATGTTGAGGGCTAGGGTTAGAGTTCCGGTTAGGGTTCCGATTGGACCTAGGGTTAGGGTTATGTTGAGGGCAAGGGTTAGAGATCCGGTTAGGGTTACGATTGGACCTAGGGTTAGGGTTATGTTGAATGCTAGGGTTAGAGATCCGGTTAGGGTTACGATTGGACCTAGGGTTAGGGTTATGTTGAGGGCTAGGGTTAGATATCCGGTTAGGGTACCGATTTGACTTAGGGTTAGGGTTATGTTGAGGGCTAAGGTTAGAGATCCGGTTAGGGTTCCCATTGGACCTAGGGTTAGTGTTTTGTTGAGGGCTAGGGTGAGAGATCCGGTTAGAGTTCCGATTGGACCTAGGGTTAGGGTTATGTTGAGAGCTAGGGTTAGAGATCTGTTTAGGGTTCCGGTTGGACCTAGGGTTAGGGTTATGTTGAGGGCTAGGCTTAGAGATCCGGTTAGGGTTCCGATTTGACGTCGGGTTACGGTTATATTGAGGGCTAGGGTTAGAGATCCGGTTAGGGTTCCGATTGGACCTCGGGTTAGGGTTATGTTGAGGGCTAGGGTTAGAGTTCCGGGTAGGGTTGCGATTGGACCTAGGGTTAGGGTTATGTTGAGGGCTAGGGTTAGAGATTCGGTTAGGGTTCCGATTGTACTTAGGGTTAGGGTTATGTTGAGGGCTAGGGATAGAGATCCGGTTAGGGTTCCGATTGGACTTAGGGTTAGGGTTATGTTGAGGGCTAGGGTTAGAGATCCGGTTAGGATTCCGATTGGACCTAGGGTTAGGGTTATGTTGAGGGCTAGGGTTAGAGATCCGGTTAGGGTTCCGATTGGACCTAGGGTTAAGGTTATGTTGAGGGCTAGGTTTAGAGATCCGGTTAGGGTTCTGATTGGACCTAGGGTTAGGCTTATGTTGAGGGCTAGGGTTAGAGATCCGGTTAGGGTTCCGATTGGACCTAGTGTTAGGGTTATGTTGAGGGCGAGGCGTAGAGATCCTGTTAGGGTTCCGATTGGACCAAGGGTTAGGGTTATGTTGAGGGCAAGTGTTAGAGGTCCGGTTAGGGTTCCGATTGGACCTAGGGTTAGGGTTATGTTGAGGGCTAGGGTTAGAGATCCGGTTAGGGTTCCGATTGGACCTAGGGTTAGGGTTATGTTGAGGGCGAGGGGTAGATATCCTGTTAGGTTTCAGATTGGACCTAGGGTTAGGATTATGTTGAGGGCTAGGGTTAGATATCTGGTTAGGGTTCCGATTGGACCTAGGGTTAGGGTTATGTTGAGGGCTAAGGTTAGATATCCGGTTAGGGTTCCGATTGGACCTAGGGTTAGCGTTATGTTGAGGGCTAGAGATCCGGTTAGGGTTCTGATTGGACCTAGGGTTAGGGTTATGTTGAGGGCGAGGGTAGAGATCCTGTTAGGGTTCCAATGGGACCTAGGGTTAGGGTTATGTTGAGGGCTAAGCTTAGAGATCCGGTTAGGGTTCCGATTGGACCTAGGGTTAGGGTTATGTTGAGGGCTAGGCTTAGAGATCCGGTTAGGGTTCCGATTGGACCTAGGGTTAGGGTTACGTTGAGGGCGAGGCGTAGAGATCCTGTTAGGGTTCCAATTGGACCAAGGGTTAGGGTTATGTGGAGGGCAAGGGTTAGAGATCCGGTTAGGGTAACGATTGGACCTAGGGTTAGGGTTATGTTGAGGGCGAGGGTTAGAGATCCGGTTAGGGTTACGATTGGACCTAGGGTTAGGGTTATGTTGAGGGCTAAGGTTAGATATCCGGTTAGGGTTCCCATTGGACCTAGGGTTAGGGTTTTGTTGAGGGCTAGGGTTAGAGATCCTGTTAGGGTTCCGATTGAACCTAGGGTTAGGGTTTTGTTGAGGGCTAAGGTAAGATATCCGGTTAGGCTTCCGATTGGATCTAGGGTTAGGGTTATGTTGAGGGCTAGGGTTAGAGATCTGGTTAGGGTTCCTATTGGACCTAGGGTTAGGGTTATGTTGAGGGCTAGGGTTAGAGTTCCGGTTAGGGTTCCGATTGGACCTAGGGTTAGGGTTATGTTGAGGGCAAGGGTTAGAGATCCGGTTAGGGTTACGATTGGACCTAGGGTTAGTGTTATGTTGAGGGCTAGGGTTAGAGTTCCGTTTAGGGTTCCGATTGGACCTAGGGTTAGGGTTATGTTGAGGGCAAGGGTTAGAGATCCGGTTAGGGTTACGATTGGACCTAGGGTTATGGTTATGTTGAGGGCTAGGGTTAGAGTTCCGTTGAGGGTTCCAATTGGACCTAGGGTTAAGGTTATGTTGAGGGCTAGGTATACAGATCCGGTTAGGTTTCCGATTGGACCTAAGGTTAGGGTTAGATTGAGGGCTAGGGTTAGAGATCCGGTTAGGGTTCCGATTGGACCTAGGGTTAGTGTTATGTTGAGGGCTAGGTATACAGATCCGGTTAGTGTTCCGATTGGACCTAGTGTTAGGGTTATGTTGAGGACTAGGGTTAGAGATCCGGTTAGGGTTTCGATTGGACCTAGGGTTAGGGTTATGTGGAGGGCTAGGTTTTGAGATCCGGTAGGGTTCCGATTGGACCTAGGGTTAGGGTTATGTTGAGGGCGATGGGTAGAGGTCCTGTTAGGGTTACGATTGGACCTAGGGTTAGGTTTATGTTGAGGGTTAGGGTTAGAGTTCCGTTTAGGGTTCCGATTGGACCTAGGGTTAGGGTTATGTAGAGGGCTAGGGTTAGAGATCCGTTTAGGGTTCCAATTGGCCCTAGGGTTAGGGTTATGTTGAGGGCTAGGGTTAGACATCCGGTTAGGGTTCCGATTGGACCTAGTGTTTGGGTTATGTTGAGGGCGAGGGTTAGAGATCCGGTTAGGGTTCCGATTGGACCTAGGGTTAGGGTTATGTTGAGGGCTAGGTTTAGAGATCCGGTTAGGGTTCCGATTGAACCTAGGGTTAGGGTTATGTTGAGGGCGATGGGTAGAGGTCCTGTTAGGGTTACGATTGGACCTAGGGTTAGGTTTATGTTGAGGGTTAGGGTTAGAGTTCCGTTTAGGGTTCTGATTGGACCTAGGGTTAGGGTTATGTTGAGGGCTAGGGTTAGAGATCCGTTTAGGGTTCCAATTGGCCCTAGGGTTAGGGTTATGTTGAGGGCTAGGGTTAGACATCCGGTTAGGGTTCCGATTGGACCTAGTGTTTGGGTTATGTTGAGGGCGAGGTTTAGAGATCCGGTTAGGGTTCCGATTGGACCTAGGGTTAGGGTTATGTTGAGGGCTAGGGTTAGAGATCCGGTTAGGGTTCCAATTGGACCTAGGGTTAGGGTTATGTTGAGGGCAAGGGTTAGAGATCCGGTTAGGGTTCCGATTGGACCTAGGGTTAGGGTTATGTTGAGGGCTGGGGTTAGAGATCCGGTTAGGGTTCCGATTGGACCTCGGGTTAGGGTTATGTTGAGGAAGAGGGGTAGAGATCCTGTTAGGGTACCGATTGGACCTAGGGTTAGGGTTATGTTGAGGGCTATGGTTAGATATCCGGTTAGGGTTCCGATTGGACCTAGGGTTAGGGTTACGTTGAGGGCTAGGTTTAGATATCCATGTAGGGTTCCGATTGGTCCTAGGGTTAGGGTTATGTTGAGGGCTAGGTTTAGAGATCCGGTTAGGGTTCCGATTGGACCTCGGGTTAGGGTTATGTTGAGGGCGAGGGGTAGAGATCCGGTTAGGGCTCGGATTGGTCCTAGGGTTAGGGTTATGTTGAGGGCTAGGGTTAGGGATCCGGTTAGTGTTCTGATTGGACCTAGGGTTAGGGTTATGTTGACGGCCAGGTATACAGACCTGGTTAGGGTTCC
This sequence comes from Miniopterus natalensis, assembly GCF_054644295.1. Classification (NCBI taxonomy): domain Eukaryota; kingdom Metazoa; phylum Chordata; class Mammalia; order Chiroptera; family Miniopteridae; genus Miniopterus; species Miniopterus natalensis. The sequence continues at coordinate 85,957,583 of NC_142087.1, forward strand.
GATTGGACCTAGGGTTAGGGTTATGTTGAGGGCTAGGGTTAGAGATCCGGTAAGGGTTACGATTGGACCCAGGGTTAGCGTTGTGTTGAGGGCTAGGGTTAGAGATCCGGTTAGGATTCCGATTGGACCTAGGGTTATGGTTATATTGAGGGCTAGGGTTAGAGTTCCGTTTAGGGTTCCGATTGGACCTAGGGTTAGGGTTATGTTGAAGGCTAGGGTTAGAGATCCGGTTACGTTTCCGATTGGACCTAGGGTTAGCTTTATGTTGAGGGCTAGGTATACAGATCCGGTTAGGTTTCCGATTGGACCTAAGGTTAGGGTTAGGTTGAGGGCTAGGGTTAGAGATCCGGTTAGGGTTCCGATTGGACCTAGGGCTAGGGTTATTTTGAGGGTTAGGGTTAGAGTTCCGGTTAGGTTTCCGATTGGACCAAGGGTTAGGGTTATGTTGAGGGCTAGGTATACAGATCCGGTTATGGTTCCGATTGGACCTAGGGTTAGGGTTATGTTGAGGACTAGGATTAGAGATCCGGTTAGGGTTCCGATTGGACCTAGGGTTAGGGTTATGTTGAGAGCTAGGGTTAGAGATCCGGTTAGGGTTCCGATTGGACCTAGGGTTAGGGTTATGTTGAGGGCTAGGGTTAGAGATCCGGTTAGGGTTCCGATTGGTCCTAGGGTTAGGGTTATGTTGAGGGCTAGGGTTAGAGATCCGGTTAGGGTTCCGATTGGACCTAGGGTTAGGGTTATGTTGAGGGCTAGGTGTAGATATCCGGTTAGGGTTCCGATTGGACCTCGGGTTAGGGTTATGTTGAGGGCGAGGCGTAGAGATCAGGTTAGGGTTCGAATTGGTCCTAGGGTTAGGGTTATGTTGAGGGCTAGGGTTAGGGATCCGGTTAGGGTTCCGATTGGACCTAGGGTTAGGGTTATGTTGAGGGCTAGGTATACAGAGACGGTTAGGGTTCCGATTGGACCTAGGGTTAGGGTTATGTTGAGGGCGAGGGTTAGATATCAATTTAGTGTTCCAATTGGACCTAGGGTTAGGTTTATGTTGAGGGCTAGGGTTAGAGTTCCGTTTAGGGTTCCGATTGGACTTAGGGTTAGGGTTATATTGAGGGCTATGGTTAGAGATCCGTTTAGGGTTCCGATTGGACCTAGGGTTAGGGTTATGTTGAGGGCTAGGGATAGAGATCTGCTTAGGGTTCCGATTTGACCTAGGGTTAGCGATATTTTGAGGGCTAGTGTTAGAGTTCCGGTTAGGGTTCCGATTGGACCTAGGGTTAGGGTTATGTTGAGGGCGAGGGTTAGAGATCCGGTTAGGGTTACGATTGGACCTAGGGTTAGGGTTATGTTGAGGGCTAGGGTTAGATATCCGGTTAGGGTTCCCATTGGACCTAGGGTTAGGGTTTTGTTGAGGACTAGGGTTAGAGATCCTGTTAGGGTTCCGATTGAACCTAGGGTTAGGGTTTTGTTGAGGGCTAAGGTAAGATATACGGTTAGGCTTCCGATTGGATCTAAGGTTAGGGTTATGTTGAGGGCTAAGGTTAGAGATCTGGTTAGGGTTCCTATTGGACCTAGGGTTAGGGTTATGTTGAGGGCTAGGGTTAGAGTTCCGGTTAGGGTTCCGATTGGACCTAGGGTTAGGGTTATGTTGAGGGCAAGGGTTAGAGATCCGGTTAGGGTTACGATTGGACCTAGGGTTAGTGTTATGTTGAGGGCTAGGGTTAGAGTTCCGGTTAGGGTTCCGATTGGACCTAGGGTTAGGGTTATGTTGAGGGCAAGGGTTAGAGATCCGGTTAGGGTTACGATTGGACCTAGGGTTAGGGTTATGTTGAGGGCTAGGGTTAGAGTTCCGGTTAGGGTTCCGATTGGACCTAGGGTTAGGGTTATGTTGAGGGCTAGGGTTAGATATCCGGTTAGGGTTACGATTGGACCTAGGGTTAGGGTTATGTTGAGGGCTAGGGTTAGAGTTCCGGTTAGGGTACCGATTTGACTTAGGGTTAGGGTTATGTTGAGGGCTAAGGTTAGAGATCCGGTTAGGGTTCCCATTGGACCTAGGGTTAGTGTTTTGTTGAGGGCTAGGGTGAGAGATCCGGTTAGCGTTCCGATTTTACCTAGGGTTAGGGTTATGTTGAGGGCTAGGCTTAGAGATCCGGTTAGGGTTCCGATTGGACCTAACGTTAGGGTTACGTTGAGGGCGAGGCGTAGAGATCCTGTTAGGGTTCCGATTGGACCAAGGGTTAGGGTTATGTGGAGGGCAAGGGTTAGATATCCGGTTAGGGTTAGGATTGGACCTAGGGTTAGGGTTATGTTGAGGGCTAGGGTTAGAGATCCGGTTAGGGTTCCCATTGGACCTAGGGTTAGGGTTTTGTTGAGGGCTAGGCTTAGAGATCCGGTTAGGGTTTCGATTGAACCTAGGGTTAATTTTTGTTGAGGGCTAGGGTGAGATATCCGGTTAGGCTTCCGATTGGATCTAGGGTTAGGGTTATGTTGAGGGCTAGGGTTAGAGATGTGGTTAGGGTTCCGATTGGACCTAGGGTTAGGGTTTTGTTGAGGGCTAAGGTAAGATATCCGGTTAGGCTTCCGATTGGATCTAGGGTTAGGGTTATGTTGAGGGCTAGGGTTAGAGATCTGGTTAGGGTTCCTATTGGACCTAGGGTTAGGGTTATGTTGAGGGCTAGGGTTAGAGTTCCGGTTAGGGTTCCGATTGTACCTAGGGTTAGGGTTATGTTGAGGGCAAGGGTTAGAGATCCGGTTAGGGTTACGATTGGACCTAGGGTTAGTGTTATGTTGAGGGCTAGGGTTAGAGTTCCGGTTAGGGTTCCGATTGGACCTAGGGTTAGGGTTATGTTGAGGGCAAGGGTTAGAGATCCGGTTAGGGTTACGATTGGACCTAGGGTTAGGGTTATGTTGAATGCTAGGGTTAGAGATCCGGTTAGGGTTACGATTGGACCTAGGGTTAGGGTTATGTTGAGGGCTAGGGTTAGATATCCGGTTAGGGTACCGATTTGACTTAGGGTTAGGGTTATGTTGAGGGCTAAGGTTAGAGATCCGGTTAGGGTTCCCATTGGACCTAGGGTTAGTGTTTTGTTGAGGGCTAGGGTGAGAGATCCGGTTAGAGTTCCGATTGGACCTAGGGTTAGGGTTATGTTGAGAGCTAGGGTTAGAGATCTGTTTAGGGTTCCGGTTGGACCTAGGGTTAGGGTTATGTTGAGGGCTAGGCTTAGAGATCCGGTTAGGGTTCCGATTTGACGTCGGGTTACGGTTATATTGAGGGCTAGGGTTAGAGATCCGGTTAGGGTTCCGATTGGACCTCGGGTTAGGGTTATGTTGAGGGCTAGGGTTAGAGTTCCGGGTAGGGTTGCGATTGGACCTAGGGTTAGGGTTATGTTGAGGGCTAGGGTTAGAGATTCGGTTAGGGTTCCGATTGTACTTAGGGTTAGGGTTATGTTGAGGGCTAGGGATAGAGATCCGGTTAGGGTTCCGATTGGACTTAGGGTTAGGGTTATGTTGAGGGCTAGGGTTAGAGATCCGGTTAGGATTCCGATTGGACCTAGGGTTAGGGTTATGTTGAGGGCTAGGGTTAGAGATCCGGTTAGGGTTCCGATTGGACCTAGGGTTAAGGTTATGTTGAGGGCTAGGTTTAGAGATCCGGTTAGGGTTCTGATTGGACCTAGGGTTAGGCTTATGTTGAGGGCTAGGGTTAGAGATCCGGTTAGGGTTCCGATTGGACCTAGTGTTAGGGTTATGTTGAGGGCGAGGCGTAGAGATCCTGTTAGGGTTCCGATTGGACCAAGGGTTAGGGTTATGTTGAGGGCAAGTGTTAGAGGTCCGGTTAGGGTTCCGATTGGACCTAGGGTTAGGGTTATGTTGAGGGCTAGGGTTAGAGATCCGGTTAGGGTTCCGATTGGACCTAGGGTTAGGGTTATGTTGAGGGCGAGGGGTAGATATCCTGTTAGGTTTCAGATTGGACCTAGGGTTAGGATTATGTTGAGGGCTAGGGTTAGATATCTGGTTAGGGTTCCGATTGGACCTAGGGTTAGGGTTATGTTGAGGGCTAAGGTTAGATATCCGGTTAGGGTTCCGATTGGACCTAGGGTTAGCGTTATGTTGAGGGCTAGAGATCCGGTTAGGGTTCTGATTGGACCTAGGGTTAGGGTTATGTTGAGGGCGAGGGTAGAGATCCTGTTAGGGTTCCAATGGGACCTAGGGTTAGGGTTATGTTGAGGGCTAAGCTTAGAGATCCGGTTAGGGTTCCGATTGGACCTAGGGTTAGGGTTATGTTGAGGGCTAGGCTTAGAGATCCGGTTAGGGTTCCGATTGGACCTAGGGTTAGGGTTACGTTGAGGGCGAGGCGTAGAGATCCTGTTAGGGTTCCAATTGGACCAAGGGTTAGGGTTATGTGGAGGGCAAGGGTTAGAGATCCGGTTAGGGTAACGATTGGACCTAGGGTTAGGGTTATGTTGAGGGCGAGGGTTAGAGATCCGGTTAGGGTTACGATTGGACCTAGGGTTAGGGTTATGTTGAGGGCTAGGGTTAGATATCCGGTTAGGGTTCCCATTGGACCTAGGGTTAGGGTTTTGTTGAGGGCTAGGGTTAGAGATCCTGTTAGGGTTCCGATTGAACCTAGGGTTAGGGTTTTGTTGAGGGCTAAGGTAAGATATCCGGTTAGGCTTCCGATTGGATCTAGGGTTAGGGTTATGTTGAGGGCTAGGGTTAGAGATCTGGTTAGGGTTCCTATTGGACCTAGGGTTAGGGTTATGTTGAGGGCTAGGGTTAGAGTTCCGGTTAGGGTTCCGATTGGACCTAGGGTTAGGGTTATGTTGAGGGCAAGGGTTAGAGATCCGGTTAGGGTTACGATTGGACCTAGGGTTAGTGTTATGTTGAGGGCTAGGGTTAGAGTTCCGTTTAGTGTTCCGATTGGACCTAGGGTTAGGGTTATGTTGAGGGCAAGGGTTAGAGATCCGGTTAGGGTTACGATTGGACCTAGGGTTAGGGTTATGTTGAGGGCTAGGGTTAGAGTTCCGGTTAGGGTTCCGATTGGACCTAGGGTTAGGGTTATGTTGAGGGCTAGGGTTAGATATCCGGTTAGGGTTACGATTGGACCTAGGGTTAGGGTTATGTTGAGGGCTAGGGTTAGAGTTCCGGTTAGGGTACCGATTTGACTTAGGGTTAGGGTTATGTTGAGGGCTAAGGTTAGAGATCCGGTTAGGGTTCCCATTGGACCTAGGGTTAGTGTTTTGTTGAGGGCTAGGGTGAGAGATCCGGTTAGCGTTCCGATTGGACCTAGGGTTAGGGTTATGTTGAGGGCTAGGGTTAGAGATCTGGTTAGGGTTCCGGTTGGACCTAGGGTTAGGGTTATGTTGAGGGCTAGGCTTAGAGATCCGGTTAGGGTTCCGATTTGACGTCGGGTTACGGTTATATTGAGGGCTAGGGTTAGAGATCCGGTTAGGGTTCCAATTGGACCTCGGGTTAGGGTTATGTTCAGGGCTAGGGTTAGAGATCCGGGTAGGGTTGCGATTGGACATAGGGTTAGGGTTATGTTGAGGGCGAGGGGTAGAGATCCTGTTAGGGTTCCGATTGGACCTAGGGTTAGGGTTATGTTGAGGGCTAGGCTTAGAGATCCGGTTAGGGTTCCGATTGGACCTAGGGTTAGGGTTATGTTGAGGGCTAGGCTTAGAGATCCGGTTAGGGTTCCGATTGGACCTAGGGTTAGGGTTACGTTGAGGGCGAGGCGTAGAGATCCTGTTAGGGTTCCGATTGGACCAAGGGTTAGGGTTATGTGGAGGGCAAGGGTTAGATATCCGGTTAGGGTTAGGATTGGACCTAGGGTTAGGGTTATGTTGAGGGCTAGGGTTAGAGATCCGGTTAGGGTTCCCATTGGACCTAGGGTTAGGGTTTTGTTGAGGGCTAGGCTTAGAGATCCGGTTAGGGTTTCGATTGAACCTAGGGTTAATGTTTTGTTGAGGGCTAGGGTTAGATATCCGGTTAGGCTTCCGATTGGATCTAGGGTTAGGGTTATGTTGAGGGCTAGGGTTAGAGATGTGGTTAGGGTTCCGATTGGACCTAGGGTTAGGGTTTTGTTGAGGGCTAAGGTAAGATATCCGGTTAGGCTTCCGATTGGATCTAGGGTTAGGGTTATGTTGAGTGCTAGGGTTAGAGATCTGGTTAGGGTTCCTATTGGACCTAGGGTTAGGGTTATGTTGAGGGCTAGGGTTAGAGTTCCGGTTAGGGTTCCGATTGGACCTAGGGTTAGGGTTATGTTGAGGGCAAGGGTTAGAGATGCGGTTAGGGTTCCGATTGGACCTAGGGTTAGGGTTATGTTGAGGGCTAGGGTTAGAGATGCGGTTAGGGTTCCGATTGGACCTAGGGTTAGGGTTATGTTGAGGGCTAGGGTAAGAGATCCAGTTATGGTTCCGATTGGACCTAGGGTTAGGGTTATGTTGAGGGCGAGGGGTAGAGATCCTGTTAGGGTTCCGATTGGACCTAGGGTTAGGGTTATGTTGAGGGCTAGGCTTACAGATCCGGTTAGGGTTCCGATTAGACCTAGTGTTAGGGTTATGTTGAGGGCTAGGGATAGAGATCTGGTTAGGGTTCCGATTTGACCTAGGGTTAGGGATATTTTGAGTGCTAGGGTAAGAGATCCGGTTAGGGTTACGATTGGACCTAGGGTTAGGGTTATGTTGAGGGCTAGGGATAGAGATCTGCTTAGGGTTCCGATTTGACCTAGGGTTAGCGATATTTTGAGGGCTAGTGTTAGAGTTCCGGTTAGGGTTCCGATTGGACCTAGGGTTAGGGTTATGTTGAGGGCGAGGGTTAGAGATCCGGTTAGGGTTACGATTGGACCTAGGGTTAGGGTTATGTTGAGGGCTAGGGTTAGATATCCGGTTAGGGTTCCCATTGGACCTAGGGTTAGGGTTTTGTTGAGGGCTAGGGTTAGTGATCCTGTTAGGGTTCCGATTGAACCTAGGGTTAGGGTTTTGTTGAGGGCTAAGGTAAGATATCCGGTTAGGCTTCCGATTGGATCTAGGGTTAGGGTTATGTTGAGGGCTAAGGTTAGAGATCTGGTTAGGGTTCCTATTGGACCTAGGGTTAGGGTTATGTTGAGGGCTAGGGTTAGAGTTCCGGTTAGGGTTCCGATTGGACCTAGGGTTAGGGTTATGTTGAGGGCAAGGGTTAGAGATCCGGTTAGGGTTACGATTGGACCTAGGGTTAGTGTTATGTTGAGGGCTAGGGTTAGAATTCCGGTTAGGGTTCCGATTGGACCTAGGGTTAGGGTTATGTTGAGGGCAAGGGTTAGAGATCCGGTTAGGGTTACGATTGGACCTAGGGTTAGGGTTATGTTGAGGGCTAGGGTTAGAGTTCCGGTTAGGGTCCCGATTGGACCTAGGGTTAGGGTTATGTTGAGGGCTAGGGTTAGATATCCGGTTAGGGTTACGATAGGACCTAGGGTTAGGGTTATGTTGAGGGCTAGGGTTAGAGTTCCGGTTAGGGTACCGATTTGACTTAGGGTTAGGGTTATGTTGAGGGCTAAGGTTAGAGATCCGGTTAGGGTTCCCATTGGACCTAGGGTTAGTGTTTTGTTGAGGGCTAGGGTGAGAGATCCGGTTAGCGTTCCGATTGGACCTAGGGTTAGGGTTATGTTGAGGGCTAGGGTTAGAGATCTGGTTAGGGTTCCGGTTGGACCTAGGGTTAGGGTTATGTTGAGGGCTAGGCTTAGAGATCCGGTTAGGGTTCCGATTTGACGTCGGGTTACGGTTATATTGAGGGCTAGGGTTAGAGATCCGGTTAGGGTTCCAATTGGACCTCGGGTTAGGGTTATGTTGAGGGCTAGGGTTAGAGATCCGGGTAGGGTTGCGATTGGACATAGGGTTAGGGTTATGTTGAGGGCGAGGGTTAGAGATCCTGTTAGGGTTCCGATTGGACCTAGGGTTAGGGTTATGTTGAGGGCTAGGCTTAGAGATCCGGTTAGGGTTCCGATTGGACCTAGGGTTAGGGTTATGTTGAGGGCTAGGCTTAGAGATCCGGTTAGGGTTCCGATTGGACCTAAGGTTAGGGTTACGTTGAGGGCGAGGCGTAGAGATCCTGTTAGGGTTCCGATTGGACCAAGGGTTAGGGTTATGTGGAGGGCAAGGGTTAGATATCCGGTTAGGGTTAGGATTGGACCTAGGGTTAGGGTTATGTTGAGGGCTAGGGTTAGAGATCCGGTTAGGGTTCCCATTGGACCTAGGGTTAGGGTTTTGTTGAGGGCTAGGCTTAGAGATCCGGTTAGGGTTTCGATTGAACCTAGGGTTAATTTTTGTTGAGGGCTAGGGTTAGATATCCGGTTAGGCTTCCGATTGGATCTATGGTTAGGGTTATGTTGAGGGCTAGGGTTAGAGATGTGGTTAGGGTTCCGATTGGACCTAGGGTTAGGGTTTTGTTGAGGGCTAAGGTAAGATATCCGGTTAGGCTTCCGATTGGATCTAGGGTTAGGGTTATGTTGAGGGCTAGGGTTAGAGATCTGGTTAGGGTTCCTATTGGACCTAGGGTTAGGGTTATGTTGAAGGCTAGGGTTAGAGTTCCGGTTAGGGTTCCGATTGTACCTAGGGTTAGGGTTATGTTGAGGGCAAGGGTTAGAGATCCGGTTAGGGTTACGATTGGACCTAGGGTTAGTGTTATGTTGAGGGCTAGGGTTAGAGTTCCGGTTAGGGTTCCGATTGGACCTAGGGTTAGGGTTATGTTGAGGGCAAGGGTTAGAGATCCGGTTAGGGTTACGATTGGACCTAGGGTTAGGGTTATGTTGAATGCTAGGGTTAGAGATCCGGTTAGGGTTACGATTGGACCTAGGGTTAGGGTTATGTTGAGGGCTAGGGTTAGATATCCGGTTAGGGTACCGATTTGACTTAGGGTTAGGGTTATGTTGAGGGCTAAGGTTAGAGATCCGGTTAGGGTTCCCATTGGACCTAGGGTTAGTGTTTTGTTGAGGGCTAGGGTGAGAGATCCGGTTAGAGTTCCGATTGGACCTAGGGTTAGGGTTATGTTGAGAGCTAGGGTTAGAGATCTGTTTAGGGTTCCGGTTGGACCTAGGGTTAGGGTTATGTTGAGGGCTAGGCTTAGAGATCCGGTTAGGGTTCCGATTTGACGTCGGGTTACGGTTATATTGAGGGCTAGGGTTAGAGATCCGGTTAGGGTTCCGATTGGACCTCGGGTTAGGGTTATGTTGAGGGCTAGGGTTAGAGTTCCGGGTAGGGTTGCGATTGGACCTAGGGTTAGGGTTATGTTGAGGGCTAGGGTTAGAGATCCGGTTAGGGTTCCGATTGGACCTAGGACTAGGGTTATATTGAGGGTTAGGGTTAGAGTTCCGGTTAGGTTTCCGATTGGACCAAGGGTTAGGGTTATGTTGAGGGCTAGGTATACAGATCCGGTTAGGGTTCCGATTGGACCTAGGGTTAGGGTTATGTTGAGGACTAGGGTTAGAGATCCGGTTAGGGTTCCGATTGGACCTAGGGTTAGGGTTATGTTGAGAGCTAGGGTTAGAGATCCGGTTAGGGTTCCGATTGGACCTAGGGTTAGGGTTATTTTGAGGGCTAGGGTTAGAGATCCGGTGAGGGTTCCGATTGGTCCTAGGGTTAGGGTTATGTTGAGGGCTAGGGTTAGAGATCCGGTTAGGGTTCCGATTGGACCTAGGGTTAGGGTTATGTTGAGGGCTAGGTTTAGATATCCGGTTAGGGTTCCGATTGGACCTCGGGTTAGGGTTATGTTGAGGGCGAGGCGAAGAGATCAGGTTAGGGTTCGGATTGGTCCTAGGGTTAGGGTTATGTTGAGGGCTAGGGTTAGGGATCCGGTTAGGGTTCCGATTGGACCTAGGGTTAGGGTTATGTTGAGGGCTAGGTATACAGAGACGGTTAGGGTTCCGATTGGACCTAGGGTTAGGGTTATGTTGAGGGCGAGGGTTAGATATCAATTTAGTGTTCCAATTGGACCTAGGGTTAGGTTTTCTGTTGAGGGCTAGGGTTAGAGTTCCGTTTAGGGTTCCGATTGGACCTAGGGTTAGGGTTATGTTGAGGGCTATGGTTAGAGATCCGTTTAGGGTTCCGATTGGACCTAGGGTTAGGGTTATGTTGAGGGCTAGGGTTAGAGATCCGGTTAGGGTTCCGATTGGACCTAGGGTTAGGGTTATGTTGAGGGCGAGGGTTAGAGATCTGGTTAGGGTTCCGATGGGACATAGGGTTAGGGTTATGTTGAGGGCTAGGTGTAAAGATCCGGTTAGGGTTCCGATTGGACCTAGGGTTAGGGGTATGTTGAGGGCTAGGGTTAGAGATCCTGTTAGGGTTCCGATTGGACCTAGGGTTAGGGTTATGTTGATGGCTGGGGTTAGAGATCCGGTTAGGGTTCCGATTGGACCTAGGGTTAGGGTTATGTAGAGGGCTAGAGTTAGATATCCGGTTAGGGTTCTGATTGGACCTAGGGTTAGGGTTATGTTGAGGGCTAGGGTTAGAGTTCCGGTTAGGGTTCGGATTGGACCTAGGGTTAGGGTTATTTTGAGGGCTAGGGTTAGTGTTCCGGTTAGGGTTCCGAATGGACCTAGGGTTAGGGTTATGTTGAGGGCTGGATTTAGAGATCCGGTTAGGGTTCCGATTGGACCTCGGGTTAGGGTTATGTTGAGGACGAGGGGTAGAGATCCGGTTAGGATTCGGATTGGTCCTAGGGTTAGGGTTATGTTGAGGGCTAGGGTTAGGGATCCGGTTAGGGATCCGATTAGACCTAGGGTTAGGGTTATGTTGAGGGCTAGGTATACAGACCCGGTTAGGGTTCCGATTGGACCTAGGGTAGGGTTATGTTGAGGGCTAGGGTTAGAGATCTGGTTAGGGTTCCGATTGGACCTAGGGTTAGGGTTATGTTGAGGGCGAGGGTTAGAGATCCGGTTAGGGTTCCGATTGGACCTAGGGTTAGGGTTATGTTGAGGGCTGGGGTTAGAGATCCTGTTAGGGTTCCGATTGGACCTAGGGTTAGGGTTATGTTGAGGAAGAGGGGTAGAGATCCTGTTAGGGTACCGATTGGACCTAGGGTTAGGGTTATGTTGAGGGCTATGGTTAGATATCCGGTTAGGGTTCCGATTGGACCTAGGGTTAGGGTTACGTTGAGGGCTAGGTTTAGATATCCAAGTAGGGTTCCGATTGGTCCTAGGGTTAGGGTTATGTTGAGGGCTAGGTTTAGAGATCCGGTTAGGGTTCCGATTGGACCTCGGGTTAGGGTTATGTTGAGGGCGAGGGGTAGAGATCCGGTTAGGGTTCGGATTGGTCCTAGGGTTAGGGTTATGTTGAGGGCTAGGTTTAGGGATCCGGTAAGGGTTACGATTGGACCCAGCGTTAGCGTTGTGTTGAGGCCTAGGGTTAGAGATCCGGTTAGGATTCCGATTGGACCTAGGGTTATGATTATGTTGAGGGCTAGGGTTAGAGATCCGGTTAGGGTTCCGATTGGACCTCGGGTTAGGGTTATGTTGACGGCGAGGGGTAGAGATCCGGTTAGGGTTCGGATTGGTCCTAGGGTTAGGGTTATGTTGAGGGCTAGGGTTAGGGATCCGGTTAGGGTTCCTATTGGACCTAGGGTTAGGGTTATGTTGAGGGCTAGGTATACAGACCTGGTTAGGGTTCCGATTGGAACAAGGGTTAGGGTTATGTTGAGGGCTAGGGTTAGAGATCCGGTAAGGGTTACGATTGGACCCAGCGTTAGCGTTGTGTTGAGACCTAGGGTTAGAGATCCGGTTAGGATTCCGATTGGACCTAGGGTTATGGTTATGTTGAGGGCTAGGGTTAGAGTTCCGTTTAGGGTTCCGATTGGACCTAGGGTTATGGTTATGTTGAGGGCTAGGTATACAGATCCGGTTAGGTTTCCGATTGGACCTAAGGTTAGGGTTAGATTGAGGGCTAGGGTTAGAGATCCGGTTAGGGTTCCGATTGGACCTAGGGTTAGGGTTATGTTGAGGGTTAGGGTTAGAGATGCGGTTAGGTTTCCGATTGGACCTAGGGTTAGGGTTATGTTGAGGGCGATGGGTAGAGGTCCTGTTAGGGTTACGATTGGACCTAGGGTTAAGTTTATGTTGAGGGTTAGGGTTAGAGTTCCGTTTAGGGTTCCGATTGGACCTAGGGTTAGGGTTATGTTGAGGGCTAGGGTTAGAGATCCGGTTAGGGTTCCGATTGGACCTAGGGTTAGGGTTATGTTGAGGGCAAGGGTTAGAGATCCGGTTAGGGTTCCGATTGGACCTAGGGTTAGGGTTATGTTGAGGGCTGGGGTTAGAGATCCGGTTAGGGTTCCGATTGGACCTCGGGTTAGGGTTATGTTGAGGAAGAGGGGTAGAGATCCTGTTAGGGTACCGATTGGACCTAGGGTTAGGGTTATGTTGAGGGCTATGGTTAGATATCCGGTTAGGGTTCCGATTGGACCTAGGGTTAGGGTTACGTTGAGGGCTAGGTTTAGATATCCATGTAGGGTTCCGATTGGTCCTAGGGTTAGGGTTATGTTGAGGGCTAGGTTTAGAGATCCGGTTAGGGTTCCGATTGGACCTCGGGTTAGGGTTATGTTGAGGGCGAGGTGTAGAGATCCGGTTAGGGCTCGGATTGGTCCTAGGGTTAGGGTTATGTTGAGGGCTAGGGTTAGGGATCCGGTTAGGGTTCCGATTGGACCTAGGGTTAGGGTTATGTTGACGGCTAGGTATACAGACCTGGTTAGGGTTCCGATTGGACCTTGGGTTAGGGTTATGTTGAGGGCTAGGGTTAGAGATCCGGTAAGGGTTACGATTGGACCCAGGGTTAACGTTGTGTTGAGGGCTATGGTTAGAGATTCGGTTAGGATTCCGATTGGACCTAGGGTTATGGTTATATTGAGGGCTAGGGTTAGAGTTCCGTTTAGGGTTCCGATTGGACCTAGGGTTAGGGTTATGTTGAAGGCTAGGGTTAGAGATCCGGTTACGTTTCCGATTTTACCTAGGGTTAGGTTTATGTTGAGGGCTAGGTATACAGATCCGGTTAGGTTTCCGATTGGACCTAAGGTTAGGGTTAGGTTGAGGGGTAGGGTTAGAGATCCGGTTAGGGTTCCGATTGGACCTAGGGCTAGGGTTATTTTGAGGGTTGGGGTTAGAGATCCGGTTAGGTTTCCGATTGGACCTAGGGTTAGGGTTATGTTGAGGGCTAGGGTTAGGGATCCGGTTAGGGTTCCGATTGGACCTAGGGTTAGGGTTATGTTGAGGGCTAGGGTTAGAGATCCGGTAAGGGTTACGATTGTACCCAGCGTTAGCGTTGTGTTGAGGCCTAGGGTTAGAGATCCGGTTAGGATTCCGATTGGACCTAGGGTTATGGTTATGTTGAGGGCTAGGGTTAGAGTTCCGTTGAGGGTTCCAATTGGACCTAGGGTTAGGGTTATGTTGAGGGCTAGGTATACAGATCCGGTTAGGTTTCCGATTGGACCTAAGGTTAGGGTTAGATTGAGGGCTAGGGTTAGAGATCCGGTTAGGGTTCCGATTGGACCTAGGGTTAGTGTTATGTTGAGGGCTAGGTATACAGATCCGGTTAGTGTTCCGATTGGACCTAGTGTTAGGGTTATGTTGAGGACTAGGGTTAGAGATCCGGTTAGGGTTCCGATTGGACCTAGGGTTAGGGTTATGTTGAGGGCTAAGGTTAGAGATCCGGTTAGGGTTTCGATTGGACCTAGGGTTAGGGTTATGTGGAGGGCTAGGTTTTGAGATCCGGTAGGGTTCCGATTGGACCTAGGGTTAGGGTTATGTTGAGGGCGATGGGTAGAGGTCCTGTTAGGGTTACGATTGGACCTAGGGTTAGGTTTATGTTGAGGGTTAGGGTTAGAGTTCCGTTTAGGGTTCCGATTGGACCTAGGGTTAGGGTTATGTAGAGGGCTAGGGTTAGAGATCCGTTTAGGGTTCCAATTGGCCCTAGGGTTAGGGTTATGTTGAGGGCTAGGGTTAGACATCCGGTTAGGGTTCCGATTGGACCTAGTGTTTGGGTTATGTTGAGGGCGAGGGTTAGAGATCCGGTTAGGGTTCCGATTGGACCTAGGGTTAGGGTTATGTTGAGGGCTAGGGTTAGAGATCCGGTTAGGGTTCCGATTGAACCTAGGGTTAGGGTTATGTTGAGGGCGATGGGTAGAGGTCCTGTTAGGGTTACGATTGGACCTAGGGTTAGGTTTATGTTGAGGGTTAGGGTTAGAGTTCCGTTTAGGGTTCTGATTGGACCTAGGGTTAGGGTTATGTTGAGGGCTAGGGTTAGAGATCCGTTTAGGGTTCCAATTGGCCCTAGGGTTAGGGTTATGTTGAGGGCTAGGGTTAGACATCCGGTTAGGGTTCCGATTGGACCTAGTGTTTGGGTTATGTTGAGGGCGAGGTTTAGAGATCCGGTTAGGGTTCCGATTGGACCTAGGGTTAGGGTTATGTTGAGGGCTAGGGTTAGAGATCCGGTTAGGGTTCCAATTGGACCTAGGGTTAGGGTTATGTTGAGGGCAAGGGTTAGAGATCCGGTTAGGGTTCCGATTGGACCTAGGGTTAGGGTTATGTTGAGGGCTGGGGTTAGAGATCCGGTTAGGGTTCCGATTGGACCTCGGGTTAGGGTTATGTTGAGGAAGAGGGGTAGAGATCCTGTTAGGGTACCGATTGGACCTAGGGTTAGGGTTATGTTGAGGGCTATGGTTAGATATCCGGTTAGGGTTCCGATTGGACCTAGGGTTAGGGTTACGTTGAGGGCTAGGTTTAGATATCCATGTAGGGTTCCGATTGGTCCTAGGGTTAGGGTTATGTTGAGGGCTAGGTTTAGAGATCCGGTTAGGGTTCCGATTGGACCTCGGGTTAGGGTTATGTTGAGGGCGAGGGGTAGAGATCCGGTTAGGGCTCGGATTGGTCCTAGGGTTAGGGTTATGTTGAGGGCTAGGGTTAGGGATCCGGTTAGTGTTCTGATTGGACCTAGGGTTAGGGTTATGTTGACGGCCAGGTATACAGACCTGGTTAGGGTTCCGATTGGACCTAGGGTTAGGGTTATGTTGAGGGCTAGGGTTAGAGATCCGGTAAGGGTTACGATTGGACCCAGGGTTAGCGTTGTGTTGAGGGCTAGGGTTAGAGATCCGGTTAGGATTCCGATTGGACCTAGGGTTATGGTTATATTGAGGGCTAGGGTTAGAGTTCCGTTTAGGGTTCCGATTGGACCTAGGGTTAGGGTTATGTTGAAGGCTAGGGTTAGAGATCCGGTTACGTTTCCGATTGGACCTAGGGTTAGCTTTATGTTGAGGGCTAGGTATACAGATCCGGTTAGGTTTCCGATTGGACCTAAGGTTAGGGTTAGGTTGAGGGCTAGGGTTAGAGATCCGGTTAGGGTTCCGATTGGACCTAGGGCTAGGGTTATTTTGAGGGTTAGGGTTAGAGTTCCGGTTAGGTTTCCGATTGGACCAAGGGTTAGGGTTATGTTGAGGGCTAGGTATACAGATCCGGTTATGGTTCCGATTGGACCTAGGGTTAGGGTTATGTTGAGGACTAGGATTAGAGATCCGGTTAGGGTTCCGATTGGACCTAGGGTTAGGGTTATGTTGAGAGCTAGGGTTAGAGATCCGGTTAGGGTTCCGATTGGACCTAGGGTTAGGGTTATGTTGAGGGCTAGGGTTAGAGATCCGGTTAGGTTTCCGATTGGTCCTAGGGTTAGGGTTATGTTGAGGGCTAGGGTTAGAGATCCGGTTAGGGTTCCGATTGGACCTAGGGTTAGGGTTATGTTGAGGGCTAGGTTTAGATATCCGGTTAGGGTTCCGATTGGACCTCGGGTTAGGGTTATGTTGAGGGCGAGGCGTAGAGATCAGGTTAGGGTTCGAATTGGTCCTAGGGTTAGGGTTATGTTGAGGGCTAGGGTTAGGGATCCGGTTAGGGTTCCGATTGGACCTAGGGTTAGGGTTATGTTGAGGGCTAGGTATACAGAGACGGTTAGGGTTCCGATTGGACCTAGGGTTAGGGTTATGTTGAGGGCGAGGGTTAGATATCAATTTAGTGTTCCAATTGGACCTAGGGTTAGGTTTATGTTGAGGGCTAGGGTTAGAGTTCCGTTTAGGGTTCCGATTGGACTTAGGGTTAGGGTTATATTGAGGGCTATGGTTAGAGATCCGTTTAGGGTTCCGATTGGACCTAGGGTTAGGGTTATGTTGAAGGCTAGGGTTAGAGATCCGGTTAGGGTTCCGATTGGACCTAGGGTTAGGGTTATGTTGAGGGCGAGGGTTAGAGATCTGGTTAGGGTTCCGATGGGACATAGGGTTAGGGTTATGTTGAGGGCTAGGTGTACAGATCCGGTTAGGGTTCCGATTGGACCTAGGGTTAGGGGTATGTTGAGGGCTAGGGTTAGAGATCCTGTTAGGGTTCCGATTGGACCTAGGGTTAGGGTTATGTTGATGGCTGGGGTTAGAGATCCGGTTAGAGTTCCGATTGGACCTAGGGTTAGGGTTATGTAGAGGGCTAGGGTTAGATATCCGGTTAGGGTTCTGATTGGACCTAGGGTTAGGGTTATGTTGAGGGCTAGGGTTAGAGTTCCGGTTAGGGTTCGGATTGGACCTAGGGTTAGGGTTATTTTGAGGGCTAGGGTTAGTGTTCCGGTTAGGGTTCCGAATGGACCTAGGGTTAGGGTTATGTTGAGGGCTGGATTTAGAGATCCGGTTAGGGTTCCGATTGGACCTCGGGTTAGGGTTATGTTGAGGACGAGGGGTAGAGATCCGGTTAGGGTTCGGATTGGTCCTAGGGTTAGGGTTATTTTGAGGGCTAGGGTTAGGGATCCGGTTAGGGATCCGATTAGACCTAGGGTTAGGGTTATGTTGAGGGCTAGGTATACAGACCCGGTTAGGGTTCCGATTGGACCTAGGGTAGGGTTATGTTGAGGGCTAGGGTTAGAGATCTGGTTAGGGTTCCGATTGGACCTAGGGTTAGGGTTATGTTGAGGGCGAGGGTTAGAGATCCGGTTAGGGTTCCGATTGGACCTAGGGTTAGGGTTATGTTGAGGGCTGGGGTTAGAGATCCGGTTAGGGTTCCGATTGGACCTAGGGTTAGGGTTATGTTGAGGAAGAGGGGTAGAGATCCTGTTAGGGTACCGATTGGACCTAGGGTTAGGGTTATGTTGAGGGCTATGGTTAGATATCCGGTTAGGGTTCCGATTAGACCTAGGGTTAGGGTTACGTTGAGGGCTAGGTTTAGATATCCAAGTAGGGTTCCGATTGGTCCTAGGGTTAGGGTTATGTTGAGGGCTAGGTTTAGAGATCCGGTTAGGGTTCCGATTGGACCTCGGGTTAGGGTTATGTTGAGGGCGAGGGGTAGAGATCCGGTTAGGGTTCGGATTGGTCCTAGGGTTAGGGTTATGTTGAGGGCTAGGTTTAGGGATCCGGTAAGGGTTACGATTGGACCCAGCGTTAGCGTTGTGTTGAGGCCTAGGGTTAGAGATCCGGTTAGGCATCCGATTGGACCTAGGGTTATGATTATGTTGAGGGCTAGGGTTAGAGATCCGGTTAGGGTTCCGATTGGACCTCGGGTTAGGGTTATGTTGACGGCGAGGGGTAGAGATCCGGTTAGGGTTCGGATTGGTCCTAGGGTTAGGGTTATGTTGAGGGCTAGGGTTAGGGATCCGGTTAGGGTTCCGATTGGACCTAGGGTTAGGGTTATGTTGACGGCTAGGTATACAGACCTGGTTAGGGTTCCGATTGGACCTAGGGTTAGGGTTATGTTGAGGGCTAGGGTTAGAGATCCGGTAAGGGTTACGATTGGACCCAGCGTTAGCGTTGTGTTGAGGCCTAGGGTTAGAGATCCGGTTAGGATTCCGATTGGACCTAGGGTTATGGTTATGTTGAGGGCTAGGGTTAGAGTTCCGTTTAGGGTTCCGATTGGACCTAGGGTTATGGTTATGTTGCGGGCTAGGTATACAGATCCGGTTAGGTTTCCGATTGGACCTAAGGTTAGGGTTAGATTGAGGGCTAGGGTTAGAGATCCGGTTAGGGTTCCGTTTGGACCTAGGGTTAGGGTTATGTTGAGGGTTAGGGTTAGAGATCCGGTTAGGTTTCCGATTGGACCTAGGGTTAGGGTTATGTTGAGGGCTAGGTATACAGATCCGGTTAGTGTTCCGATTGGACCTAGTGTTAGGGTTATGTTGAGGACTAGGGTTAGAGATCCGGTTAGGGTTCCGATTGGACCTAGGGTTAGGGTTATGTTGAGGGCTAGGGTTAGAGATCCGGTTAGGGTTTCGATTGGACCTAGGGTTAGGGTTATGTGGAGGGCTAGGGTTTGAGATCCGGTTAGGGTTCCGATTGGACCTAGGGTTAGGGTTATGTTGAGGGCGATGGGTAGAGGTCCTGTTAGGGTTACGATTGGACCTAGGGTTAGGTTTATGTTGAGGGTTAGGGTTAGAGTTCCGTTTAGGGTTCCGATTGGACCTAGGGTTAGGGTTATGTTGAGGGCTAGGGTTAGAGATCCGTTTAGGGTTCCAATTGGCCCTAGGGTTAGGATTATGTTGAGGGCTAGGGTTAGACATCCGGTTAGGGTTCCGATTGGACCTAGTGTTTGGGTTATGTTGAGGGCGAGGGTTAGAGATCCGGTTAGGGTTCCGATTGGACCTAGGGTTAGGGTTATGTTGAGGGCTAGGTATACAGATCCGGTTAGGGTTCCGATTGGACCTAGGGTTAGGGTTATGTTGAGGGCTAGGGTTAGAGATCCGGTTAGGGTTCCGATTGGACCTAGGGTTAGGGTTATGTTGAGGGCAAGGGTTAGAGATCCGGTTAGGGTTCCGATTGGACCTAGGGTTAGGGTTATGTTGAGGGCTGGGGTTAGAGATCCGGTTAGGGTTCCGATTGGACCTCGGGTTAGGGTTATGTTGAGGAAGAGGGGTAGAGATCCTGTTAGGGTACCGATTGGACCTAGGGTTAGGGTTATGTTGAGGGCTATGGTTAGATATCCGGTTAGGGTTCCGATTGGACCTAGGGTTAGGGTTACGTTGAGGGCTAGGTTTAGATATCCATGTAGGGTTCCGATTGGTCCTAGGGTTAGGGTTATGTTGAGGGCTAGGTTTAGAGATCCGGTTAGGGTTCCGATTGGACCTCGGGTTAGGGTTATGTTGAGGGCGAGGGGTAGAGATCCGGTTAGGGCTCGGATTGGTCCTAGGGTTAGGGTTATGTTGAGGGCTAGGGTTAGGGATCCGGTTAGTTTTCCGATTGGACCTAGGGTTAGGGTTATGTTGACGGCTAGGTATACAGACCTGGTTAGGGGACCGATTGGACCTAGGGTTAGGGTTATGTTGAGGGCTAGGGTTAGAGATCCGGTAAGGGTTACGATTGGACCCAGGGTTAGCGTTGTGTTGAGGGCTAGGGTTAGAGATCCGGTTAGGATTCCGATTGGACCTAGGGTTATGGTTATATTGAGGGCTAGGGTTAGAGTTCCGGTTAGGGTTCCGATTGGACCTAGGGTTAGGGTTATGTTGAAGGCTAGGGTTAGAGATCCGGTTACGTTTCCGATTGGACCTAGGGTTAGGTTTATGTTGAGGGCTAGGTATACAGATCCGGTTAGGTTTCCGATTGGACCTAAGGTTAGGGTTAGGTTGAGGGCTAGGGTTAGAGATCCGGTTAGGGTTCCGATTGGACCTAGGGCTAGGGTTATTTTGAGGGTTAGGGTTAGAGTTCCGGTTAGGTTTCCGATTGGACCAAGGGTTAGGGTTATGTTGAGGGCTAGGTATACAGATCCGGTTCGGGTTCCGATTGCACCTAGGGTTAGGGTTATGTTGAGGACTAGGGTTAGAGATCCGGTTAGGGTTCCGATTGGACCTAGGGTTAGGGTTATGTTGAGAGCTAGGGTTAGAGATCCGGTTAGGGTTCCGATTGGACCTAGGGTTAGGGTTATGTTGAGGGCTAGGGTTAGAGATCCGGTTAGGGTTCCGATTGGTCCTAGGGTTAGGGTTATGTTGAGGGCTAGGGTTAGAGATCCGGTTAGGGTTCCGATTGGACCTAGGGTTAGGGTTATGTTGAGGGCTAGGTTTAGATATCCGGTTAGGGTTCCGATTGGACCTCGGGTTAGGGTTATTTTGAGGGCGAGGCGTAGAGATCAGGTTAGGGTTCGGATTGGTCCTAGGGTTAGGGTTATGTTGAGGGCTAGGGTTAGGGATCCGGTTAGGGTTCCGATTGGACCTAGGGTTAGGGTTATGTTGACGGCTAGGTATACAGACCTGGTTAGGGTTCCGATTGGACCTAGGGTTAGGGTTATGTTGAGGGCTAGGGTTAGAGATCCGGTAAGGGTTACGATTGGACCCAGCGTTAGCGTTGTGTTGAGGCCTAGGGTTAGAGATCCGGTTAGGATTCCGATTGGACCTAGGGTTATGGTTATGTTGAGGGCTAGGGTTAGAGTTCCGTTTAGGGTTCCGATTGGACCTAGGGTTATGGTTATGTTGAGGGCTAGGTATACAGATCCGGTTAGGTTTCCGATTGGACCTAAGGTTAGGGTTAGATTGAGGGCTAGGGTTAGAGATCCGGTTAGGGTTCCGTTTGGACCTAGGGTTAGGGTTATGTTGAGGGTTAGGGTTAGAGATCCGGTTAGGTTTCCGATTGGACCTAGGGTTAGGGTTATGTTGAGGGCTAGGTATACAGATCCGGTTAGTGTTCCGATTGGACCTAGTGTTAGGGTTATGTTGAGGACTAGGGTTAGAGATCCGGTTAGGGTTCCGATTGGACCTAGGGTTAGGGTTATGTTGAGGGCTAGGGTTAGAGATCCGGTTAGGGTTTCGATTGGACCTAGGGTTAGGGTTATGTGGAGGGCTAGGGTTTGAGATCCGGTTAGGGTTCCGATTGGACCTAGGGTTAGGGTTATGTTGAGGGCGATGGGTAGAGGTCCTGTTAGGGTTACGATTGGACCTAGGGTTAGGTTTATGTTGAGGGTTAGGGTTAGAGTTCCGTTTAGGGTTCCCATTGGACCTAGGGTTAGGGTTATGTTGAGGGCTAGGGTTAGAGATCCGTTTAGGGTTCCATTTGGCCCTAGGGTTAGGATTATGTTGAGGGCTAGGGTTAGACATCCGGTTAGGGTTCCGATTGGACCTAGTGTTTGGGTTATGTTGAGGGCGAGGGTTAGAGATCCGGTTAGGGTTCCGATTGGACCTAGGGTTAGGGTTATGTTGAGGGCTAGGTATACAGATCCGGTTAGGGTTCCGATTGGACCTAGGGTTAGGGTTATGTTGAGGGCTAGGGTTAGAGATCCGGTTAGGGTTCCGATTGGACCTAGGGTTAGGGTTATGTTGAGGGCAAGGGTTAGAGATCCGGTTAGGGTTCCGATTGGACCTAGGGTTAGGGTTATGTTGAGGGCTGGGGTTAGAGATCCGGTTAGGGTTCCGATTGGACCTCGGGTTAGGGTTATGTTGAGGAAGAGGGGTAGAGATCCTGTTAGGGTACCGATTGGACCTAGGGTTATGGTTATGTTGAGGGCTATGGTTAGATATCCGGTTAGGGTTCCGATTGGACCTAGGGTTAGGGTTACGTTGAGGGCTAGGTTTAGATATCCATGTAGGGTTCCGATTGGTCCTAGGGTTAGGGTTATGTTGAGGGCTAGGTTTAGAGATCCGGTTAGGGTTCCGATTGGACCTCGGGTTAGGGTTATGTTGAGGTCGAGGGGTAGAGATCCGGTTAGGGCTCGGATTGGTCCTAGGGTTAGGGTTATGTTGAGGGCTAGGGTTAGGGATCCGGTTAGGGTTCCGATTGGACCTAGGGTTAGGGTTATGTTGACGGCTAGGTATACAGACCTGGTTAGGGTTCCGATTGGACCTAGGGTTAGGGTTATGTTGAGGGCTAGGGTTAGAGATCCGGTAAGGGTTACGATTGGACCCAGGGTTAGCGTTGTGTTGAGGGCTAGGGTTAGAGATTCGGTTAGGATTCCGATTGGACCTAGGGTTATGGTTATATTGAGGGCTAGGGTTAGAGTTCCGTTTAGGGTTCCGATTGGACCTAGGGTTAGGGTTATGTTGAAGGCTAGGGTTAGAGATCCGGTTACGTTTCCGATTGGACCTAGGGTTAGGGTTATTTTGAGGGTTAGGGTTAGAGATCCGGTTAGGTTTCCGATTGGACCTAGGGCTAGGGTTATTTTGAGGGTTAGGGTTAGAGATCCGGTTAGGTTTCCGATTGGACCTAGGGTTAGGGTTATGTTGAGGGCTAGGGTTAGGGATCGGTTAGGGTTCCGATTGGACCTAGGGTTAGGGTTATGTTGACGGCTAGGTATACAGACCTGGTTAGGGTTCCGATTGGACCTAGGGTTAGGGTTATGTTGAGGGCTAGGGTTAGAGATCCGGTAAGGGTTACGATTGTACCCAGCGTTAGCGTTGTGTTGAGGCCTAGGGTTAGAGATCCGGTTAGGCTTCCGATTGGACCTAGGGTTATGGTTATGTTGAGGGCTAGGGTTAGAGTTCCATTGAGGGTTCCGATTGGACCTAGGGTTAGGGTTATGTTGAGGGCTAGGTATACAGATCCGGTTAGGTTTCCGATTGGACCTAAGGTTAGGGTAAGATTGAGGGCTAGGGTTAGAGATCCGGTTAGGGTTCCGATTGGACCTAGGGTTAGGGTTATGTTGAGGGCTAGGTATACAGATCCGGTTAGTGTTCCGATTGGACCTAGTGTTAGGGTTATGTTGAGGACTAGGGTTAGAGATCCGGTTAGGGTTCCGATTGGACCTAGGGTTAGGGTTATGTTGAGGGCTAGGGTTAGAGATCCGGTTAGGGTTTCGATTGGACCTAGGGTTAGGGTTATGTGGAGGGCTAGGGTTTGAGATCCGGTAGGGTTCCGAGTGGACCTAGGGTTAGGGTTATGTTGAGGGCGATGGGTAGAGGTCCTGTTAGGGTTACGATTGGACCTAGGGTTAGGTTTATGTTGAGGGTTAGGGTTAGAGTTCCGTTTAGGGTTCCGATTGGACCTAGGGTTAGGGTTATGTTGAGGGCTAGGGTTAGAGATCCGTTTAGGGTTCCAATTGGCCCTAGGGTTAGGGTTATGTTGAGGGCTAGGGGTAGACATCCGGTTAGGGTTCCGATTGGACCTAGTGTTTGGGTTATGTTGAGGGCGAGGGTTAGAGATCCGGTTAGGGTTCCGATTGGACCTAGGGTTAGGGTTATGTTGAGGGCTAGGTATACAGATCCGGTTAGGGTTCCGATTGGACCTAGGGTTAGGGTTATGTTGAGGGCTAGGGTTAGAGATCCGGTTAGCGTTCCGATTGGACCTAGGGTTAGGGTTATGTTGAGGGCAAGGGTTAGAGATCCGGTTAGGGTTCCGATTGGACCTAGGGTTAGGGTTATGTTGAGGGCTGGGGTTAGAGATCCGGTTAGGGTTCCGATTGGACCTCGGGTTAGGGTTATGTTGAGGAAGAGGGGTAGAGATCCTGTTAGGGTACCGATTGGACCTAGGGTTAGGGTTATGTTGAGGGCTATGGTTAGATATCCGGTTAGGGTTCCGATTGGACCTAGGGTTAGGGTTACGTTGAGGGCTAGGTTTAGATATCCATGTAGGGTTCCGAATGGTCCTAGGGTTAGGGTTATGTTGAGGGCTAGGTTTAGAGATCCGGTTAGGGTTCCGATTGGACCTCGGGTTAGGGTTATGTTGAGGGCGAGGGGTAGAGATCCGGTTAGGGCTCGGATTGGTCCTAGGGTTAGGGTTATGTTGAGGGCTAGGGTTAGGGATCCGGTTAGTTTTCCGATTGGACCTAGGGTTAGGGTTATGTTGACGGCTAGGTATACAGACCTGGTTAGGGGACCGATTGGACCTAGGGTTAGGGTTATGTTGAGGGCTAGGGTTAGAGATCCGGTAAGGGTTACGATTGGACCCAGGGTTAGCGTTGTGTTGAGGGCTAGGGTTAGAGATCCGGTTAGGATTCCGATTGGACCTAGGGTTATGGTTATATTGAGGGCTAGGGTTAGAGTTCCGGTTAGGGTTCCGATTGGACCTAGGGTTAGGGTTATGTTGAAGGCTAGGGTTAGAGATCCGGTTACGTTTCCGATTGGACCTAGGGTTAGCTTTATGTTGAGGGCTAGGTATACAGATCCGGTTAGGTTTCCGATTGGACCTAAGGTTAGGGTTAGGTTGAGGGCTAGGGTTAGAGATCCGGTTAGGGTTCCGATTGGACCTAGGGCTAGGGTTATTTTGAGGGTTAGGGTTAGAGTTCCGGTTAGGTTTCCGATTGGACCAAGGGTTAGGGTTATGTTGAGGGCTAGGTATACAGATCCGGTTCGGGTTCCGATTGGACCTAGGGTTAGGGTTATGTTGAGGACTAGGGTTAGAGATCCGGTTAGGGTTCCGATTGGACCTAGGGTTAGGGTTATGTTGAGAGCTAGGGTTAGAGATCCGGTTAGGGTTCCGATTGGACCTAGGGTTAGGGTTATGTTGAGGGCTAGGGTTAGAGATCCGGTTAGGGTTCCGATTGGTCCTAGGGTTAGGGTTATGTTGAGGGCTAGGGTTAGAGATCCGGTTAGGGTTCCGATTGGACCTAGGGTTAGGGTTATGTTGAGGGCTAGGTTTAGATATCCGGTTAGGGTTCCGATTGGACCTCGGGTTAGGGTTATGTTGAGGGCGAGGCGTAGAGATCAGGTTAGGGTTCGGATTGGTCCTAGGGTTAGGGTTATGTTGAGGGCTAGGGTTAGGGATCCGGTTAGGGTTCCGATTGGACCTAGGGTTAGGGTTATGTTGAGGGCTAGGTATACAGAGACGGTTAGGGTCCGATTGGACCTAGGGTTAGGGTTATGTTGAGGGCGAGGGTTAGATATCAATTTAGTGTTCCAATTGGACCTAGGGTTAGGTTTATGTTGAGGGCTAGGGTTAGAGTTCCGTTTAGGGTTCCGATTGGACCTAGGGTTAGGGTTATGTTGAGGGCTATGGTTAGAGATCCGTTTAGGGTTCCGATTGGACCTAGGGTTAGGGTTATGTTGAGGGCTAGGGTTAGAGATCCGGTTAGGGTTCCGATTGGACCTACGGTTAGGGTTATGTTGAGGGCGAGGGTTAGAGATCTGGTTAGGGTTCCGATGGGACATAGGGTTAGGGTTATGTTGAGGGCTAGGTGTACAGATCCGGTTAGGGTTCCGATTGGACCTAGGGTTAGGGGTATGTTGAGGGCTAGGGTTAGAGATCCTGTTAGGGTTCCGATTGGACCTAGGGTTAGGGTTATGTTGATGGCTGGGTTTAGAGATCCGGTTAGGGTTCCGATTGGACCTAGGGTTAGGGTTATGTTGAGGGCTAGGGTTAGAGATCCGGTAAGGGTTACGATTGTACCCAGCGTTAGCGTTGTGTTGAGGCCTAGGGTTAGAGATCCGGTTAGGCTTCCGATTGGACCTAGGGTTATGGTTATGTTGAGGGCTAGGGTTAGAGTTCCATTGAGGGTTCCGATTGGACCTAGGGTTAGGGTTATGTTGAGGGCTAGGTATACAGATCCGGTTAGGTTTCCGATTGGACCTAAGGTTAGGGTAAGATTGAGGGCTAGGGTTAGAGATCCGGTTAGGGTTCCGATTGGACCTAGGGTTAGGGTTATGTTGAGGGCTAGGTATACAGATCCGGTTAGTGTTCCGATTGGACCTAGTGTTAGGGTTATGTTGAGGACTAGGGTTAGAGATCCGGTTAGGGTTCCGATTGGACCTAGGGTTAGGGTTATGTTGAGGGCTAGGGTTAGAGATCCGGTTAGGGTTTCGATTGGACCTAGGGTTAGGGTTATGTGGAGGGCTAGGGTTTGAGATCCGGTAGGGTTCCGAGTGGACCTAGGGTTAGGGTTATGTTGAGGGCGATGGGTAGAGGTCCTGTTAGGGTTACGATTGGACCTAGGGTTAGGTTTATGTTGAGGGTTAGGGTTAGAGTTCCGTTTAGGGTTCCGATTGGACCTAGGGTTAGGGTTATGTTGAGGGCTAGGGTTAGAGATCCGTTTAGGGTTCCAATTGGCCCTAGGGTTAGGGTTATGTTGAGGGCTAGGGTTAGACATCCGGTTAGGGTTCCGATTGGACCTAGTGTTTGGGTTATGTTGAGGGCGAGGGTTAGAGATCCGGTTAGGGTTCCGATTGGACCTAGGGTTAGGGTTATGTTGAGGGCTAGGTATACAGATCCGGTTAGGGTTCCGATTGGACCTAGGGTTAGGGTTATGTTGAGGGCTAGGGTTAGAGATCCGGTTAGCGTTCCGATTGGACCTAGGGTTAGGGTTATGTTGAGGGCAAGGGTTAGAGATCCGGTTAGGGTTCCGATTGGACCTAGGGTTAGGGTTATGTTGAGGGCTGGGGTTAGAGATCCGGTTAGGGTTCCGATTGGACCTCGGGTTAGGGTTATGTTGAGGAAGAGGGGTAGAGATCCTGTTAGGGTACCGATTGGACCTAGGGTTAGGGTTATGTTGAGGGCTATGGTTAGATATCCGGTTAGGGTTCCGATTGGACCTAGGGTTAGGGTTACGTTGAGGGCTAGGTTTAGATATCCATGTAGGGTTCCGAATGGTCCTAGGGTTAGGGTTATGTTGAGGGCTAGGTTTAGAGATCCGGTTAGGGTTCCGATTGGACCTCGGGTTAGGGTTATGTTGAGGGCGAGGGGTAGAGATCCGGTTAGGGCTCGGATTGGTCCTAGGGTTAGGGTTATGTTGAGGGCTAGGGTTAGGGATCCGGTTAGTTTTCCGATTGGACCTAGGGTTAGGGTTATGTTGACGGCTAGGTATACAGACCTGGTTAGGGGACCGATTGGACCTAGGGTTAGGGTTATGTTGAGGGCTAGGGTTAGAGATCCGGTAAGGGTTACGATTGGACCCAGGGTTAGCGTTGTGTTGAGGGCTAGGGTTAGAGATCCGGTTAGGATTCCGATTGGACCTAGGGTTATGGTTATATTGAGGGCTAGGGTTAGAGTTCCGGTTAGGGTTCCGATTGGACCTAGGGTTAGGGTTATGTTGAAGGCTAGGGTTAGAGATCCGGTTACGTTTCCGATTGGACCTAGGGTTAGCTTTATGTTGAGGGCTAGGTATACAGATCCGGTTAGGTTTCCGATTGGACCTAAGGTTAGGGTTAGGTTGAGGGCTAGGGTTAGAGATCCGGTTAGGGTTCCGATTGGACCTAGGGCTAGGGTTATTTTGAGGGTTAGGGTTAGAGTTCCGGTTAGGTTTCCGATTGGACCAAGGGTTAGGGTTATGTTGAGGGCTAGGTATACAGATCCGGTTCGGGTTCCGATTGGACCTAGGGTTAGGGTTATGTTGAGGACTAGGGTTAGAGATCCGGTTAGGGTTCCGATTGGACCTAGGGTTAGGGTTATGTTGAGAGCTAGGGTTAGAGATCCGGTTAGGGTTCCGATTGGACCTAGGGTTAGGGTTATGTTGAGGGCTAGGGTTAGAGATCCGGTTAGGGTTCCGATTGGTCCTAGGGTTAGGGTTATGTTGAGGGCTAGGGTTAGAGATCCGGTTAGGGTTCCGATTGGACCTAGGGTTAGGGTTATGTTGAGGGCTAGGTTTAGATATCCGGTTAGGGTTCCGATTGGACCTCGGGTTAGGGTTATGTTGAGGGCGAGGCGTAGAGATCAGGTTAGGGTTCGGATTGGTCCTAGGGTTAGGGTTATGTTGAGGGCTAGGGTTAGGGATCCGGTTAGGGTTCCGATTGGACCTAGGGTTAGGGTTATGTTGAGGGCTAGGTATACAGAGACGGTTAGGGTCCGATTGGACCTAGGGTTAGGGTTATGTTGAGGGCGAGGGTTAGATATCAATTTAGTGTTCCAATTGGACCTAGGGTTAGGTTTATGTTGAGGGCTAGGGTTAGAGTTCCGTTTAGGGTTCCGATTGGACCTAGGGTTAGGGTTATGTTGAGGGCTATGGTTAGAGATCCGTTTAGGGTTCCGATTGGACCTAGGGTTAGGGTTATGTTGAGGGCTAGGGTTAGAGATCCGGTTAGGGTTCCGATTGGACCTACGGTTAGGGTTATGTTGAGGGCGAGGGTTAGAGATCTGGTTAGGGTTCCGATGGGACATAGGGTTAGGGTTATGTTGAGGGCTAGGTGTACAGATCCGGTTAGGGTTCCGATTGGACCTAGGGTTAGGGGTATGTTGAGGGCTAGGGTTAGAGATCCTGTTAGGGTTCCGATTGGACCTAGGGTTAGGGTTATGTTGATGGCTGGGTTTAGAGATCCGGTTAGGGTTCCGATTGGACCTAGGGTTAGGGTTATGTAGAGGGCTAGGGTTAGATATCCGGTTAGGGTTCTGATTGGACCTAGGGTTAGGGTTATGTTGAGGGCTAGGGTTAGAGTTCCGGTTAGGGTTCGGATTGGACCTAGGGTTAGGGTTATTTTGAGGGCTAGGGTTAGTGTTCCGGTTAGGGTTCCGAATGGACCTAGGGTTAGGGTTATGTTGAGGGCTGGATTTAGAGATCCGGTTAGGGTTCCGATTGGACCTCGGGTTAGGGTTATGTTGAGGACGAGGGGTAGAGATCCGGTTAGGGTTCGGATTGGTCCTAGGGTTAGGGTTATGTTGAGGGCTAGGGTTAGGGATCCGGTTAGGGATCCGATTAGACCTAGGGTTAGGGTTATGTTGAGGGCTAGGTATACAGACCCGGTTAGGGTTCCGATTGGACCTAGGGTTAGGGTTATGTTGAGGGCGATGGGTAGAGGTCCTGTTAGGGTTACGATTGGACCTAGGGTTAGGTTTATGTTGAGGGTTAGGGTTAGAGTTCCGTTTAGGGTTCCCATTGGACCTAGGGTTAGGGTTATGTTGAGGGCTAGGGTTAGAGATCCGTTTAGGGTTCCAATTGGCCCTAGGGTTAGGGTTATGTTGAGGGCTAGGGTTAGACATCCGGTTAGGGTTCCGATTGGACCTAGTGTTTGGGTTATGTTGAGGGCGAGGGTTAGAGATCCGGTTAGGGTTCCGATTGGACCTAGGGTTAGGGTTATGTTGAGGGCTAGGTATACAGATCCGGTTAGGGTTCCGATTGGACCTAGGTTTAGGGTTATGTTGAGGGCTAGGGTTAGAGATCCGGTTAGGGTTCCGATTGGACCTAGGGTTAGGGTTATGTTGAGGGCAAGGTTAGAGATCCGGTTAGGGTTCCGATTGGACCTAGGGTTAGGGTTATGTTGAGGGCTGGGGTTAGAGATCCGGTTAGGGTTCCGATTGGACCTCGGGTTAGGGTTATGTTGAGGAAGAGGGGTAGAGATCCTGTTAGGGTACCGATTGGACCTAGGGTTAGGGTTATGTTGAGGGCTATGGTTAGATATCCGGTTAGGGTTCCGATTGGACCTAGGGTTAGGGTTACGTTGAGGGCTAGGTTTAGATATCCATGTAGGGTTCCGATTGGTCCTAGGGTTAGGGTTATGTTGAGGGCTAGGTTTAGAGATCCGGTTAGGGTTCCGATTGGACCTCGGGTTAGGGTTATGTTGAGGGCGAGGGGTAGAGATCCGGTTAGGGCTCGGATTGGTCCTAGGGTTAGGGTTATGTTGAGGGCTAGGGTTAGGGATCCGGTTAGTTTTCCGATTGGACCTAGGGTTAGGGTTATGTTGACGGCTAGGTATACAGACCTGGTTAGGGGACCGATTGGACCTAGGGTTAGGGTTATGTTGAGGGCTAGGGTTAGAGATCCGGTAAGGGTTACGATTGGACCCAGGGTTAGCGTTGTGTTGAGGGCTAGGGTTAGAGATCCGGTTAGGATTCCGATTGGACCTAGGGTTATGGTTATATTGAGGGCTAGGGTTAGAGTTCCGTTTAGGGTTCCGATTGGACCTAGGGTTAGGGTTATGTTGAAAGCTAGGGTTAGAGATCCGGTTACGTTTCCGATTGGACCTAGGGTTAGGTTTATGTTGAGGGCTAGGTATACAGATCCGGTTAGGTTTCCGATTGGACCTAAGGTTAGGGTTAGGTTGAGGGGTAGGGTTAGAGATCCGGTTAGGTTTCCGATTGGACCTAGGGTTAGGGTTATGTTGAGGGCTAGGGTTAGGGATCCGGTTAGGGTTCCGATTGGACCTAGGGTTAGGGTTATGTTGACGGCTAGGTATACAGACCTGGTTAGGGTTCCGATTGGACCTAGGGTTAGGGTTATGTTGAGGGCTAGGGTTAGAGATCCGGTAAGGGTTACTATTGTACCCAGCGTTAGCGTTGTGTTGAGGCCTAGGGTTAGAGATCCGGTTAGGATTCCGATTGGACCTAGGGTTATGGTTATGTTGAGAGCTAGGGTTAGAGTTCCGTTGAGGGTTCCGATTGGACCTAGGGTTAGGGTTATGTTGAGGGCTAGGTATACAGATCCGGTTAGGTTTCCGATTGGACCTAAGGTTAGGGTTAGATTGAGGGCTAGGGTTAGAGATCCGGTTAGGGTTCCGATTGGACCTAGGGTTAGGGTTATGTTGAGGGCTAGGTATACAGATCCGGTTAGTGTTCCGATTGGACCTAGTGTTAGCGTTATGTTGAGGACTAGGGTTAGAGATCCGGTTAGGGTTCCGATTGGACCTAGGGTTAGGGTTATGTTGAGGGCTAGGGTTAGAGATCCGGTTAGGGTTTCGATTGGACCTAGGGTTAGGGTTATGTGGAGGGCTAGGGTTTGAGATCCGGTAGGGTTCCGATTGGACCTAGGGTTAGGGTTATGTTGAGGGCGATGGGAAGAGGTCCTGTTAGGGTTACGATTAGACCTAGGGTTAGGTTTATGTTGAGGGTTAGGGTTAGAGTTCCGTTTAGGGTTCCGATTGGACCTAGGGTTAGGGTTATGTTGAGGGCTAGGGTTAGAGATCCGTTTAGGGTTCCAATTGGCCCTAGGGTTAGGGTTATGTTGAGGGCTAGGGTTAGACATCCGGTTAGGGTTCCGATTGGACCTAGTGTTTGGGTTATGTTGAGGGCGAGGGTTAGAGATCCGGTTAGGGTTCCGATTGGACCTAGGGTTAGGGTTATGTTGAGGGCTAGGTATACAGATCCGGTTAGGGTTCCGATTGGACCTAGGGTTAGGGTTATGTTGAGGGCTAGGGTTAGAGATCCGGTTAGGGTTCCGATTGGACCTAGGGTTAGGGTTATGTTGAGGGCTGGGGTTAGAGATCCGGTTAGGGTTCCGATTGGACCTCGGGTTAGGGTTATGTTGAGGAAGAGGGGTAGAGATCCTGTTAGGGTACCGATTGGACCTAGGGTTAGGGTTATGTTGAGGGCTATGGTTAGATATCCGGTTAGGGTTCCGATTGGACCTAGGGTTAGGGTTACGTTGAGGGCTAGGTTTAGATATCCATGTAGGGTTCCGATTAGTCCTATGGTTAGGGTTATGTTGAGGGCTAGGTTTAGAGATCCGGTTAGGGTTCCGATTGGACCTCGGGTTAGGGTTATGTTGAGGGCGAGGGGTAGAGATCCGGTTAGGGCTCGGATTGGTCCTAGGGTTAGGGTTATGTTGAGGGCTAGGGTTAGGGATCCGGTTAGTTTTCCGATTGGACCTAGGGTTAGGGTTATGTTGACGGCTAGGTATACAGACCTGGTTAGGGTTCCGATTGGACCTAGGGTTAGGGTTATGTTGAGGGCTAGGGTTAGAGATCCGGTAAGGGTTACGATTGGACCCAGGGTTAGCGTTGTGTTGAGGGCTAGGGTTAGAGATCCGGTTAGGATTCCGATTGGACCTAGGGTTATGGTTATATTGAGGGCTAGGGTTAGAGTTCCGTTTAGGGTTCCGATTGGACCTAGGGTTAGGGTTATGTTGAAGGCTAGGGTTAGAGATCCGGTTACGTTTCCGATTGGACCTAGGGTTAGGTTTATGTTGAGGGCTAGGTATACAGATCCGGTTAGGTTTCCGATTGGACCTAAGGTTAGGGTTAGGTTGAGGGCTAGGGTTAGAGATCCGGTTAGGGTTCCGATTGGACCTAGGGCTAGGGTTATTTTGAGGGTTAGGGTTAGAGTTCCGGTTAGGTTTCCGATTGGACCAAGGGTTAGGGTTATGTTGAGGGCTAGGTATACAGATCCGGTTAGGGTTCCGATTGGACCTAGGGTTAGGGTTATGTTGAGGACTAGGGTTAGAGATCCGGTTAGGGTTCCGATTGGACCTAGGGTTAGGGTTATGTTGAGAGCTAGGGTTAGAGATCCGGTTAGGGTTCCGATTGGACCTAGGGTTAGGGTTATGTTGAGGGCTAGGGTTAGAGATCCGGTTAGGGTTCCGATTGGTCCTAGGGTTAGGGTTATGTTGAGGGCTAGGGTTAGAGATCCGGTTAGGGTTCCGATTGGACCTAGGGTTAGCGTTATGTTGAGGGCTAGGTTTAGATATCCGGTTAGGGTTCCGATTGGACCTCGGGTTAGGGTTATGTTGAGGGCGAGGCGTAGAGATCAGGTTAGGGTTCGGATTGGTCCTAGGGTTAGGGTTATGTTGAGGGCTAGGGTTAGAGATCCGGTTAGGGTTCCGATTGGACCTAGGGTTAGGGTTATGTTGAGGGCTAGGTATACAGAGACGGTTAGGTTTCCGATTGGACCTAGGGTTAGGGTTATGTTGAGGGCGAGGGTTATATATCAATTTAGTGTTCCAATTGGACCTAGGGTTAGGTTTATGTTGAGGGCTAGGGTTAGAGTTCCGTTTAGGGTTCCGATTGGACCTAGGGTTAGGGTTTTGTTGAGGGCTATGGTTAGAGATCCGTTTAGGGTTCCGATTGGACCTAGGGTTAGGGTTATGTTGAGGGCTAGGGTTAGAGATCCGGTTAGGGTTCCGATTGGACCTAGGGTTAGGGTTATGTTGAGGGCGAGGGTTAGAGATCTGGTTAGGGTTCCGATGGGACATAGGGTTAGGGTTATGTTGAGGGCTAGGTGTACAGATCCGGTTAGGGTTCCGATTGGACATAGGGTTAGGGGTATGTTGAGGGCTAGGGTTAGAGATCCTGTTAGGGTTCCGATTGGACCTAGGGTTAGGGTTATGTTGATGGCTGGGGTTAGAGATCCGGTTAGGGTTCCGATTGGACCTAGGGTTAGGGTTATGTAGAGGGCTAGGGTTAGATATCCGGTTAGGGTTCTGATGGGACCTAGGGTTAGGGTTATGTTTAGGGCTAGGGTTAGAGTTCCGGTTAGGGTTCGGATTGGACCTAGGGTTAGGGTTATTTTGAGGGCTAGGGTTAGTGTTCCGGTTAGGGTTCCGAATGGACCTAGGGTTAGGGTTATGTTGAGGGCTGGATTTAGAGATCCGGTTAGGGTTCCGATTGGACCTCGGGTTAGGGTTATGTTGAGGACGAGGGGTAGAGATCCGGTAGGGTTCGGATTGGTCCTAGGGTTAGGGTTATGTTGAGGGCTAGGGTTAGGGATCCGGTTAGGGATCCGATTAGACCTAGGGTTAGGGTTATGTTGAGGGCTAGGTATACAGACCCGGTTAGGGTTCCGATTGGACCTAGGGTTAGGGTTATGTTGAGGGCGATGGGTAGAGGTCCTGTTAGGGTTACGATTGGACCTAGGGTTAGGTTTATGTTGAGGGTTAGGGTTAGAGTTCCGTTTAGGGTTCCCATTGGACCTAGGGTTAGGGTTATGTTGAGGGCTAGGGTTAGAGATCCGTTTAGGGTTCCAATTGGCCCTAGGGTTAGGGTTATGTTGAGGGCTAGGGTTAGACATCCGGTTAGGGTTCCGATTGGACCTAGTGTTTCGGTTATGTTGAGGGCGAGGGTTAGAGATCCGGTTAGGGTTCCGATTGGACCTAGGGTTAGGGTTATGTTGAGGGCTAGGGTTAGAGATCCGGTTAGGGTTCCGATTGGACCTAGGGTTAGGGTTATGTTGAGGGCAAGGTTAGAGATCCGGTTAGGGTTCCGATTGGACCTAGGGTTAGGGTTATGTTGAGGGCTGGGGTTAGAGATCCGGTTAGGGTTCCGATTGGACCTAGGGTTAGGGTTATGTTGACGGCTAGGTATACAGACCTGGTTAGGGTTCCGATTGGACCTAGGGTTAGGGTTATGTTGAGGGCTAGGGTTAGAGATCCGGTAAGGGTTACGATTGGACCCAGGGTTAGCGTTGTGTTGAGGGCTAGGGTTAGAGATTCGGTTAGGATTCCGATTGGACCTAGGGTTATGGTTATATTGAGGGCTAGGGTTAGAGTTCCGTTTAGGGTTCCGATTGGACCTAGTGTTTGGGTTATGTTGAGGGCGAGGGTTAGAGATCCGGTTAGGGTTCCGATTGGACCTAGGGTTAGGGTTATGTTGAGGGCTAGGTATACAGATCCGGTTAGGGTTCCGATTGGACCTAGGGTTAGGGTTATGTTGAGGGCTAGGGTTAGAGATCCGGTTAGGGTTCCGATTGGACCTAGGGTTAGGGTTATGTTGAGGGCAAGGGTTAGAGATCCGGTTAGGGTTCCGATTGGACCTAGGGTTAGGGTTATGTTGAGGGCTGGGGTTAGAAATCCGGTTAGGGTTCCGATTGGACCTCGGGTTAGGGTTATGTTGAGGAAGAGGCGTAGAGATCCTGTTAGGGTACCGATTGGACCTAGGGTTAGGGTTATGTTGAGGGCTATGGTTAGATATCCGGTTAGGGTTCCGATTGGACCTAGGGTTAGGGTTACGTTGAGGGCTAGGTTTAGATATCCATGTAGGGTTCCGATTGGTCCTAGGGTTAGGGTTATGTTGAGGGCTAGGTTTAGAGATCGGGTTAGGGTTCCGATTGGACCTCGGGTTAGGGTTATGTTGAGGGCGAGGGGTAGAGATCCGGTTAGGGCTCGGATTGGTCCTAGGGTTAGGGTTATGTTGAGGGCTAGGGTTAGGGATCCGGTTAGTTTTCCGATTGGACCTAGGGTTAGGGTTATGTTGACGGCTAGGTATACAGACCTGGTTAGGGGACCGATTGGACCTAGGGTTAGGGTTATGTTGAGGGCTAGGGTTAGAGATCCGGTAAGGGTTACGATTGGACCCAGGGTTAGCGTTGTGTTGAGGGCTAGGGTTAGAGATCCGGTTAGGATTCCGATTGGACCTAGGGTTATGGTTATATTGAGGGCTAGGGTTAGAGTTCCGTTTAGGGTTCCGATTGGACCTAGGGTTAGGGTTATGTTGAAGGCTAGGGTTAGAGATCCGGTTACGTTTCCGATTGGACCTAGGGTTAGGTTTATGTTGAGGGCTAGGTATACAGATCCGGTTAGGTTTCCGATTGGACCTAAGGTTAGGGTTAGGTTGAGGGCTAGGGTTAGAGATCCGGTTAGGGTTCCGATTGGACCTAGGGCTAGGGTTATTTTGAGGGTTAGGGTTAGAGTTCCGGTTAGGTTTCCGATTGGACCAAGGGTTAGGGTTATGTTGAGGGCTAGGTGTACAGATCCGGTTAGGGTTCCGATTGGACCTAGGGTTAGGGGTATGTTGAGGGCTAGGGTTAGAGATCCTGTTAGGGTTCCGATTGGACCTAGGGTTAGGGTTATGTTGATGGCTGGGTTTAGAGATCCGGTTAGGGTTCCGATTGGACCTAGGGTTAGGGTTATGTAGAGGGCTAGGGTTAGATATCCGGTTAGGGTTCTGATTGGACCTAGGGTTAGGGTTATGTTGAGGGCTAGGGTTAGAGTTCCGGTTAGGGTTCGGATTGGACCTAGGGTTAGGGTTATTTTGAGGGCTAGGGTTAGTGTTCCGGTTAGGGTTCCGAATGGACCTAGGGTTAGGGTTATGTTGAGGGCTGGATTTAGAGATCCGGTTAGGGTTCCGATTGGACCTCGGGTTAGGGTTATGTTGAGGACGAGGGGTAGAGATCCGGTTAGGGTTCGGATTGGTCCTAGGGTTAGGGTTATGTTGAGGGCTAGGGTTAGGGATCCGGTTAGGGATCCGATTAGACCTAGGGTTAGGGTTATGTTGAGGGCTAGGTATACAGACCCGGTTAGGGTTCCGATTGGACCTAGGGTTAGGTTTATGTTGAGGGTTAGGGTTAGAGTTCCGTTTAGGGTTCCCATTGGACCTAGGGTTAGGGTTATGTTGAGGGCTAGGGTTAGAGATCCGTTTAGGGTTCCAATTGGCCCTAGGGTTAGGGTTATGTTGAGGGCTAGGGTTAGACATCCGGTTAGGGTTCCGATTGGACCTAGTGTTTGGGTTATGTTGAGGGCGAGGGTTAGAGATCCGGTTAGGGTTCCGATTGGACCTAGGGTTAGGGTTATGTTGAGGGCTAGGTATACAGATCCGGTTAGGGTTCCGATTGGACCTAGGGTTAGGGTTATGTTGAGGGCTAGGGTTAGAGATCCGGTTAGGGTTCCGATTGGACCTAGGGTTAGGGTTATGTTGAGGGCAAGGTTAGAGATCCGGTTAGGGTTCCGATTGGACCTAGGGTTAGGGTTATGTTGAGGGCTGGGGTTAGAGATCCGGTTAGGGTTCCGATTGGACCTCGGGTTAGGGTTATGTTGAGGAAGAGGGGTAGAGATCCTGTTAGGGTACCGATTGGACCTAGGGTTAGGGTTATGTTGAGGGCTATGGTTAGATATCCGGTTAGGGTTCCGATTGGACCTAGGGTTAGGGTTACGTTGAGGGCTAGGTTTAGATATCCATGTAGGGTTCCGATTGGTCCTAGGGTTAGGGTTATGTTGAGGGCTAGGTTTAGAGATCCGGTTAGGGTTCCGATTGGACCTCGGGTTAGGGTTATGTTGATGGTGAGGGGTAGAGATCCGGTTAGGGCTCGGATTGGTCCTAGGGTTAGGGTTATGTTGAGGGCTAGGTATACAGACCTGGTTAGGGTTCCGATTGGACCTAGGGTTAGGGTTATGTTGACGGCTAGGTATACAGACCTGGTTAGGGTTCCGATTGGACCTAGGGTTAGGGTTATGTTGAGGGCTAGGGTTAGAGATCCGGTAAGGGTTACGATTGGACCCAGGGTTAGCGTTCTGTTGAGGGCTAGGGTTAGAGATTCGGTTAGGATTCCGATTGGACCTAGGGTTATGGTTATATTGAGGGCTAGGGTTAGAGTTCCGTTTAGGGTTCCGATTGGACCTAGGGTTAGGGTTATGTTGAAGGCTAGGGTTAGAGATCCGGTTACGTTTCCGATTGGACCTAGGGTTAGGTTTATGTTGAGGGCTAGGTATACAGATCCGGTTAGGTTTCCGATTGGACCTAAGGTTAGGGTTAGGTTGAGGGGTAGGGTTAGAGATCCGGTTAGGGTTCCGATTGGACCTAGGGCTAGGGTTATTTTGAGGGTTAGGGTTAGAGATCCGGTTAGGTTTCCGATTTGACCTAGGGTTAGGGTTATGTTGAGGGCTAGGGTTAGGGATCCGGTTAGGGTTCCGATTGGACCTAGGGTTAGGGTTATGTTGACGGCTAGGTATACAGACCTGGTTAGGGTTCCGATTGGACCTAGGGTTAGGGTTATGTTGAGGGCTAGGGTTAGAGATCCGGTAAGGGTTACTATTGTACCCAGCGTTAGCGTTGTGTTGAGGCCTAGGGTTAGAGATCCGGTTAGGATTCCGATTGGACCTAGGGTTATGGTTATGTTGAGAGCTAGGGTTAGAGTTCCGTTGAGGGTTCCGATTGGACCTAGGGTTAGGGTTATGTTGAGGGCTAGGTATACAGATCCGGTTAGGTTTCCGATTGGACCTAAGGTTAGGGTTAGATTGAGGGCTAGGGTTAGAGATCCGGTTAGGGTTCCGATTGGACCTAGGGTTAGGGTTATGTTGAGGGCTAGGTATACAGATCCGGTTAGTGTTCCGATTGGACCTAGTGTTAGGGTTATGTTGAGGACTAGGGTTAGAGATCCGGTTAGGGTTCCGATTGGACCTAGGGTTAGGGTTATGTTGAGGGCTAGGGTTAGAGATCCGGTTAGGGTTTCGATTGGACCTAGGGTTAGGGTTATGTGGAGGGCTAGGGTTTGAGATCCGGTTAGGGTTCCGATTGGACCTAGGGTTAGGGTTATGTTGAGGGCGATGGGTAGAGGTCCTGTTAGGGTTACGATTGGACCTAGGGTTAGGTTTATGTTGAGGGTTAGGGTTAGAGTTCCGTTTAGGGTTCCGATTGGACCTAGGGTTAGGGTTATGTTGAGGGCTAGGGTTAGAGATCCGTTTAGGGTTCCAATTGGCCCTAGGGTTAGGGTTATGTTGAGGGCTAGGGTTAGACATCCGGTTAGGGTTCCGATTGGACCTAGTGTTTGGGTTATGTTGAGGGCGAGGGTTAGAGATCCGGTTAGGCTTCCGATTGGACCTAGGGTTAGGGTTATGTTGAGGGCTAGGTATACAGATCCGGTTAGGGTTCCGATTGGACCTAGGGTTAGGGTTATGTTGAGGGCTAGGGTTAGAGATCCGGTTAGGGTTCCGATTGGACCTAGGGTTAGGGTTATGTTGAGGGCTGGGGTTAGAGATCCGGTTAGGGTTCCGATTGGACCTCGCGTTAGGGTTATGTTGAGGAAGAGGGGTAGAGATCCTGTTAGGGTACCGATTGGACCTAGGGTTAGGGTTATGTTGAGGGCTATGGTTAGATATCCGGTTAGGGTTCCGATTGGACCTAGGGTTAGGGTTACGTTGAGGGCTAGGTTTAGATATCCATGTAGGGTTCCGATTAGTCCTAGGGTTAGGGTTATGTTGAGGGCTAGGTTTAGAAATCCGGTTAGGGTTCCGATTGGACCTCGGGTTAGGGTTATGTTGAGGGCGAGGGGTAGAGATCCGGTTAGGGCTCGGATTGGTCCTAGGGTTAGGGTTATGTTGAGGGCTAGGGTTAGGGATCCGGTTAGTTTTCCGATTGGACCTAGGGTTAGGGTTATGTTGACGGCTAGGTATACAGACCTGGTTAGGGTTCCGATTGGACCTAGGGTTAGGGTTATGTTGAGGGCTAGGGTTAGAGATCCGGTAAGGGTTACGATTGGACCCAGGGTTAGCGTTGTGTTGAGGGCTAGGGTTAGAGATCCGGTTAGGATTCCGATTGGACCTAGGGTTATGGTTATATTGAGGGCTAGGGT
The DNA here is from genome assembly GCF_054644295.1 of Miniopterus natalensis. Taxonomy (NCBI): domain Eukaryota; kingdom Metazoa; phylum Chordata; class Mammalia; order Chiroptera; family Miniopteridae; genus Miniopterus; species Miniopterus natalensis. The sequence continues at coordinate 85,996,361 of NC_142087.1, forward strand.
TAGAGTTCCGTTTAGGGTTCCGATTGGACCTAGGGTTAGGGTTATGTTGAAGGCTAGGGTTAGAGATCCGGTTACGTTTCCGATTGGACCTAGGGTTAGGTTTATGTTGAGGGCTAGGTATACAGATCCGGTTAGGTTTCCGATTGGACCTAAGGTTAGGGTTAGGTTGAGGGCTAGGGTTAGAGATCCGGTTAGGGTTCCGATTGGACCTAGGGCTAGGGTTATTTTGAGGGTTAGGGTTAGAGTTCCGGTTAGGTTTCCGATTGGACCAAGGGTTAGGGTTATGTTGAGGGCTAGGTATACAGATCCGGTTAGGGTTCCGATTGGACCTAGGGTTAGGGTTATGTTGAGGACTAGGGTTAGAGATCCGGTTAGGGTTCCGATTGGACCTAGGGTTAGGGTTATGTTGAGAGCTAGGGTTAAAGATCCGGTTAGGGTTCCGATTGGACCTAGGGTTAGGGTTATGTTGAGGGCTAGGGTTAGAGATCCGGTTAGGGTTCCGATTGGTCCTAGGGTTAGGGTTATGTTGAGGGCTAGGGTTAGAGATCCGGTTAGGGTTCCGATTGGACCTAGGGTTAGCGTTATGTTGAGGGCTAGGTTTAGATATCCGGTTAGGGTTCCGATTGGACCTCGGGTTAGGGTTATGTTGAGGGCGAGGCGTAGAGATCAGGTTAGGGTTCGGATTGGTCCTAGGGTTAGGGTTATGTTGAGGGCTAGGGTTAGGGATTCGGTTAGGGTTCCGATTGGACCTAGGGTTAGGGTTATGTTGAGGGCTAGGTATACAGAGACGGTTAGGGTTCCGATTGGACCTAGGGTTAGGGTTATGTTGAGGGCGAGGGTTAGATATCAATTTAGTGTTCCAATTGGACCTAGGGTTAGGTTTATGTTGAGGGCTAGGGTTAGAGTTCCGTTTAGGGTTCCGATTGGACCTAGGGTTAGGGTTTTGTTGAGGGCTATGGTTAGAGATCCGTTTAGGGTTCCGATTGGACCTAGGGTTAGGGTTATGTTGAGGGCTAGGGTTAGAGATCCGGTTAGGGTTCCGATTGGACCTAGGGTTAGGGTTATGTTGAGGGCGAGGGTTAGAGATCTGGTTAGGGTTCCGATGGGACATAGGGTTAGGGTTATGTTGAGGGCTAGGTGTACAGATCCGGTTAGGGTTCCGATTGGACCTAGGGTTAGGGGTATGTTGAGGGCTAGGGTTAGAGATCCTGTTAGGGTTCCGATTGGACCTAGGGTTAGGGTTATGTTGATGGCTGGGGTTAGAGATCCGGTTAGGGTTCCGATTGGACCTAGGGTTAGGGTTATGTAGAGGGCTAGGGTTAGATATCCGGTTAGGGTTCTGATTGGACCTAGGGTTAGGGTTATGTTTAGGGCTAGGGTTAGAGTTCCGGTTAGGGTTCGGATTGGACCTAGGGTTAGGGTTATTTTGAGGGCTAGGGTTAGTGTTCCGGTTAGGGTTCCGAATGGACCTAGGGTTAGGGTTATGTTGAGGGCTGGATTTAGAGATCCGGTTAGGGTTCCGATTGGACCTCGGGTTAGGGTTATGTTGAGGACGAGGGGTAGAGATCCGGTTAGGGTTCGGATTGGTCCTAGGGTTAGGGTTATGTTGAGGGCTAGGGTTAGGGATCCGGTTAGGGATCCGATTAGACCTAGGGTTAGGGTTATGTTGAGGGCTAGGTATACAAACCCGGTTAGGGTTCCGATTGGACCTAGGGTAGGGTTATGTTGAGGGCTAGGGTTAGAGATCTGGTTAGGGTTCCTATTGGACCTAGGGTTAGGGTTATGTTGAGGGCGAGGGTTAGAGATCCGGTTAGGGTTCCGATTGGACCTAGGGTTAGGGTTATGTTGAGGGCTAGGGTTAGAGATCCTGTTAGGGTTCCGATTGGACCTAGGGTTAGGGTTATGTTGAGGGCTAGGGTTAGATATCCGGTTAGGGTTCCGATTGGACCTAGGGTTAGTGTTATGTTGAGGGCTACGTATACAGATCCGGTTAGGGTTCCGATTGGACCTAGGGTTAGGGTTATGTGGAGGGCTAGCGTTAGAGATTCGGTTAGGGTTCCGATTGGACCTAGGGTTAGGGTTATGTTGAGGGCTATGGTTAGATATCCGGTTATGGTTGCGATTGGACCTAGGGTTAGGGTTATGTTGACGTCTAGGGTTAGATATCCGTTTAGGGTTCCGATTGGACCTAGGGTTAGGTTTATGTTGAGGGCTAGGGTTAGAGATCCGTTTAGGGTTCCGATTGGACCTAGGGTTAGGGTTATGTTGAGGGCTCCGGTTTGAGATCCGGTTAGGGTTCCGATTGGAACTAGGGTTAGGGTTATGTTGAGGGCGATGGGTCGTGGTCCTGTTAGGGTTACGATTGGACCTAGAGTTAGGTTTATGTTGAGGGCTAGGGTTAGAGTTCCGTTTAGGGTTCCGATTGGACCTAGGGTTAGGGTTATGTTGAGGGCTAGGGTTAGAGATCCGTTTAGGGTTCCGATTGGCCCTAGGGTTAGGGTTATGTTGAGGGCGAGGGTTAGAGATCCGGTTAGGGTTCCGATTGGACCTAGGGTTAGGGTTATGTTGAGGGCTAGGTATACAGATCCGGTTAGGGTTCCGATTGGACCTAGGGTTAGGGTTATGTTGAGGGCAAGGGTTAGAGATCCGGTTAGGGTTCCGATTGGACCTAGGGTTAGGGTTATGTTGAGGGCTGGGGTTAGAGATCCGGTTAGGGTTCCGATTGGACCTAGGGTTAGGGTTATGTTGAGGAAGAGGGGTAGAGATCCTGTTAGGGTACCGATTGCACCTAGGGTTAGGGTTATGTTGAGGGCTATGGTTAGATATCCGGTTAGGGTTCCGATTGGACCTAGGGTTAGGGTTACGTTGAGGGCTAGGTTTAGATATCCATGTAGGGTTCCGATTGGTCCTAGGGTTAGGGTTATGTTGAGGGCTAGGTTTAGAGATCCGGTTAGGGTTCCGATTGGACCTCGGGTTAGGGTTATGTTGAGGGCAAGGGGTAGAGATCCGATTAGGGCTCGGATTGGTCCTAGGGTTAGGGTTATGTTGAGGGCTAGGGTTAGGGATCCGGTTAGGGTTCCGATTGGACCTAGGGTTAGGGTTATGTTGACGGCTATGTATACAGACCTGGTTAGGGTTCCGATTGGACCTAGGGTTAGGGTTATGTTGAGGGCTAGGGTTAGAGATCCGGTAAGGGTTACGATTGGACCCAGGGTTAGGGTTATGTTGAGGGCTAGGGTTAGAGATCCGGTTAGGGTTCCGATTGGACCTAGGGTTAGGGTTATGTTGAGGGCTAGGGTTAGAGATCCTGTTAGGGTTCCGATTGGACCTAGGGTTAGGGTTATGTTGAGGGCTAGGGTTAGATATCCGGTTAGGGTTCCGATTGGACCTAGGGTTAGTGTTATGTTGAGGGCTACGTATACAGATCCGGTTAGGGTTCCGATTGGACCTAGGGTTAGGGTTATGTGGAGGGCTAGCGTTAGAGATCCGGTTAGGGTTCCGATTGGACCTAGGGTTAGGGTTATGTTGAGGGCTATGGTTAGATATCCGGTTATGGTTGCGATTGGACCTAGGGTTAGGGTTATGTTGACGTCTAGGGTTAGATATCCGTTTAGGGTTCCGATTGGACCTAGGGTTAGGTTTATGTTGAGGGCTAGGGTTAGAGATCCGTTTAGGGTTCCGATTGGACCTAGGGTTAGGGTTATGTTGAGGGCTCCGGTTTGAGATCCGGTTAGGGTTCCGATTGGAACTAGGGTTAGCGTTATGTTGAGGGCGATGGGTCGTGGTCCTGTTAGGGTTACGATTGGACCTAGGGTTAGGTTTATGTTGAGGGCTAGGGTTAGAGTTCCGTTTAGGGTTCCGATTGGACCTAGGGTTAGGGTTATGTTGAGGGCTAGGGTTAGAGATCCGTTTAGGGTTCCGATTGGCCCTAGGGTTAGGGTTATGTTGAGGGCGAGGGTTAGAGATCCGGTTAGGGTTCCGATTGGACCTAGGGTTAGGGTTATGTTGAGGGCTAGGTATACAGATCCGGTTAGGGTTCCGATTGGACCTAGGGTTAGGGTTATGTTGAGGGCAAGGGTTAGAGATCCGGTTAGGGTTCCTATTGGACCTAGGGTTAGGGTTATGTTGAGGGCTGGGGTTAGAGATCCGGTTAGGGTTCCGATTGGACCTAGGGTTAGGGTTATGTTGAGGAAGAGGGGTAGAGATCCTGTTAGGGTACCGATTGGACCTAGGGTTAGGGTTATGTTGAGGGCTATGGTTAGATATCCGGTTAGGGTTCCGATTGGACCAAGGGTTAGGGTTACGTTGAGGGCTAGGTTTAGATATCCATGTAGGGTTCCGATTGGTCCTAGGGTTAGGGTTATGTTGAGGGCTAGGTTTAGAGATCCGGGTAGGGTTCCGATTGGACCTCGGGTTAGGGTTATGTTGAGGGCAAGGGGTAGAGATCCGATTAGGGCTCGGATTGGTCCTAGGGTTAGGGTTATGTTGAGGGCTAGGGTTAGGGATCCGGTTAGGGTTCCGATTGGACCTAGGGTTAGGGTTATGTTGACGGCTATGTATACAGACCTGGTTAGGGTTCCGATTGGACCTAGGGTTAGGGTTATGTTGAGGGCTAGGGTTAGAGATCCGGTAAGGGTTACGATTGGACCCAGGGTTAGCGTTGTGTTGAGGGCTAGGGTTAGAGATCCGGTTAGGATTCCGATTGGACCTAGGGTTATGGTTATGTTGAGGGTTAGGGTTAGAGTTCCGTTTAGGGTTCCGATTGGACCTAGGGTTAGGGTTATGTTGAGGGCTAGGGTTAGAGATCCGGTTACGTTTCCGATTGGACCTAGGGTTAGGGTTATGTTGAGGGCTAGGTATACAGATCCGGTTAGGTTTCCGACTGGACCTAAGGTTAGGGTTAGGTTGAGGGCTAGGGTTAGAGATCCAGTTAGGGTTCCGATTGGACCTAGGGTTAGGGTTATGTTGAGGGTTAGGGTTAGAGATCCGGTTAGGTTTCCGATTGGACCTAGGGTTAGGGTTATGTTGAGGGCTAGGTATACAGATCCGGTTAGGGTTCCGATTGGACCTAGGGTTAGGGTTCTGTTGAGGGCTAGGGTTAGAGATCCGGTAAGGGTTACTATTGTACCCAGCGTTAGCGTTGTGTTGAGGCCTAGGGTTAGAGATCCGGTTAGGATTCCGATTGGACCTAGGGTTATGGTTATGTTGAGAGCTAGGGTTAGAGTTCCGTTGAGGGTTCCGATTGGACCTAGGGTTAGGGTTATGTTGAGGGCTTGGTATACAGATCCGGTTAGGTTTCCGATTGGACCTAAGGTTAGGGTTAGATTGAGGGCTAGGGTTAGAGATCCGGTTAGGGTTCCGATTGGACCTAGGGTTAGGGTTATGTTGAGGGCTAGGTATACAGATCCGGTTAGTGTTCCGATTGGACCTAGTGTTAGGGTTATGTTGAGGACTAGGGTTAGAGATCCGGTTAGGGTTCCGATTGGACCTAGGGTTAGGGTTATGTTGAGGGCTAGGGTTAGAGATCCGGTTAGGGTTTCGATTGGACCTAGGGTTAGTGTTATGTGGAGGGCTAGGGTTTGAGATCCGGTAGGGTTCCGATTGGACCTAGGGTTAGGGTTATGTTGAGGGCGATGGGTAGAGGTCCTGTTAGGGTTACGATTGGACCTAGGGTTAGGTTTATGTTGAGGGTTAGGGTTAGAGTTCCGTTTAGGGTTCCGATTGGACCTAGGGTTAGGGTTATGTTGAGGGCTAGGGTTAGACATCCGGTTAGGGTTCCGATTGGACCTAGTGTTTGGGTTATGTTGAGTGCGAGGGTTAGAGATCCGGTTAGGGTTCCGATTGGACCTAGGGTTAGGGTTATGTTGAGGGCTAGGTATACAGATCCGGTTAGGGTTCCGATTGGACCTAGGGTTAGGGTTATGTTGAGGGCTAGGGTTAGAGATCCGGTTAGGGTTCCGATTGGACCTAGGGTTAGGGTTATGTTGAGGGCAAGGGTTAGAGATCCGGTTAAGGTTCCGATTGGACCTAGGGTTAGGGTTATGTTGAGGGCTGGGGTTAGAGATCCGGTTAGGGTTCCGATTGGACCTCGGGTTAGGGTTATGTTGAGGAAGAGGGGTAGAGATCCTGTTAGGGTACCGATTGGACCTAGGGTTAGGGTTATGTTGAGGGCTATGGTTAGATATCCGGTTAGGGTTCCGATTGGACCTAGGGTTAGGGTTACGTTGAGGGCTAGGTTTAGATATCCATGTAGGGTTCCGATTAGTCCTAGGGTTAGGGTTATGTTGAGGGCTAGGTTTAGAGATCCGGTTAGGGTTCCGATTGGACCTCGGGTTAGGATTATGTTGAGGGCGAGGGGTAGAGATCCGGTTAGGGCTCGGATTGGTCCTAGGGTTAGGGTTATGTTGAGGGCTAGGGTTAGGGATCCGGTTAGTTTTCCGATTGGACCTAGGGTTAGGGTTATGTTGACGGCTAGGTATACAGACCTGGTTAGGGTTCCGATTGGACCTAGGGTTAGGGTTATGTTGAGGGCTAGGGTTAGAGAACCGGTAAGGGTTACGATTGGACCCAGGGTTAGCGTTGTGTTGAGGGCTAGGGTTAGGGATCCGGTTAGGATTCCGATTGGACCTAGGGTTATGGTTATATTGAGGGCTAGGGTTAGAGTTCCGTTTAGGGTTCCGATTGGACCTAGGGTTAGGGTTATGTTGAAGGCTAGGGTTAGAGATCCGGTTACGTTTCCGATTGGACCTAGGGTTAGGTTTATGTTGAGGGCTAGGTATACAGATCCGGTTAGGTTTCCGATTGAACCTAAGGTTAGGGTTAGGTTGAGGGCTAGGGTTAGAGATCCGGTTAGGGTTCCGATTGGACCTAGGGCTAGGGTTATTTTGAGGGTTAGGGTTAGAGTTCCGGTTAGGTTTCCGATTGGACCAAGGGTTAGGGTTATGTTGAGGGCTAGGTATACAGATCCGGTTAGGGTTCCGATTGGACCTAGGGTTAGGGTTATGTTGAGGACTAGGGTTAGAGATCCGGTTAGGGTTCCGATTGGACCTAGGGTTAGGGTTATGTTGAGAGCTATGGTTAGAGATCCGGTTAGGGTTCCGATTGGACCTAGGGTTAGGGTTATGTTGAGGGCTAGGGTTAGAGATCCGGTTAGGGTTCCGATTGGTCCTAGGGTTAGGGTTATGTTGAGGGCTAGGGTTAGAGATCCGGTTAGGGTTCCGATTGGACCTAGGGTTAGGGTTATGTTGAGGGCTAGGGTTAGAGATCCGGTTAGGGTTCCGATTGGTCCTAGGGTTAGGGTTATGTTGAGGGCTAGGGTTAGAGATCCGGTTAGGGTTCCGATTGGACCTAGGGTTAGGGTTATGTTGAGGGCTAGGTTTAGATATCCGGTTAGGGTTCCGATGGGACCTCGGGTTAGGGTTATGTTGAGGGCGAGGCGTAGAGATCAGGTTAGGGTTCGGATTGGTCCTAGGGTTAGGGTTATGTTGATGGCTAGGGTTAGGGATCCGGTTAGGGTTCCGATTGGACCTAGGGTTAGGGTTATGTTGAGGGCTAGGTATACAGAGACGGTTAGGGTTCCGATTGGACCTAGGGTTAGGGTTATGTTGAGGGCGAGGGTTAGATATCAATTTAGTGTTCCAATTGGACCTAGGGTTAGGTTTATGTTGAGGGCTAGGGTTAGAGTTCCGTTTAGGGTTCCGATTGGACCTAGGGTTAGGGTTTTGTTGAGGGCTATGGTTAGAGATCCGTTTAGGGTTCCGATTGGACCTAGGGTTAGGGTTATGTTGAGGGCTAGGGTTAGAGATCCAGTTAGGGTTCCGATTGGACCTAGGGTTAGGGTTATGTTGAGGGCGAGGGTTAGAGATCTGGTTAGGGTTCCGATGGGACATAGGGTTAGGGTTATGTTGAGGGCTAGGTGTACAGATCCGGTTAGGGTTCCGATTGGACCTAGGGTTAGGGGTATGTTGAGGGCTACGGTTAGAGATCCTGTTAGGGTTCCGATTGGACCTAGGGTTAGGGTTATGTTGATGGCTTGGGTTAGAGATCCGGTTAGGGTTCCGATTGGACCTAGGGTTAGGGTTATGTAGAGGGCTAGGGTTAGATATCCGGTTAGGGTTCTGATTGGACCTAGGGTTAGGGTTATGTTGAGGGCTAGGGTTAGAGTTCCGGTTAGGGTTCGGATTGGACCTAGGGTTAGGGTTATTTTGAGGGCTAGGGTTAGTGTTCCGGTTAGGGTTCCGAATGGACCTAGGGTTAGGGTTATGTTGAGGGCTGGATTTAGAGATCCGGTTAGGGTTCCGATTGGACCTCGGGTTAGGGTTATGTTGAGGACGAGGGGTAGAGATCCGGTTAGGGTTCGGATTGGTCCTAGGGTTAGGGTTATGTTGAGGGCTAGGGTTAGGGATCCGGTTAGGGATCCGATTAGACCTAGGGTTAGGGTTATGTTGAGGGCTAGGTTTAGAGATCCGGTTAGGGTTCCGATTGGACCTCGGGTTAGGGTTATGTTGAGGGCGAGGGGTAGAGATCCGGTTAGGGCTCGGATTGGTCCTAGGGTTAGGGTTATGTTGAGGGCTAGGGTTAGGGATCCGGTTAGTTTTCCGATTGGACCTAGGGTTAGGGTTATGTTGACGGCTAGGTATACAGACCTGGTTAGGGTTCCGATTGGACCTAGGGTTAGGGTTATGTTGAGGGCTAGGGTTAGAGATCCGGTAAGGGTTACGAGTGGACCCAGGGTTAGCGTTGTGTTGAGGGCTAGGGTTAGAGATCCGGTTAGGATTCCGATTGGACCTAGGGTTATGGTTATATTGAGGGCTAGGGTTAGAGTTCCGTTTAGGGTTCCGATTGGACCTAGGGTTAGGGTTATGTTGAAGGCTAGGGTTAGAGATCCGGTTACGTTTCCGATTGGACCTAGGGTTAGGTTTATGTTGAGGGCTAGGTATACAGATCCGGTTAGGTTTCCGATTGGACCTAAGGTTAGGGTTAGGTTGAGGGCTAGGGTTAGAGATCCGGTTAGGGTTCCGATTGGACCTAGGGCTAGGGTTATTTTGAGGGTTAGGGTTAGAGTTCCGGTTAGGTTTCCGATTGGACCAAGGGTTAGGGTTATGTTGAGGGCTAGGTATACAGATCCGGTTAGGGTTCCGATTGGACCTAGGGTTAGGGTTATGTTGAGGACTAGGGTTAGAGATCCGGTTAGGGTTCCGATTGGACCTAGGGTTAGGGTTATGTTGAGAGCTAGGGTTAGAGATCCGGTTAGGGTTCCGATTGGACCTAGGGTTAGGGTTATGTTGAGGGCTAGGGTTAGAGATCCGGTTAGGGTTCCGATTGGTCCTAGGGTTAGGGTTATGTTGAGGGCTAGGGTTAGAGATCCGGTTAGGGTTCCGATTGGACCTAGGGTTAGGGTTATGTTGAGGGCTAGGGTTAGAGATCCGGTTAGGGTTCCGATTGGTCCTAGGGTTAGGGTTATGTTGAGGGCTAGGGTTAGAGATCCGGTTAGGGTTCCGATTGGACCTAGGGTTAGGGTTATGTTGAGGGCTAGGTTTAGATATCCGGTTAGGGTTCCGATTGGACCTCGGGTTAGGGTTATATTGAGGGCGAGGCGTAGAGATCAGGTTAGGGTTCGGATTGGTCCTAGGGTTAGGGTTATGTTGAGGGCTAGGGTTAGGGATCCGGTTAGGGTTCCGATTGGACCTAGGGTTAGGGTTATGTTGAGGGCTAGGTATACAGAGACGGTTAGGGTTCCGATTGGACCTAGGGTTAGGGTTATGTTGAGGGCGAGGGTTAGATATCAATTTAGTGTTCCAATTGGACCTAGGGTTAGGTTTATGTTGAGGGCTAGGGTTAGAGTTCCGTTTAGGGTTCCGATTGGACCTAGGGTTAGGGTTTTGTTGAGGGCTATGGTTAGAGATCCGTTTAGGGTTCCGATTGGACCTAGGGTTAGGGTTATGTTGAGGGCTAGGGTTAGAGATCCGGTTAGGGTTCCGATTGGACCTAGGGTTAGGGTTATGTTGAGGGCGAGGGTTAGAGATCTGGTTAGGGTTCCGATGGGACATAGGGTTAGGGTTATGTTGAGGGCTAGGTGTACAGATCCGGTTAGGGTTCCGATTGGACCTAGGGTTAGGGGTATGTTGAGGGCTAGGGTTAGAGATCCTGTTAGGGTTTCGATTGGACCTAGGGTTAGGGTTATGTTGATGGCTGGGGTTAGAGATCCGGTTAGGGTTCCGATTGGACCTAGGGTTAGGGTTATGTAGAGGGCTAGGGTTAGATATCCGGTTAGGGTTCTGATTGGACCTAGGGTTAGGGTTATGTTGAGGGCTAGGGTTAGAGTTCCGGTTAGGGTTCGGATTGGACCTAGGGTTAGGGTTATTTTGAGGGCTAGGGTTAGTGTTCCGGTTAGGGTTCCGAATGGACCTAGGGTTAGGGTTATGTTGAGGCCTGGATTTAGAGATCCGGTTAGGGTTCCGATTGGACCTCGGGTTAGGGTTATGTTGAGGACGAGGGGTAGAGATCCGGTTAGGGTTCGGATTGGTCCTAGGGTTAGGGTTATGTTGAGGGCTAGGGTTAGGGATCCGGTTAGGGATCCGATTAGACCTAGGGTTAGGGTTATGTTGAGGGCTAGGTATACAGACCCGGTTAGGGTTCCGATTGGACCTAGGGTAGGGTTATGTTGAGGGCTAGGGTTAGAGATCTGGTTAGGGTTCCGATTGGACCTAGGGTTAGGGTTATGTTGAGGGCGAGGGTTAGAGATCCGGTTAGGGTTCCGATTGGACCTAGGGTTAGGGTTATGTTGAGGGCTAGGGTTAGAGATCCTGTTAGGGTTCCGATTGGACCTAGGGTTAGGGTTATGTTGAGGGCTAGGGTTAGATATCCGGTTAGGGATCCGATTGGACCTAGGGTTAGTGTTATGTTGAGGGCTACGTATACAGATCCGGTTAGGGTTCCGATTGGACCTAGGGTTAGGGTTATGTGGAGGGCTAGGGTTAGAGATCCGGTTAGGGTTCCGATTGGACCTAGGGTTAGGGTTATGTTGAGGGCTATGATTAGATATCCGGTTATGGTTGCGATAGGACCTAGGGTTAGGGTTATGTTGACGTCTAGGGTTAGATATCCGTTTAGGGTTCCGATTGGACCTAGGGTTAGGTTTATGTTGAGGGCTAGGGTTAGAGATCCGTTTAGGGTTCCGATTGGACCTAGGGTTAGGGTTATGTTGAGGGCTCCGGTTTGAGATCCGGTTAGGGTTCCGATTGGAACTAGGGTTAGGGTTATGTTGAGGGCGATGGGTCGTGGTCCTGTTAGGGTTACGATTGGACCTAGGGTTAGGTTTATGTTGAGGGCTAGGGTTAGAGTTCCGTTTAGGGTTCCGATTGGACCTAGGGTTAGGGTTATGTTGAGGGCTAGGGTTAGAGATCCGTTTAGGGTTCCGATTGGCCCTAGGGTTAGGGTTATGTTGAGGGCGAGGGTTAGAGATCCGGTTAGGGTTCCGATTGGACCTAGGGTTAGGGTTATGTTGAGGGCTAGGTATACAGATCCGGTTAGGGTTCCGATTGGACCTAGGGTTAGGGTTATGTTGAGGGCAAGGGTTAGAGATCCGGTTAGGGTTCCGATTGGACCTAGGGTTAGGGTTATGTTGAGGGCTGGGGTTAGAGATCCGGTTAGGGTTCCGATTGGACCTAGGGTTAGGGTTATGTTGAGGAAGAGGGGTAGAGATCCTGTTAGGGTACCGATTGGACCTAGGGTTAGGGTTATGTTGAGGGCTATGGTTAGATATCCGGTTAGGGTTCCGATTGGACCTAGGGTTAGGGTTACGTTGAGGGCTAGGTTTAGATATCCATGTAGGGTTCCGATTGGTCCTAGGGTTAGGGTTATGTTGAGGGCTAGGTTTAGAGATCCGGTTAGGGTTCCGATTGGACCTCGGGTTAGGGTTATGTTGAGGGCAAGGGGTAGAGATCCGATTAGGGCTCGGATTGGTCCTAGGGTTAGGGTTATGTTGAGGGCTAGGGTTAGGGATCCGGTTAGGGTTCCGATTGGACCTAGGGTTAGGGTTATGTTGACGGCTATGTATACAGACCTGGTTAGGGTTCCGATTGGACCTAGGGTTAGGGTTATGTTGAGGGCTAGGGTTAGAGATCCGGTAAGGGTTACGATTGGACCCAGGGTTAGGGTTATGTTGAGGGCTAGGGTTAGAGATCCGGTTAGGGTTCCGATTGGACCTAGGGTTAGGGTTATATTGAGGGCTAGGGTTAGAGATCCTGTTAGGGTTCCGATTGGACCTAGGGTTAGGGTTATATTGAGGGCTAGGGTTAGAGATCCTGTTAGGGTTCCGATTGGACCTAGGGTTAGGGTTATGTTGAGGGCTAGGGTTAGAGATCCGGTTAGGATTCCGATTGGACCTAGGGTTATGGTTATGTTGAGGGTTAGGGTTAGAGTTCCGTTTAGGGTTCCGATTGGACCTAGGGTTAGGGTTATGTTGAGGGCTAGGGTTAGAGATCCGGTTACGTTTCCGATTGGACCTAGGGTTAGGGTTATGTTGAGGGCTAGGTATACAGATCCGGTTAGGTTTCCGACTGGACCTAAGGTTAGGGTTAGGTTGAGGGCTAGGGTTAGAGATCCGGTTAGGGTTCCGATTGGACCTAGGGTTAGGGTTATGTTGAGGGTTAGGGTTAGAGATCCGGTTAGGTTTCCGATTGGACCTAGGGTTAGGGTTATGTTGAGGGCTAGGTATACAGATCCGGTTAGGGTTCCGATTGGACCTAGGGTTAGGGTTATGTTGAGGACTAGGGTTAGAGATCCGGTTAGGGTTCCGATTGGACCTAGGGTTAGGGTTATGTTGAGGGCTAGGGTTAGAGGTCCGGTTAGGGTTCCGATTGGACCTAGGGTTAGGGTTATGTTGAGGGCTAGGGTTAGAGATCCGGTTAGGGTTCCGATTGGTCCTAGGGTTAGGGTTATGTTGAGGGCTAGGGTTAGGGATCCGGTTAGGGTTCCGATTGGACCTAGGGTTAGGGTTATGTTGAGGGCTAGGTTTAGATATCCGGTTAGGGTTCCGATTGGACCTCGGTTTAGGGTTATGTTGAGGGCGAGGGGTAGAGATCCGGTTAGGGTTCGGATTGGTCCTAGGGTTAGGGTTATGTTGAGGGCTAGGGTTAGGGATCCGGTTAGGGTTCCGATTGGACCTAGGGTTAGGGTTATGTTGAGGGCTAGGGTTAGATATCCATTTAGTGTTCCAATTGGACCTAGGGTTAGGCTTATGTTGAGGGCTAGGGTTAGAGTTCCGTTTCGGGTTCCGATTGGACCTAGGGTTAGGGTTATGTTGAGGGCTAGGGTTAGAGATCCGTTTAGGGATCCGATTGGACCTAGGGTTAGGGTTATGTTGAGGGCTAGAGTTAGAGATCCGGTTAGGGTTCCGATTGGACCTAGGGTTACGGTTATGTTTATGGCGAGGGTGAGAGATCTGGTTAGGGTTCCGATGGGACCTAGGGTTAGGGTTATGTTGAGGGCTAGGTATACAGATCCGGTTAGGGTTCCGATTGGACCTAGGGTTAGGGGTATGTTGAGGGGTAGGGTTAGAGATCCGGTTAGGGTTCCGATTGGACCTAGGGTTATGGTTATGTTGAGGAAGAGGGGTAGAGATCCTGTTAGGGTACCGATTGTACCTAGGGTTAGGGTTATGTAGCGGGATAGGGTTAGATATCCGGTTAGGGTTCTGATTGGACCTAGGGTTAGGGTTATGTTGAGGGCTAGGGTTAGAGTTCCGGTTAGGGTTCGGATTGGACCTAGGGTTAGGGTTATTTTGAGGGCTAGGGTTAGTGTTCCGGTTAGGGTTCCGAATGGACCTAGGGTTAGGGTTATGTTGAGGGCTAGATTTAGAGATCCGGTTAGGGTTGCGATTGGACCTCGGGTTAGGGTTATGTTGAGGACGAGGGGTAGATATCCGGTTAGGGTTAGGATTGGTCCTAGGGTTAGGGTTATGTTGAGGGCTAGGGTTAGGGATCCGGTTAGGGATCCGATTGGACCTAGGGTTAGGGTTATGTTGAGGGCTAGGTATACAGACCCGGTTAGGGTTCCGATTGGACCTAGGGTAGGGTTATGTTGAGGGCTAGGGTTAGAGATCTGGTTAGGGTTCCGACTGGACATAGGGATAGGGTTATGTTGAGGGCGAGGGTTAGAGATCCGGTTAGAGTTCCGATTGGACCTAGGGTTAGGGTTAAGTTGAGGGCTAGGGTTAGAGATCCGGTTAGGGTTCCGATTGGACCTAGGGTTAGGGTTATGTTGAGGGCTAGGGTTAGATATCCGGTTAGGGTTCCGATTGGACCTAGGGTTAGGGTTATGTTGAGGGCTACGTATACAGATCCGGTTAGGGTTCCGATTGGACCTAGGGTTAGGGTTATGTGGAGGGCTAGCGTTAGAGATCCCTTTAGGGTTCCGATTGGACCTAGGGTTAGGGTTATGTTGAGGGCTATGGTTAGATATCCGGTTATGGTTCCGATTGGACCTAGGGTTAGGGTTATGTTGACGTCTAGGGTTAGATATCCGTTTAGGGTTCCGATTGGACCTAGGGTTAGGTTTATGTTGAGGGCTAGGGTTAGAGATCCGTTTAGGGTTCCGATTGGACCTAGGGTTAGGGTTATGTTGAGGACTCCGGTTTGAGATCCGGTTAGGGTTCCGATTGGAACTAGGGTTAGGGTTATGTTGAGGGCGATGGGTAGTGGTCCTGTTAGGGTTACGATTGGACCTAGGGTTAGGTTTATGTTGAGGGCTAGGGTTAGAGTTCCGTTTAGGGTTCCGATTGGACCTAGGGTTAGGGTTATGTTGAGGGCTAGGTTTAGAGATCTGGTTAGGGTTCCGATTGGACCTCGGGTTAGGGTTATGTTGACGGCTAGGTATACAGACCTGGTTAGGGTTCCGATTGGACCTAGGGTTAGGGTTATGTTGAGGGCTAGGGTTAGAGATCCGGTAAGGGTTACGATTGGACCCAGGGTTAGCATTGTGTTGAGGCCTAGGGTTAGAGATCCGGTTAGGATTCCGATTGGACCTAGGGTTATGGTTATGTTGAGGGCTAGGGTTAGAGTTCCGTTTAGGGTTCCGATTGGACCTAGGGTTAGGGTTATGTTGAGGGCTAGGGTTAGAGATCCGGTTACGTTTCCGATTGGACCTAGGGTTAGGGTTATGTTGAGGGCTATGGTTAGATATCCGGTTAGGGTTCCGATTGGACCTAGGGTTAGGGTTACATTGAGGGCTAGGTTTAGATATCCATGTAGGGTTCCGATTGGTCCTAGGGTTAGGGTTATGTTGAGGGCTAGGTTTAGAGATCCGGTTAGGGTTCCGATTGGACCTCGGGTTAGGGTTATGTTGAGGGCGAGGGGTAGAGATCCGATTAGGGCTCGGATTGGTCCTAGGGTTAGGGTTATGTTGAGGGCTAGGGTTAGGGATCCGGTTAGGGTTCCGATTGGACCTAGGGTTAGGGTTATGTTGACGGCTATGTATACAGACCTGGTTAGAGTTCCGATTGGACCTAGGGTTAGGGTTATGTTGAGGGCTAGGGTTAGAGATCCGGTAAGGGTTACGATTGGACCCAGGGTTAGCGTTGTGTTGAGGGCTAGGGTTAGAGATCAGGTTAGGATTCCGATTGGACCTAGGGTTATGGTTATGTTGAGGGTTAGGGTTAGAGTTCCGTTTAGGGTTCCGATTGGACCTAGGGTTAGGGTTATGTTGAGGGCTAGGGTTAGAGATCCGGTTACGTTTCCGATTGGACCTAGGGTTAGGGTTATGTTGAGGGCTAGGTATACAGATCCGGTTAGGTTTCCGACTGGACCTAAGGTTAGGGTTAGCTTGAGGGCTAGGGTTAGAGATCCGGTTAGGGTTCCGATTGGACCTAGGGTTAGGGTTATGTTGAGGGTTAGGGTTAGAGATCCGGTTAGGTTTCCGATTGGACCTAGGGTTAGGGTTATGTTGAGGGCTAGGTATACAGATCCTGTTAGGGTTCCGATTGGACCTAGGGTTAGGGTTATGTTGAGGACTAGGGTTAGAGATCCGGTTAGGGTTCCGATTGGACCTAGGGTTAGGGTTATGTTGAGGGCTAGGGTTAGAGATCCGGTTAGGGTTCCGATTGGTCCTAGGGTTAGGGTTATGTTGAGGGCTAGGGTTAGAGATCCGGTTAGGGTTCCGATTGGTCCTAGGGTTAGGGTTATGTTGAGGGCTAGGGTTAGGGATCCGGTTAGGGTTCCGATTGGACCTAGGGTTAGGGTTATGTTGAGGGCTAGGTTTAGATATCCGGTTAGGGTTCCGATTGGACCTCGGTTTATGGTTATGTTGAGGGCGAGGGGTAGAGATCCGGTTAGGGTTCGGATTGGTCCTAGGGTTAGGGTTATGTTGAGGGCTAGGGTTAGGGATCCGGTTAGGGTTCCGATTGGACCTAGGGTTAGGGTTATGTTGAGGGCTAGGGTTAGATATCCATTTAGTGTTCCAATTGGACCTAGGGTTAGGCTTATGTTGAGGGCTAGGGTTAGAGTTTCGTTTAGGGTTCCGATTGGACCTAGGGTTAGGGTTATGTTGAGGGCTAGGGTTAGAGATCCGTTTAGGGTTCCGATTGGACCTAGGGTTAGGGTTATGTTGAGGGCTAGGGTTAGAGATCCGGTTAGGGTTCCGATTGGACCTAGGGTTAGGGTTATGTTTAGGGCGAGGGTTAGAGATCTGGTTAGGGTTCCGATGGGACCTAGGGTTAGGGTTATGTTGAGGGCAAGGTATACAGATCCGGTTAGGGTTCCGATTGGACCTAGGGTTAGGGGTATGTTGAGGGCTAGGGTTAGAGATCCGGTTAGGGTTCCAATTGGACCTAGGGTTAGGGTTATGTTGAGGAAGAGGGGTAGAGATCCTGTTAGGGTACCGATTGTACCTAGGGTTAGGGTTATGTAGAGGGATAGGGTTAGATATCCGGTTAGGGTTCTGATTGGACCTAGGGTTAGGGTTATGTTGAGGGCTAGGGTTAGAGTTCCGGTTAGGGTTCGGATTGGACCTAGGGTTAGGGTTATTTTGAAGGCTAGGGTTAGTGTTCCGGTTAGGGTTCCGAATGGACCTAGGGTTAGGGTTATGTTGAGGGCTAGATTTAGAGATCCGGTTAGGGTTCCGATTGGACCTCTGGTTAGGGTTATGTTGAGGACGAGGGGTAGAGATCCGGTTATGGTTAGGATTGGTCCTAGGGTTAGGGTTATGTTGAGGGCTACGGTTAGGGATCCGGTTAGGGATCCGATTGGACCTAGGGTTAGGGTTATGTTGAGGGCTAGGTATACAGACCCGGTTAGGGTTCCGATTGGACCTAGGGTAGGGTTATGTTGAGGGCTAGGGTTAGAGATCTGGTTAGGGTTCCGATTGGACCTAGGGTTAGGGTTATGTTGAGGGCGAGGGTTAGAGATCCGGTTAGGGTTCCGATTGGACCTAGGGTTAGGGTTAAGATGAGGGCTAGGGTTAGAGATCTGGTTAGGGTTCCGATTGGACCTAGGGTTAGGGTTATGTTGAGGGCTAGGGTTAGATATCCGGTTAGGGTTCCGATTGGACCTAGGGTTAGGGTTATGTTGAGGGCTACGTATACAGATCCGGTTAGGGTTCCGATTGAACCTAGGGTTAGGGTTATGTGGAGGGCTACCGTTAGAGATCCGGTTAGGGTTCCGATTGGACCTAGGGTTAGGGTTATGTTGACGTCTAGGGTTAGATATCCGTTTAGGGTTCCGATTGGACCTAGGGTTAGGTTTATGTTGAGAGCTAGTGTTAGAGATCCGTTTAGGGTTCCAATTGGACCTAGGGTTAGGGTTACGTTGAGGGCTAGGTTTAGATATCCATGTAGGGTTCCGATTGGTCCTAGGGTTAGGGTTATGTTGAGGGCTAGGTTTAGAGATCCGGTTAGGGTTCCGATTGGACCTCGGGTTAGGGTTATGTTGAGGGCGAGGTGTAGAGATCTGGTTAGGGCTCGGATTGGTCCTAGGGTTAGGGTTATGTTGAGGGCTAGGGTTAGGGAGGCGGTTAGGGTTCCGATTGGACCTAGGGTTAGGGTTATGTTGACGGCTAGGTATACAGACCTGGTTAGGGTTCCGATTGGACCTAGGGTTAGGGTTATATTGAGGGCTAGGGTTAGAGATTCGGTAAGGGTTACGATTGGACCCAGGGTTAGCGTTGTGTTGAGGGCTAGGGTTAGAAATCCGGTTAGGATTCCGATTGGACCTAGGGTTATGGTTATGTTGAGAGCTAGGGTTAGAGTTCCGTTTAGGGTTCCGATTGGACCTAGGGTTAGGGTTATGTTGAGGGTTAGGGTTAGAGATCCGGTTACGTTTCCGATTGGACCTAGGGTTAGGGTTATGTTGAGGGCTAGGTATACAGATCCGGTTAGGGTTCCGATTGGACCTAGGGTTAGGGTAATGTTGAGGACTAGGGTTAGAGATCCGGTTAGGGTTCCGATTGGACCTAGGGTTAGGGTTATGTTGAGGGCTAGGGTTAGAGATACGGTTAGGGTTCCGATTGGACCTAGGGTTATGGTTATGTTGAGGGCTAGGTTTAGAGTTCCGTTTAGGGTTCCGATTGGACCTAGGGTTAGGGTTATGTTGAGGGCTAGGGTTAGAGATCCGGTTACGTTTCCGATTGGACCTAGGGTTAGGGTTATGTTGAGGGCTATGGTTAGATATCCGGTTAGGGTTCCGATTGGACCTAGGGTTAGGGTTACGTTGAGGGCTAGGTTTAGATATCCATGTAGGGTTCCGATTGGTCCTAGGGTTAGGGTTATGTTGAGGGCTAGGTTTAGAGATCCGGTTAGGGTTCCGATTAGACCTCGGGTTAGGGTTATGTTGAGGGCGAGGGGTAGAGATCCGATTAGGGCTCGGATTGGTCCTAGAGTTAGGGTTATGTTGAGGGCTAGGGTTAGGGATCCGGTTAGGGTTCCGATTGGACCTAGGGTTAGGGTTATGTTGACGGCTATGTATACAGACCTGGTTAGAGTTCCGATTGGACCTAGGGTTAGGGTTATGTTGAGGGCTAGGGTTAGAGATCCGGTAAGGGTTACGATTGGACCCAGGGTTAGCGTTGTGTTGAGGGCTAGGGTTAGAGATCCGGTTAGGGTTACGATTGGACCTAGGGTTTTGGTTATGTTGAGGGTTAGGGTTAGAGTTCCGTTTAGGGTTCCGATTGGACCTAGGGTTAGGGTTATGTTGAGGGCAAGGGTTAGAGATCCGGTTAGGGTTCCGATTGGACCTAGGGTTAGGGTTATGTTGAGGGCTGGGGTTAGAGATCCGTTTAGGGTTCCGATTGGACCTAGGGTTAGGGTTATGTTGAGGAAGAGGGGTAGAGATCCTGTTAGGGTACCGATTGGACCTAGGGTTAGGGTTATGTTGAGGGCTATGGTTGGATATCCGGTTAGGGTTCCGATTGGACCTAGGGTTAGGGTTGCGTTGAGGGCTAGGTTTAGATATCCAAGTAGGGTTCCGATTGGTCCTAGGGTTAGGGTTATGTTGAGGCCTAGGTTTAGAGATCCGGTTAGGGTTCCGATTGGACCTCGGGTTAGGGTTATGTTGAGGGCGAGGGGTAGAGATCCGGTTTGGGTTCGGATTGGTCCTAGGGTTAGGGTTATGTTGAGGGCTAGGGTTAGGGATCCGGTTAGGGTTCCGATTGGACCTAGGGTTAGATTTATGTTGACGGCTAGGTATACAGACCTGGTTAGGGTTCCGATTGGACCTAGGGTTAGGGTTATGTTGAGGGCTAGGGTTAGAGATCCGGTAAGGGTTACGATTGGACCCAGGGTTAGCATTTTGTTGAGGCCTAGGGTTAGAGATCCGGTTAGGATTCCGATTGGACCTAGGGTTATGGTTATGTTGAGGGCTAGGGTTAGTGTTCCGTTTAGGGTTCCGATTGGACCTAGGGTTAGGGTTATGTTGAGGGCTAGGGTTAGGGATCCGGTTAGGGTTCCGATTGGACCTAGGGTTAGGGTTATGTTGAGGGCTAGGTATACAGAGACGGTTAGGGTTCCGATTGGACCTAGGGTTAGGGTTATGTTGAGGGCGAGGGTTAGATATCAATTTAGTGTTCCAATTGGACCTAGGGTTAGGTTTATGTTGAGGGCTAGGGTTAGAGTTCCGTTTAGGGTTCCGATTGGACCTAGGGTTAGGGTTTTGTTGAGGGTTATGGTTAGAGATCCGTTTAGGGTTCTGATTGGACCTAGGGTTAGGGTTATGTTGAGGGCTAGGGTTAGAGATCCGGTTAGGGTTCCGATTGGACCTAGGGTTAGGGTTATGTTGAGGGCGAGGGTTAGAGATCTGGTTAGGGTTCCGATGGGACATAGGGTTAGGGTTATGTTGAGGGCTAGGTGTACAGATCCGGTTAGGGTTCCGATTGGACCTAGGGTTAGGGGTATGTTGAGGGCTAGGGTTAGAGATCCTGTTAGGGTTCCGATTGGACCTAGGGTTAGGGTTATGTTTATGGCTGGGGTTAGAGATCCGGTTAGGGTTCCGATTGGACCTAGGGTTAGGGTTATGTAGAGGGCTAGGGTTAGATATCCGGTTAGGGTTCTGATTGGACCTAGGGTTAGGGTTATGTTGAGGGCTAGGGTTAGAGTTCCGGTTAGGGTTCGGATTGGACCTAGGGTTAGGGTTATTTTGAGGGCTAGGGTTAGTGTTCCGGTTAGGGTTCCGAATGGACCTAGGGTTAGGGTTATGTTGAGGGCTGGATTTAGAGATCCGGTTAGGGTTCCGATTGGACCTCGGGTTAGGGTTATGTTGAGGACGAGGGGTAGAGATCCGGTTAGGGTTCGGATTGGTCCTAGGGTTAGGGTTATGTTGAGGGCTAGGGTTAGGGATCCGGTTAGGGATCCGATTAGACCTAGGGTTAGGGTTATGTTGAGGGCTAGGTATACAGACCCGGTTAGGGTTCCGATTGGACCTAGGGTAGGGTTATGTTGAGGGCTAGGGTTAGAGATCTGGTTAGGGTTCCGATTGGACCTAGGGTTAGGGTTATGTTGAGGGCGAGGGTTAGAGATCCGGTTAAGGTTCCGATTGGACCTAGGGTTAGGGTTATGTTGAGGGCTAGTGTTAGAGATCCTGTTAGGGTTCCGATTGGACCTAGGGTTAGGGTTATGTTGAGGGCTAGGGTTAGATATCCGGTTGGGGTTCCGATTGGACCTAGGGTTAGTGTTATGTTGAGGGCTACGTATACAGATCCGGTTAGGGTTCCGATTGGACCTAGGGTTAGGGTTATGTGGAGGGCTAGCGTTAGAGATCCGGTTAGGGTTCCGATTGGACCTAGGGTTAGGGTTATGTTGAGGGCTATGGTTAGATATCCGGTTATGGTTGCGATTGGACCTAGGGTTAGGGTTATGTTGACGTCTAGGGTTAGATATCCGTTTAGGGTTCCGATTGGACCTAGGGTTAGGTTTATGTTGAGGGCTAGGGTTAGAGATCCGTTTAGGGTTCCGATTGGACCTAGGGTTAGGGTTATGTTGAGGGCTCCGGTTTGAGATCCGGTTAGGGTTCCGATTGGAACTAGGGTTAGGGTTATGTTGAGGGCGATGGGTCGTGGTCGTGTTAGGGTTACGATTGGACCTAGGGTTAGGTTTATGTTGAGGGCTAGGGTTAGAGTTCCGTTTAGGGTTCCGATTGGACCTAGGGTTAGGGTTATGTTGAGGGCTAGGGTTAGAGATCCGTTTAGGGTTCCGATTGGCCCTAGGGTTAGGGTTATGTTGAGGGCGAGGGTTAGAGATCCGGTTAGGGTTCCGATTGGACCTAGGGTTAGGGTTATGTTGAGGGCTAGGTATACAGATCCGGTTAGGGTTCCGATTGGACCTAGGGTTAGGGTTATGTTGAGGGCAAGGGTTAGAGATCCGGTTAGGGTTCCGATTGGACCTAGGGTTAGGGTTATGTTGAGGGCTGGGGTTAGAGATCCGGTTAGGGTTCCGATTGGACCTAGGGTTAGGGTTATGTTGAGGAAGAGGGGTAGAGATCCTGTTAGGGTACCGATTGGACCTAGGGTTAGGGTTATGTTGAGGGCTATGGTTAGATATCCGGTTAGGGTTCCGATTGGACCTAGGGTTAGGGTTACGTTGAGGGCTACGTTTAGATATCCATGTAGGGTTCCGATTGGTCCTAGGGTTAGGGTTATGTTGAGGGCTAGGTTTAGAGATCCGGTTAGGGTTCCGATTGGACCTCGGGTTAGGGTTATGTTGAGGGCAAGGGGTAGAGATCCGATTAGGGCTCGGATTGGTCCTAGGGTTAGGGTTATGTTGAGGGCTAGGGTTAGGGATCCGGTTAGGGTTCCGATTGGACCTAGGGTTAGGGTTATGTTGACGGCTATGTATACAGACCTGGTTAGGGTTCCGATTGGACCTAGGGTTAGGGTTATGTTGAGGGCTAGGGTTAGAGATCCGGTAAGGGTTACGATTGGACCCAGGGTTAGGGTTATGTTTATGGCTGGGGTTAGAGATCCGGTTAGGGTTCCGATTGGACCTAGGGTTAGGGTTATGTAGAGGGCTAGGGTTAGATATCCGGTTAGGGTTCTGATTGGACCTAGGGTTAGGGTTATGTTGAGGGCTAGGGTTAGAGTTCCGGTTAGGGTTCGGATTGGACCTAGGGTTAGGGTTATTTTGAGGGCTAGGGTTAGTGTTCCGGTTAGGGTTCGAATGGACCTAGGGTTAGGGTTATGTTGAGGGCTGGATTTAGAGATCCGGTTAGGGTTCCGATTGGACCTCGGGTTAGGGTTATGTTGAGGACGAGGGGTAGAGATCCGGTTAGGGTTCGGATTGGTCCTAGGGTTAGGGTTATGTTGAGGGCTAGGGTTAGGGATCCGGTTAGGGATCCGATTAGACCTAGGGTTAGGGTTATGTTGAGGGCTAGGTATACAGACCCGGTTAGGGTTCCGATTGGACCTAGGGTAGGGTTATGTTGAGGGCTAGGGTTAGAGATCTGGTTAGGGTTCCGATTGGACCTAGGGTTAGGGTTATGTTGAGGGCGAGGGTTAGAGATCCGGTTAGGGTTCCGATTGGACCTAGGGTTAGGGTTATGTTGAGGGCTAGGGTTGGAGATCCTGTTAGGGTTCCGATTGGACCTAGGGTTAGGGTTATGTTGAGGGCTAGGGTTAGAGATCCGTTTAGGGTTCCGATTGGACCTAGGGTTAGGGTTATGTTGAGGGCTCCGGTTTGAGATCCGGTTAGGGTTCCGATTGGAACTAGGGTTAGGGTTATGTTGAGGGCGATGGGTCGTGGTCCTGTTAGGGTTACGATTGGACCTAGGGTTAGGTTTATGTTGAGGGCTAGGGTTAGAGTTCCGTTTAGGGTTCCGATTGGACCTAGGGTTTGGGTTATGTTGAGGGTTAGGGTTAGAGATCCGTTTAGGGTTCCGATTGGCCCTAGGGTTAGGGTTATGTTGAGGGCGAGGGTTAGAGATCCGGTTAGGGTTCCGATTGGACCTAGGGTTAGGGTTATGTTGAGGGCTAGGTATACAGATCCGGTTAGGGTTCCGATTGGACCTAGGGTTAGGGTTATGTTGAGGGCAAGGGTTAGAGATCCGGTTAGGGTTCCGATTGGACCTAGGGTTAGGGTTATGTTGAGGGCTGGGGTTAGAGATCCGGTTAGGGTTCCGATTGGACCTAGGGTTAGGGTTATGTTGAGGAAGAGGGGTAGAGATCCTGTTAGGGTACCGATTGGACCTAGGGTTAGGGTTATGTTGAGGGCTATGGTTAGATATCCGGTTAGGGTTCCGATTGGACCTAGGGTTAGGGTTATGTTGAGGGCTAGGTTTAGATATCCATGTAGGGTTCCGATTGGTCTTAGGGTTAGGGTTATGTTGAGGGCTAGGTTTAGAGATCCGGTTAGGGTTCCGATTGGACCTCGGGTTAGGGTTATGTTTAGGGCAAGGGGTAGAGATCCGATTAGGGCTCGGATTGGTCCTAGGGTTAGGGTTATGTTGAGGGCTAGGGTTAGGGATCCGGTTAGGGTTCCGATTGGACCTAGGGTTAGGGTTATGTTGACGGCTATGTATACAGACCTGGTTAGGGTTCCGATTGGACCTAGGGTTAGGGTTATGTTGAGGGCTAGGGTTAGAGATCCGGTAAGGGTTACGATTGGACCCAGGGTTAGGGTTATGTTGAGGGCTAGGGTTAGAGATCCGGTTAGGGTTCCGATTGGACCTAGGGTTAGGGTTATGTTGAGGGCTAGGGTTAGAGATCCTGTTAGGGTTCCGATTGGACCTAGGGTTAGGGTTATGTTGAGGGCTAGGGTTAGATATCCGGTTAGGGTTCCGATTGGACCTAGGGTTAGTGTTATGTTGAGGGCTACGTATACAGATCCGGTTAGGGTTCCGATTGTACCTAGGGTTAGGGTTATGTGGAGGGCTAGCGTTAGAGATCCGGTAAGGGTTCCGATTGGACCTAGGGTTAGGGTTTTGTTGAGGGCTATGGTTAGATATCCGGTTATGGTTGCGATTGGACCTAGGGTTAGGGTTATGTTGACGTCTAGGGTTAGATATCCGTTTAGGGTTCCGATTGGACCTAGGGTTAGGTTTATGTTGAGGGCTAGGGTTAGAGATCCGTTTAGGGTTCCGATTGGACCTAGGGTTAGGGTTATGTTGAGGGCTCCGGTTTGAGATCCGGTTAGGGTTCCGATTGGAACTAGGGTTAGGGTTATGTTGAGGGCGATGGGTCGTGGTCCTGTTAGGGTTACGATTGGACCTAGGGTTAGGTTTATGTTGAGGGCTAGGGTTAGAGTTCCGTTTAGGGTTCCGATTGGACCTAGGGTTAGGGTTATGTTGAGGGGCTAGGGTTAGAGATCCGTTTAGGGTTCCGATTGGCCCTAGGGTTAGGGTTATGTTGAGGGCGAGGGTTAGAGATCCGGTTAGGGTTCCAATTGGACCTAGGGTTAGGGTTATGTTGAGGGCTAGGTATACAGATCCGGTTAGGGTTCCGATTGGACCTAGGGTTAGGGTTATGTTGAGGGCAAGGGTTAGAGATCCGGTTAGGGTTCCGATTGGACCTAGGGTTAGGGTTATGTTGAGGGCTGGGGTTAGAGATCCGGTTAGGGTTCCGATTGGACCTAGGGTTAGGGTTATGTTGAGGAAGAGGGGTAGAGATCCTGTTAGGGTACCGATTGGACCTAGGGTTAGGGTTATGTTGAGGGCTATGGTTAGATATCCGGTTAGGGTTCCGATTGGACCTAGGGTTAGGGTTACGTTGAGGGCTAGGTTTAGATATCCATGTAGGGTTCCGATTGGTCCTAGGGTTAGGGTTATGTTGAGGGCTAGGTTTAGAGATCCGGTTAGGGTTCCGATTGGACCTCGGGTTAGGGTTATGTTGAGGGCAAGGGGTAGAGATCCGATTAGGGCTCGGATTGGTCCTAGGGTTAGGGTTATGTTGAGGGCTAGGGTTAGGGATCCGGTTAGGGTTCCGATTGGACCTAGGGTTAGGGTTATGTTGACGGCTATGTATACAGACCTGGTTAGGGTTCCGATTGGACCTAGGGTTAGGGGTATGTTGAGGGCTAGGGTTAGAGATCCGGTAAGGGTTACGATTGGACCCAGGGTTAGCGTTGTGTTGAGGGCTAGGGTTAGAGATCCGGTTAGGATTCCGATTGGACCTAGGGTTATGGTTATGTTGAGGGTTAGGGTTAGAGTTCCGTTTAGGGTTCCGATTGGACCTAGGGTTAGGGTTATGTTGAGGGCTAGGGTTAGAGATCCGGTTACGTTTCCGATTGGACCTAGGGTTAGGGTTATGTTGAGGGCTAGGTATACAGATCCGGTTAGGTTTCCGACTGGACCTAAGGTTAGGGTTAGGTTGAGGGCTAGGGTTAGAGATCCGGTTAGGGTTCCGATTGGACCTAGGGTTAGGGTTATGTTGAGGGTTAGGGTTAGAGATCCGGTTAGGTTTCCGATTAGACCTAGGGTTAGGGTTATGTTGAGGGCTAGGTATACAGATCCGGTTAGGGTTCCGATTGGACCTAGGGTTAGGGTTATGTTGAGGACTAGGGTTAGAGATCCGGTTAGGGTTCCGATTGGACCTAGGGTTAGGGTTATGTTGAGGGCTAGGGTTAGAGGTCCGGTTAGGG